>NC_056737.1:1368824517-1369154517 GCF_019279795.1 Protopterus annectens
TATATATATATATATATATACACACACATAGATATATATATATATATATATATATATATATATATATATACACACGCACACACACACACACACACACACACACACACACACACACACACACATATATATAAATATATATAGATAGATAGATATAGATATAGATATATATGGTTCCCCTTCAAAACATCTAAATCTCATAAGACAGTTTGAGACAGTTACCAAGGCATTAGACAAGGGAAAGGAGGTCCACACAGCCTACCTAGACCTCACAAAGGCTTTTGACTCCATTCCTCATTCTAGTATTATAGACAAGCTCACCAGCTTCAACATAAACCCCTACGTCATGAGATGGGTTGCCAACTGGCTCATGAATAGAACCCACATGGTGAGAGTTGCAAGCTTTACATCTGACTCTAAACTGGTTACAAGTGGAGTGCCCAGGGCTCAGTCCTAGGACCCCTCCTGCTTGGTATATACTTCTCCTAGGTACAGGCAAGCACAGGAGGACTATGGCTGACCAAGTTCACAGACAGCTGCAAACTAGGGACCATAATTGATTCTCCGGCTGATACAGACACCATCCAGAAGGTTCTCACTGAGACGGATACCTGGTGTCAATATCATGGCCTCAAGCTAAATGCCAAAAAGTGCATAGTCATCCCCTTTGGATAAAAATAAAGTACCCATGAACTACCTCATAGGTGGTAGTCTCCTAAATACAGAAAACGTAATAAGGGATCTGGGGACCCAAGTAGATAGTAATCTCTCCTTTGATAATCATATTGCCAAGGTGGTTAGAAAATCCTTCTATGTGGCCCACCTAATCACAAAAGGGTTCACATCTAGAACAAAAGAGGTTATTGTGCCTCGCTACTCATCACTCATTAGACCCATCATAGAATACAACGCCCCATTTGGGATGTACCTTACAAGACACCTGCAACAGCTGGAAAGACCACAAAAGTACCTCACCAAGAGGATTACTGGCCTCAAACAGATGCCCTATGCAGCCCGACTCAAGAAACTCCAGCTGTACTCGGTTGCATACCGCTTACTCAGAGGTGATCTCTACCTGACATACACGGCCATATCCAATCCAGAATTGATGGACATGCTTCACCTAAATAAAAAACAAATCCCAGAGAACCACATGCTCTAGAGATATAAACCTTACCACAACAATAAATAGGACATGCAGGAGGGATATATTCCTGTCCCAGAGACTCCCCATTCTTTGGAACAGGATTCCAATATACATCAGGCAGAGCCCCTCACTAACATTCTTCAAGAGAAACCTTGATGGGTGGATAGAAAACAGAAAATTTACCCCAGGGATCACTGCAGTGTCTCTGCTGGACAGAGGCACAGGGAACTAATCTAAGGGGGTGGCGAAAGCCAACACATTCTGGCTAGGCTTATAAATGCCTTTGGGCAGATAGTCTAGTACTTACCTATGAACTTATGAACCTATAACATCGAATCTCAAAACACTGAGACCATGACATTGAAAACCCAAAACACTGAAAACTCATAACATCGAATTTCATAACACTGAAAATGTATAACATCGAGTAGTGTATCATCAAACATGTAAATGTTATAGTTTAATCTGTTAATCTTGTGGTATCACTATAAAATGTGTAGATTTTATTTATATAGTTATTTATATAGTGTAGGAATTTATACTATATATGTAGTGTATATTTTGCCACGCTTTACGTGTTTTTAGGCCATACAAGTAAGTGATATAGACATTATGTGTACATTCTTTATGGTGATCGTGATACAGTGGGGTTAGAAAATTAACTTTACCCCCACTGTAGTGTGATCTCGGATTTAATTTATGGGAAGTGCAGGGGGGTTTGCCCCCCTGCAGAAACATAGTAAAATTGTGTTTGTTAGTTTGGTGTTGTTATAGGTGGAGGGGGTGCTATTTACATGTGCTTTGCAGTTTTCAGTGTTGTGATGCAAAGTTTCAGTGTTCTGAGTTTTAATGTTATAAGTTTTAGATGTTTTGGGTTTTTGATGGACTACCAATAAGTTGCTTAAACATAACCTCTAAATGTAAACTCGAGGTCAGACAAACTTAGCAAAAATCAAATTACCTGAAACTGCAACTTTGACAATTTATTGGACAGTTTTCTTGCAGGGAGGCAAGTGCATTCTCTCCCTTAGAAGATGAAACCCACACCCCCTTATATCTATATACTATTTGCATGACCACACAAGTATGGGTGAAAACAGAAACACCATGGAAGTGTAAAAATTGTCTCAAAAAACTTTAGTCTCACAATAGACTGAAAAATGGAAAAATATTCTGGGACATATAGATTCATGAAAACGGGATCAGGGAGATTGAATTCATATAATTATGTTTTGTCCAGTGGTACATTTTCTATATATGGAGACATACTATTTATCAAAAATGTATTCAGATTAATACATGAAGAGCAAAATGAAAATTCTCAGTAACCCTCTAGTGATAAAAGCATAGCATTGGTGTGTTATGGAAGGTTATTAAGTCACATGTATATTCTTCACAAAATGCATATTAACTTGGAGTTTCTTCTTCACAAGTGAATCAAATAAAATGTTTATAATATGCTTATATCAAAAGCAAAATGAAAAAATAGATGGATGATTATGCAAGATATAGTTTCACATAAGTAGTAGCTTTATATTTCAAATATCTTACAGTTGCATTCTCTGTTTGTATGGATAAATAGTTGAAGGCAAAGTAAGTGCTGAAGCAGTTAAGGGATGTTATGCTATGTTTATGTCTGAAAATGAGAGAAATTGTGTCAGGTATCCATGGGAACCAGATTAATTAACATTACTCTGGTCTTCTCAAACTGGAGGATAAGTCTTAACCAAGATGTCTGTGAGACAGTGTGTACTGGTACTGAATGTTATACAGTTGAAGACCAATAAATATTTAGCACAGGTGGTCTACGCTTTAAAAATACATATTTGTCATGTGTTTACATGAAGCTCTAAGCGAGGACCACAAGGACATAAAATATTTTAAAACTGTATGATTTGTTAAAAGTTATGTACTTTGCATATCCTGAAGTGTTATTCTTGATTCAAGAATAAAAGGTAAAACTCTTATTTGTGAACTTTAACAGATGTTAAAATAACATTGCACAAAACAAGCAAAAATATACGTGCTTTGCAGGGGAAGCAAACCCATCTTCCTACTGCCCAGAGCCTACTAAATCTAATTATACTAACTCCAAGAAACTTCATTTTGCTTGGCTAAAACCTCTCAAGGTTCAGCAATCTCAAAGTTATATCAGCAGCAAGCTTTGATGCTAGTGCACATCAAAGTTTTCATTTTGTTGTTCACGCATATGATTAACATCTACATGTTCCATGAAAGTCACAGTGTTATATATCAAGATGGGGTATTTTTGCATGTGTTTGCTTAAAGTGTACTGCATTTTAAATATTATCACTCTATCTGAACTATTATTAACAAAAATCATCACTGTACCCATGCAATGAAAGTCTTGACCTAGATCATACTAATCAAATCTCTGCTCTATAATTCTGAAACTAAGCAAAAATGCAATGCGTCAACCAACATAAACAGTCTTCCCTAAGCTTAAAATACTTTAAAACATGGCATCATCTTCTATGTAAAAAAATAAAATGAAAACACAAGGCAACATGTTAAAGCCAATGCAAATCATAATCCCATAACCCCCCAAAAATTATAAGTCACAATACTACACAACTAGACATTATCTAAGACAAAAAGTAAATGTATTACAATATCAAAATAACACATATATAGTAAGAAAAAAATGCACACTAAAATGCTTAGGGATGACAGGGTGACAAAGCAGTTAATGTTGCTTTCACGGTACTTGATTTTTTAATTCAGTTCTCAGAAGGCATGGCATTTGTGCAGTTTGTAGATACTTGCTGTATCTACATGGTTTTCAGTGAATACTTTATTATCCTCCCACATATCATTGACGTACTGTAGGTAAACTGACGCTATTCCAAATGTATAGGTGTATGAGTGTGTGTGTGCATGCTACTGCTTCCTGTGATGGGCTGGTGCCCAGACTGGGGTAGGTTTCATTGGCTTGTGCACCTGTGTATCTGATGAGGTCTGGCTCGACTATGACCTTGATTTAAATAAGGCAAATAGTTATAAAAGTAAAATAATTATATAATCTCTACTAGAAGTTACACAAAATGGTGCTAGGAGCGATACTGTAACCTGAAAGAAATAGAACCCACAGCATAAATCTAGATAATAAAAAAGACTTCAGAAAAAATGAAAGACACATAAAAAACTCTAAAGGAGTCCAATCCTCAAAAGGAAAATCTGTCCATAGTGTGATCCAAAGTAACAAGCTTAAATCATAAACCTGTAAATAAAAATAAATCAAATACAACATTTAATATTATTAAAAAGTATACTTGAACATCCATTTCCCTTTTAATACAGCAATTGATAGATGTGAATAACAAGCAGTTATCTTCTGTCACAATGATTAGTGTACCAAAAGCACATATCCAGTTCCACAACTACCAAAATCTGATCACAACAATTATATTATGCTGCTCAATAACCACTCAGGCTAATCACTAGACCTACTGGACCACAATGCAAACAATTAGAAAAAAAAAATGATAACATTAATAGCTCACAAACATAGCAAATCTAAATCCCAGCTAATGAAACAATACTGGCCTCCCCCTCCTCCTTCCCCACCACACACACGCACACACTCTTTAAATATCTGTCTCTGATCCTGAATTGAAAGTAGAACATCAACCCTCACTCCATTCAATGTTATCAAAAAAAAAAAGAAGAAGAAAGTACCAGAAAATCCAAACCAGTCAAAAAAATCTAAAAAAAAAATCTGAAGTAACCACAGATCCCAGTGTGATGGCTTCCATTAATAAACTATTAAAAAAGGACAAACCTACTGTTTATGAGCAGCCAATAGCTCAAAATCTATGATGTCATCATAGGAAGGTCAGCAGTATCTTAGAATCACTAATAGATGTAGAACAAAAAGCACACACTCCTTCCAAAGGTAGCTCAAACACAATAAAGTCCAAATGTAGAAAAGCAAAATGTGAGCACACCAACAAAGTTGAACAGAGACAACTAAAGCATTATTCTTCCAAAGTTATAGTGTATCAGTTTTATTGTAAAAGGATGAGCAGTTTTGCAGGGTTACTGCTTCCTCGGATCCACATAAAATGACAGTTAAAAACTGACAATTTATACAACTTAAAATCACGTTACTTTAAAATAACAAATCAAATTCAGCTTCTTTTTATTAGTGCTGGCTTTAAAGGTACACTAGCATTAAGCCTTGGATCTCTGTGGGCTTGCAGTGCTATTATCCATTTAACCTCTAGATTCTCTAAATAGTTATTCACATCTCCTCTCCTCATACCAGGTCTGACCTGTTGTAGAACTCTAAAATGAAAAACATTATGACCTGTTTTGCCTGTGTGTGCTGCCAAAGCATTGGTATGTACATTATTCCTTATATTGCTAGCATGTTCCAAGATCCTTTCCTTAAACTTACGCATTATTTTTCCTACATAAAAACCTTGACACTGTGTGCATGCTACTAGATATACTAAGCAATTACTATTACAGGAAGGAGACAATCTTGGAATAAACTCTCTTCTGGTATTGGGATGAATAAACAACTGTTCTTTTACAATAAATGTGCATGCTTTGCATTTCCCACAGGGAAGGGTTCCTGTTCCTTGTGTGGATTCCATCCCTAAGCACTTGGGACCATAGCATAACATCCTTTTCAAACTCATATTGTTCCTAAAAATAAAAGTAGGATCATGTCTAACCCCCTTGTTTATTCCATCATCCACAAACAAGATGGGCCAATTTTTTCTAACAAAGTCACAAAACTCATAGATGTTACTAGAGTAGGTGAAAAGTACTTCAGGATATCTGGTGGTGAACTTATTGTTGCCATGTGGTTTATTATAATTCCTATGTTTCTTTGAAAAATATGGGGCCCCTTTGTCACTCCTATGCACCTCTATCTGTCTATGGACATTGGTTGTCACCATATCAGGATAACCTCTACTCGAAAGATCATGTAGAAAAGTATCAAGTGACTTGGTCATGTCATGTTGTTGGTATTAAGACGTGAAAGTCTCAAAGATTGTCTTTCACTATGTTTGGAAAGATATGTGTGGGATGCATGCTGGATTTGTGTAGTATACTGTTTTTCCAGCAAGCTTTTTTAAAGGATTTGGTATCTAGCCTACCAGCATCATTCTTATATAACATTCAAATATTTTCTTGACTGGGGATATGTGCTCCTTTATCCTCTGTCACAAAGTGTGTCTATGTTAGCTAGTTTCTGTGTTATATTTGCACTGCCCACAGTTTTGGTTGCTGTTTTTGTCACAGTAATTGTTAATCTTTAGAAAATAATTAAATGCCAAAAAGTACAGCAATAACATCTAGAAGACATTTACAATATGTATATGATAAATACTGAGTACTGAAATATAGACAGAATTTCTTCTATTCATTAAACATAGTGTAATACTTAATCATGCTCTTACCTGTGCTTGGGTAAGGCTCTTCTACTCCAGTTACACTTCCATCTCAAATCTCTCTGTGTGAAGTAGCAGTTTAGCAGGAGGACGGCAGCACGCCATGCATATTAATGAAGGCGTGCTGCCTGAGCTCCAATCCTACATGGAGTGTGGACGAATGGAGGAGGCGTGTCTGAGAGCAGAGCTCTCACAATATACACGCCCCTGCAATGTAGGACTGCAGAAAGTGTAAATAAATGAGCGAGACCGCTCAAAGGTGTCTGCATATCTCCACCAACAGTCCCCCATGTGTATAACAGCAACAGGACATAAAAATGAAAAGAAGAAACACCTTCATTTTTTTTAAACTCCGAGTACAGCTAACCATAGGTGCACGGGTGTGCCCATTGCTTAGCTATGGTTAAAGCAGATTAAAAGGCTGAAGAGGATAACAAGGAAGATATATGCAAATGAAGCAGCACAGCAATAGTGTAGTGATCAGAGCATCCACTTAATGAGCAGGCATTCCCAGTTCAAGTCCCACTGCAGCACATATCATTTTCCATGTGAAATCTGTATATGAACATTTCTTTAAATTTTTTTGTTGTATAACCTACTAAATAACATTTAAATGTGAACCAGAGTACTGCATAAAATGCACATGCGAAGTGTCAGTGTCATAATGAATAAGGCACTAGTAAGCAGGTTTAAGCACAAATAAGCAGTAGTAAGCATATATAAGCACTAGTAAGCATGTTTAAGTGTGTTTGTGTGGGGGTAAGCATTGCCTACACAGATTGAGCAAAGTAGAAGCTAAGTGTAAGAAACTGTAATTGGAAGTAAGCAGTGCTTAGCTCCATGCAAACCCGCGCACACCCACTTACAACTGCTTTAAAGTGCCTTAATCACTCTGTGCCCAACAGCCGTGTTCTGCCTAGCAACAAAATAAACAGCTTCTGCAAGGCTGAAACTTAGGACTCTGTATATCACAGTCACAGTAGTTAAACACTAAGCCATCATAGCAACACATATAAATGAGGTATCAGTAAACTAATCCTCACCACAGGAAAATCAAATCAAACATGTGAACTGAATCTATGTACAGTGTGATGTTGTATAACCTGCCACAGAACATAAATATCTGAACTGGAGTATTGCAGTAAGCATAGAGTTTAGGTGTTATTGTAATAAAGTGTAGAAGTCCCCAGGTACCCATACAGTGTATGTACACATGAATCACGGATACCAGACACATATATAACCTGTAGTGAATAATAAATCACTGCCAAAAGGCAAATATAGTACTAATTAGCTATTAAGCAATGCTAACCGCAGCACAGCTCAACTTAGTAAGTGTAAGCAATGTGTAGGGGAGCCAATTCAATCTGCCCAGTGATATACCTCCTTAAGCAGTGCCAACCTTAGGTAAGTAGGTGTGCCCATAGCTTAGCCTTTTCAGAACTGGCCAATCATGGACAAGTGCAGGAAACTGGCCCTACTTAAACCCAAGAGGTGGGAATACAGCTCATAAGTGGTTGTAGCTTCCCCTTGCAGGCACTATGGCAGTAAGGGAAGAAGGAGTGCGCTTCCGGGTGCAGCACTGGTGCATCCAGGAGTCCAAGGTCATGGCTGGACTCCTAGTTAAAGACCATGCCCAGAGACTGCTGCAGGGCCAGTACCAGGGCTTCCAATATAAGGCAGAGGCCTGGGATCGTCTCGCCCATGACCTCACCAGTGCCACTGGCATACCCCGAATTGGTGAGCAGGTCAGGCACCTCTACGCCGTCCTGAAGCAGCAGAAGGGGGACCTCTTGGAGGAGTGGCTTCAAGGGGCTAGAGCAGCAGGGGATGTCCCAGCCATGTGTATCAGTCCATGACTTATTTAATAATTGCCAGCTCAGGTATACCATGGATAGGTATGGCTAAATATTCCTCTTATGTCTCCCACAGCTGTAATGGAGCAGGCCGCAAACCAGGAGGCCCACATCAGCTGCCTGGCATGATTGCTAAGTGAGGCAGGTCAGTAATACTCATGCTTTTACTGTCATAGGAAATAAAAATAAAAGTAATACTAAAGTAAGTTGTTGTTGTTATTGTTGTGTCTTTTGGCTTTTCCCGGTTAGGGGTCGCCACAGCGGAACTCCGGTCCGCTAATGATTGGTAGTTGATTTTTACGTGCCGAGTTACCAGCCTTGATGCACAACCTTCAACAAAGGTACGCCCATTCACTCATGTCTCCACGCAGAAGATGCTCTAGCTGACAGAACATGTCCAACTGCTGGACTATATATCTATATTCTGGTATCATATGGTAATGTAGATTTGCAATCGTAATAGTACTGTTGTATTAAGCACTGTTACCCACACCATGCACCATAAATCGAATGTGTAGAAATGCCTGTATATGACAGGTGTAATCCCCAGAGGCGATTTATTACAACTGAGAGACACATAGACAATAAACAGGATAAACGGAGACAACAAAAAAATAATAGCACATGTAACTGAGATGTGAAGTGTTGTTCTTTTAGCACACACAGCCACGGTTCGAATCCTGCAAGTGGTAGTAGTCTGCATATAGAATCATACCCCACAACTGTACGGATATGTCCAGAATGTCTATTAAACTGGCCCATATCTATTGCCTATCAACCTGTCCCCCTGAAAAATCAGTGGGATGATCCCAGATGTATAGGCAGCAAACAGGAAATACAACTGATTGACGCACATCTATGACAAACATCTGGCACACTAGCAACTCCCCAGTACCTTACATGACTAAGAAGCCACATATGTCCCATTTAAACCCCAATATGTTAAGCTGAGGTCAGAGTGTGTACAGTAACAGAGTGAGTAGTATGCGCAGAATACTAATGTATAAACTGGAACTTTGTGTGGCAACAGTCAGGTAGTTCTAACAAACATTGATCCCAAAGGTACGTTGGATACGAACAATGTGCTGATAAATACAGACCAATATAACCTGTACTGGTACTATCTACCCTGGTATTGTAAGGGATTGTGAGTGTTGCAGTTTCTCCAAATAACAAAGTATCACTGGTCACTGTCACCCACACTCTGCTACATAATATGACTGTGTAGGAAAGCATGCATATGTGTGTGTCAGGTCACTAAAGGTGGAAGAGGGCAATATTCTAGATATGTCCAGGCACACCAGAATGTGGTCAACACATGGCCAGAGTCTGTGCTGAATGAGTTGGATGGCATAGTGAAAAACATCAACCTGGAATCTGGGAGTATGTGTACAAACAGTTAGTCAGTGTTAACAAACATTCCCTCCACAGGTATACCAGGTAAGAGGTGTATACTGCAGGTAAAACCAGTGCATGTGTAATGACGTTGACAGCCATATCAGTGTCCAGTACAGGTCTGTAGGGTAGTGTAGTAAGATTTGTAAGGTACAGAAAACAGCATTGACTAGGAAAGTAATGTTGAGTACAGGAATATACTACTTGTTAATTGGCATCTTTCTCTCCACCCACCTTATCTCCAATAACCAACATACCCACCCCAACTGGTATGACTGTGATAATGGCCACTCATTTGATAAATATTCTAATGGTTCCCATGCATGTGAAATATTGAATTATTTCAACATTGTTGGCATGGTGCCATCAACGTACCTGCATGCTGTTCTTATTACCACTGTGGTCCCATATATGCATGTGTTCTGTTTGCTATGCAACTGTTCCATATCTGGTGTCTGGGTTAATGGCAATATATATGCATGCTGTATTACCTAACCCTGGAATGTATTGGCTATTACTAACCCATATATGATGTTAAAATCTACACACTATAGCACGCTTGGGAAGGCCGGTCTCAGCAGACCCACCTGCCCCACCTCAGCTGGCCGTGGCATCAGGCACCAGCATGTCTAGGGCCCAACCCCGCACCTCCCTGTCCATTGGTCCTGTACCACCTTCGGGTGGAACCACCTCAGGGGCTGGGGCTCACCCCCTCTGGGAGTGGACGGGAAGGCACCTGTCACCAATCGCCAGGTCAGGGTCATGGTGCGTAGAGTGATCAACGAGCAGTTTGGTGATCTTCTGCACGAGCTTGAGGACTGCATGTTGCAATAAGAGAGTCAGATTGGCTCTGCGGCTCAGCTCCCAGCACAACCACCTTTGGGGCTGTGAAGGTGCAGTGATGACTGCCCATGGGTGGGGACCTCAGTCCCACTGTTACCACTAGGGGGCTTCTGGGCTTCCGATATCCCAACACCCCTCCCCATCAAGGTGTTTACCCCCAAATGTGTTATATACTGCCCCTGTATGCATCTTGTGTGTCTTGTCTGTTAACCTACCCAACCTACCTCCCCAAATATACCTACTACCCCTCCCCAACATCCCACTCTCACCTGAAAAAAAAAAAGGCAATCTGTTTCCAGAAAAAAATCTCGCCCCATACATAGCTGTCCATTCTGCACACGTGTCCACTGGACACATGTAATGTGGTCTAACTGACATCACAATTAATTTATGTTGTCCTCACCCCTCTCCCAGGGGTTTGAGGATCTAAATCTACCTCCACATTCAGTGTATATGCACAGCTGTTGCTGTAGAAGAAATGGGCAGCTATGGACCTGTCCTATACCCTTACTGCACATACCTAGCTATTTCCCTACTGTCTTACCCTATTTGTGCCCCTTTTTCATCACTTTCCTATCAACCTTTTTTTTTTTCTTTTAAAGAAATTAGCATGAGGGTAAGCGGCAGTATGCACTTTTAAGCAGCAATAAGCGGGTTTAAGCATGTTTGCACGGGGGTAAGCAATGCCAACACAGGTTAAGCAATATAGCGGCTAACTGAGTGTAAGACACTGTAACCGGAAGTTAGCATTGCTTATCTCCGCCCAAACACACGTACAACTGCTTTAAAGTGCCTTAATCACTCAGTATCCAACCACTGGTATTCTGCCCAGCACCAAAAAAAAAATTATGCAAGGCTCGAGCCCAGGACCCTGCACACTATACACAAAGTTATTTACCACTAAACCATGGCAGATATACATAACCCTGATGTTTTCACAAACATGTCATCCAGCACAATCAGTCAACAGTACAGGAAATGTAGTAATATCATACCACACAAGCTGTTATTGCAAGAAGTCTGGGCAGAGTGTGCAAACGTGGGTACACATAGGAATATATGTCAAAATCTGCTATAATGCACTTAAAACATTGCTAGTTACACAGTTATATATATATTAGAACACATATGTAGAAGGACATGAAGTCTGAAACACAAAAGTGTCGGCACTATTTACAGACTTCAGTGCTGCAATCATCCATGTCAATTGCCAAGAGAATGAGGTACAGGCCCAGAATATGAGCTGAACATGCATGGTCATATGGACAGATATATATATAGCGGTATATGTAGACATTCACTGCAGTGAAGAGACAAGAAATAGAATATAAGAATTCTAAATGTATAGTAGAACATAGTGATTGGGGCAGCAATAGTAACAAGATTGCCTATTTTATGAAATACACAAATGACAATGCTGATATCAGAAAAATAATAATCAAGAATTGGAATATATTGACCATGACGGAAGACATTAGGGCTATAGTGGGACATAAACCAGTTTTCATGTTCAGGACATGTGAAAACTTGAAAGACATCTTTTCGAGAAATCTTAGTAAAATGATGGGAGATAGTAATCATGCAGTGTGGGGTACCTTTCCTTGCAGGAGCTGCAACATGTGTAAATTTATAACAACCACACAATACTATCGACACCCATATCATTTTTTTGAGTTCAAACCAAGAAGGTATACTGACTGTAATAGTACAAACTTGATCTATATGGCAAACTGCACATCTTGTCAAGCCTTTTATATCGGGCTAACGAAAAGAAAATTGAAAGAACGTATTTATAATCATATATATGATATTCGCAAGAGAAATGAATTAAATGTGTTGGCCAAACATATCAACTTAAATCCCACACATGAATTTAAGTTTAGGGTATTGCAAGTAGTGAGAATGAGTAATAGAATGGGAGATAATATTAATCACCTAGCGAAACTAGAATTAGACTGGATCTTTAGATCTGGAGCACATAAGGAACCAGGAATTAACAATTATGTTTCTTTAAAACCTATTCTTGAAAAAAGATAGTATTATATAGTTGATCAGATAGGCAGGCTGCATAGCATGTTTGTATAGTTTCTAGCTTCTCATAAAGGCAAAAATATGACATATAAATATTTATAGCATTTTATGAGAGTTAGTAATACAAAAGCTTGATGATCTATAAAAAACAATGTTATTAATTTTACTTCATTAATATAGCTTTTCACAGACTTATTCATAAGGGTACAATAATGTGATATTGCTAATAGCTACAACGAGTTTAGCATCAGTTATAGTAATATATGCTGATGGATTAAATACTATATAGGATTAGGTCGACATTTTATATGGTACTTATATATATATATATTTTTTCATTTTTTGTTATTCGCACTATGATTGGCTCATAATGTGTCTCTATGGTTATTACATACATAGGCTGCTTTTATTAATTGTTAATGCCCCAACAACCTTATGGTTTATAATTAAACCAAACAGAACTAGATTAATTCTTCTGATGAATAATAAATAATAGTGAGGAATCAATAAATAGTAGGATAAGGTTGATAATGGTCTTATATGATATGATTAGTTCATATTATATTATATATATTTGCTTTTCTATCTTTGTTATATTTCCTTCTTATTTTTAATTGTAATTTTCATGGCTGTTTTTAAGATATTTTATCATACATATAAAAGATGGTGATGGGTAACAAAGAGCATTGAAATATTTATGATATGTATGCAATTTGCATTATTATCACTTGATTAGTATGTATAACCAGATTGATCTATTTCTAACATCTAGAAGAACAATATGACATTCACATCGTATTAACAGACAAGTCACATGCCTTTGCATTTGATAGGTAATATGTATGAAAAGAATTGAAAACGTGTCATGTTCTGGTAATATGTTTTTTAAAATGTTACCACACCATAAGATATTTTATATATGTCGAAGTTATTGTATCGACACAGCTCATTGTTGGACAGTGTGCCGTTATGGATAAATTGAGACTAGTGGGACATGATGCTTTAAATATTTAATAGATGAGTTTTAATATAATTTTAAGTATTTAGTGCTATTGTTTTTCAAAGGAACATGTTAAAATGCTAATAGTTGATGGCGTTTACGGAATGCAGTCTTAAATGGCTTTAAGTGTCAGAGCTAGAAAAGGCTTTTCAAACGAGCATTTATTTTGAATTCATAAAATGTAAGATGCTCAGTAAAATCAAGTTTAGCTTTAAAATTTGATTGTTGCAAAAGGGCCTCTGATTAACTGATTAAGTATTTGTCAATTGATTTTGTTTTTTAATTGGTTAGCACAAACTATATAAGAAGCGTTTTATTACAGTTTAATTGATCTGATGAAGCGTGCACTGTGCACGCGAAAGCGCTTATCCTACCTTTATGTATTTGTTGGAATAAAGCAAGATTTCATTCATTCATTTTCTGGACTTCTCGTGGTGTATCCTTGCAGTTTATTCATTGTAATGTGATTTCCAGTATTTTGCTGAAGGATACTTTGGGAGTTAGCGATATTATTTCACTTTTTGCTATTTATTGCTTGTATCGCTATCTCCACGCTATGGAGAATATCGAACTGGAATTGGACTACAACCCTGAAATGAAATTGAGTATGCTCAACATTGATGCTTTTTTACTGCAGAAGAACAACCCTCTGCTAACACTGAATTTCTTGGAAACGGTGAGCATAAGAACAGCAATAAATGGGCATGATGATAATATGAATGAGTTTTATGACTTAACGAAAGAGCTAGAAAATAATTTATATAAACTGCAGAGATTTTCTTGGCAAGAAGACACTGCAGTGAAGAGACAAGAAATAGAATATAAGAATTCTAAATGTATAGTAGAACATAGTGATTGGGGCAGCAATAGTAACAAGATTGCCTATTTTATGAAATACACAAATGACAATGCTGATATCAGAAAAATAATAATCAAGAATTGGAATATATTGACCATGACGGAAGACATTAGGGCTCTAGTGGGACATAAACCAGTTTTCATGTTTAGGACATGTGATAACTTGAAAGACATCTTTTCGAGAAATCTTAGTAAAATGATGGGAGATAGTAATCATGCAGCGTGGGGTACCTTTCCTTGCAGGAGCTGCAACATTTGTAAATTTATAACAACCACACAATACTATCGACACCCATATGGTTTCTTTGAGTTCAAACCAAGAAGGTATACTGACTGTAATAGTACAAACTTGATCTATATGGCAAACTGTACATCTTGTCAAGCCTTTTATATCGGGCTAACGAAAAGAAAATTGAAAGAACGTATTTAACGTTACATGATTTCCAGTATTTTGCTGAAGGATACTTTGGGAGTTAGCAATATTATTTCACTTTTTGGTATATGTAGACAGATAGTCAGTTATATATATATATATATATATATATATATATGTATATATATATATATATATATATATATATATATATATATATATATATAGATAGATAGATAGATATAGATATATATATGACTCACAAATCATCACATAACATGAATTGTATATAGATAGATAAATATGTTCATACACACACACACACACACACACACACACACACACACACACACACACACACACACACACACACACACACACACACACACACACACACACACACACACACACACACACACACACACATACATTTAGAAGTACATTTCCTGTACTGTTGAATGATTGTGCTGGATGGTATATCTGTCATAGCTTAGTGGTAATTCACTTTGTCTATGGTCTCCTATGTTCAAGGTTTGAAGGGTCTGTTTATTTTGTTGCTGGGCAGAACATGGCCCGTTGGATACTGAGTGATTAAAGCACTTTAAAGCAGTTGTAAGTGGATTTGCACGGGTTTGTGTGAAGCTAAGCACTGCTAACTTTCGTTTACAGTGTCTTACACTCAGTTAGCTTCTAAATTGCTTAACCTGTGTAGGCAGTGCTTAGCTCCATGCAAACTCACACAAACCTGCTTACAACTGCTTTAAAGTGCCTTAATCGCTCTGTATCCAATGGGTCTTGTTCTGCCCAGCAACAAAATAAACAGCTCTTTCAAGGCAAACCAGGGACCCTGCACAGCCTAGAAAGGGTGATTTACCACTAAGCCATGACAGATACAAAGAAAGGTCATGTTTTCAGAAACATTTCATCCAGTCCTGTCATGAAACAGTACAGAAAATGTATGTAAAAACCTAGATGTCTGTATTTGTAACTATATTAATATCTAAAAAGATACAACATATCTATATATGACTACACATACACACGCAGATATATGTACAGTAAGATACATATGTAGAAGGTACACACAATATGGAAAAGTCACTATGCCTACAGTTAACACCTGAACAACTGGACACTGTATGAGCCAACCATACACATGTCAATCGTTGCCTGCAACATATACCCATAGAGAGGACATAGGAAAGACACCACACACAGGTTTGCAGAAATGGGAAACCTTTCACTGTGTACTATTACAGTTCTATATGCCATGTCATATAGCTGTTCAGACACTGACAACCATATAAACAGAGTACTGCAACTGTGAAACAGCTACACTAATACAGTAGTCTGGAAAGGTTCACAACTGTTGCTGTCCAGGCCAAGCCCTTCAAATTGTACAATAGTGAACACCGACTGGGCCACAGGATACCAAACAATCAACAGTATGTACTGTAGGTGTGTAGTTCAGCAGCCTCTATCTACAGTCTGTACAAACTCAGTAGGTCCTAAAGACGTCATGTGATCACATGGGTTGTCACTGTTACATAACAAGGCATAACTGACACCATCATGAGCACACCGACAAACAGAACAGTCTGTATGGCAGGAGGCAGTAGGCTTGCAGTACCCCAAGTCATGTAAGTAATGTAAATATAGGTGAAGTATACGGTACTCTACATCCAGATACCTTGCGGAAGCTCACCCCTGATACCCCCACATTTTGTAACAGCCTAGGTCATTTATGGTGCTCCCCACCTAGACTCAATAATATAGGGCTATATACCACTGTTACATACACTGGCCGCTGGAGTGCATAAGGGCACACATGTGTTGTGTAGGCGATGCCCACACATATATGGTTCCAGATCCACTGTATGTGTGGGGGATACAGCAGCAGTAGACTAATGGCAGCAATGTCAGTGCGATATACGCACAGCCCACAACAGAACAACCCCCAACAACATGACATATGTGAAAAGCTTGGTATGTAGATGGAGGACAGAGGCTGGAACACAGGCACATATGTGGAACACTGTTGCCATACACTAAGCAAATTGCTGGTGTTACAGGATAGTCTGCAGCATGCCCTAAGTCAGGGAATTGAGGTTAGAAACAGAAATGGATGTAGCCATGTACTGATAGTACTCAACACACACACTGCCAGTGTAATATCTGATACAGGACCTGTGTGGTTGATGGACAACACATGATAGGCATACCTCTGTCCAGCAAGAGGACAGGCCCAAAGTAGTGAGCTATGCAGACAGACTGCATTCCAAGGTAAGCTAGTATGTACACACATCCTGTAACACCAGTACTATACAAAGCATAGCACTACTCTACTCTACTCACAGTCTGTCTGTAGTTCCTGATCCTCTTACAAATATGTGGCCGCCATGAGTGTGCAGGTTCTCCTGTAAGAGGTATTGCTACCTGCTGTCTGTAACACTGATGCCCACACACAGGAAGGATGTCCATCACACAGGAAATGTAAAGGGACCATGCCCACATACTGTAGAGATTTATAGTGGGTGGTTGCCATGACAGTGGTAATTGGAAGTAGTACACATGTGTAATCATATATGTATATGGCTATCTGGATCAGGATATGTATATTTCCACCATATGTCCTGGACATAGAGTGTAGCCCTACCCCAGCCCCTATAGTCCCAAAGTCGTAGTGCAAGGGTATGTCAGGTATGTATAGCAGGTATATTAGTAGACTATTGCTACTGTCATTGGGATTGTCTTCACAGACATGGTGTGTGTGGAAGGTCACATCTGCCTATAACATGTGTGCCAGTGGCTACTGAAAGACATCCTAAGGAAATCATTGTAAAGTACTGCTGCTAGCATGTAATAATGCCCCTGTGGAGTGCAGCAGAGATACTGGCCAATATATGTGGAACTTCGGACACACCCTGTACATTCCAGAGGTATACAAATAATCCCTTAGTTCACAACATGTGTACCAGGCCTGACAATATGGATGTAGACAGCCATGTAGATGGGTATAACACATAATGACTGGTATACATTTGCCACCATAGGTTTTGCATTCACACACTCCTGTCTGGCTTGACACAGAATGACTGTTGGTACGGGGTGCCATGGACACATACTACCCACTAGATATTGACATACATTTGTACAGCATCCCACTGCTTTGTCTGACATGCATGACTGCTAAGGGAGGCCTGGCAGCAGTACATCTGGCAAGTATTTGCACATGACATCTCACTGGGTAAGTACACTAAGCTGCTAGGCATGTAACCACTGTGCAGGCTACAGGCAGACTGGCTCAACACTGGTCTACATCTCCTATGGGGGAATGCACATGTACCTGCATATATAGCAGGCTCAACAGGCATGTCACAGCACAGGGTAAGATACACCTGTGTGAAAGTGTATAACCACAACCAATGTGAACACAGCCATAGCCACATATGGCAAGCAAGCATAATATTACAGTATATGGACTATCTGTTCTATGCCATCCTGATATGTGCTACTCACAGAATGACCCTACATATACTGGGCTGCTACACAGTTTGGTCTGATGGCTATCTGTGGTATGAGACATGTGTGTGTTTGGCCCTACAAACATGTACGCCAAAATGGTACCATACAGTGGGGCAGCAGGTAACATCAGATAGAAGGGTAACTAGAACAATGACATCTACCACAGTCTGTACACAGGCTGCAGTACATATTAACAATACACACACTGCCGGCATTCACCATTACTACACAGACCTCAGTACTGTACAAACATCCACAGAATGTCTAGGTTATGTCATGAAATATAATCCCTACTGTACATAACATATGTAGCAATCAGATATATCACTAGCTTGTTATCAGATATGATGACACTGTTTACGGTGTACAGAACATATGCACCACTTCATGCACGACATATGTACAAAGGTTGACAGAGGTGTGGCTGACAGCACATACACAAGGCCAGTATAGACATGTTGCTGAGATAACCTCATACATTTACCATTGTAACGTGGTTTGCTGCAACATATGTCCTATGAGGGATATGATGACAGTAACTGTCATGGCCTTCACCATCTACAGACTGCAATCCTCACACTACCTTCTGCATTCCACGGATAGATGCTCCATGGCTAAGACATGAAACCAAAGGCACAACACTGCCCAGTCTGCAGATCACCCTGCAGATGGGGATTCCTCATATACATGGAATTGACATGGCAGGTATTGCGACATGTACAACAGCCATATCCAGACAAACACTGTTAAACCAACATTGCTAAAATGCAGTATAGCAGCACTTACAGTCTGTAGTCAGGTCAGGCACATTCCCCTCCTGTTTGTTGATCTCTTTCCACAGTGCATGCTTTTAGAGGTACATCCCCAGTCCATCTGAGATGCTGTTTGCCAAACAACAGATCTAGTTCCTGCTCACAGTGAATGAAAAGGGCTAACACCACCAAGATGTTCCTAGATATTGAAATATGTTTCCATGCAATTGACTATGGGAATGTTACCACAGTTGTTCCACATGCAATCATCTAGGGGAGGGCTGCAATTCATGCAGAGGCCATCAGCTGATCATGAACATCACTTAAAATACACATACTGCTGCTTAAGCAAAGCAGGTGTGGGTCTACACATCCACCAGAGAGGGAGTGGGGGAGGCAGACAGAGGCAAATACATGTCAGGGAGGGGTGGGAGAGTAAAACTGAAGCATGTCTGTGTCACACACCTACCAGCACAGGGTATCAAACCCTTGACAGCTATGTAGTGCTATCACAGTTCAATGCAGTTATTGGATGTGCCACATAGGTTACCTGGTATGGAGCACTCAGAACATATATGTGATGGTGAGTGACATCTGCAACAGGGATACAGTAGATATATGGTAGGTGATGTACACATGCCTATCTGCGTAAACGGGTGCCAGCGTCAACACAGACACACTCTCACAGGGATGCACATACATTGACACACTTGGCAAGGCCAGGAGTACAACTCATCTCTAGTGGGATTGCCACAACACATCAATGTGCAGGTATCACGTACACCACATGGGTCATACAGAGGTCATATGGGCAAAGATTATAAGGAGGAGTCAGACATCAGACATCATGCTTCAGTATGCCCAGAGGGGTTGTAGTGAGTGTGGATGAGGACATGCACACTATACAACACACACACAAACACAACGGGTGCCAGTACTGACATGCATGGGTGCATGTCTGCATGGGTGTGTGGTGGTCAACTGTGCCAGCAGGTTATATAAGGGTAGGTGATGGGTATACCTTGGCATCAGGCCACATGACAATGGTCTGCATTGTGGATCAGGGCTGTCATTTCTTCATTTTCCCACATAGGTGGGTATTGTATCCCCCATCCAGTCACCTGGGTGGCTATTGTGTGTGGCCAATGCTGTGCATCCCCTGCCATGTATGGGCTCCTTACTCCATGACATGGATGGGGTCTAGGATATGCACACCTCCCACATGCATGTACAGTGACATGTGGAACTGCACCTTGGGTGTCTGGCCCATATTGTGAACACAGATTATGATCAGATGTGCCAGTCTTGCCCACCTGTTGCTGGTACTGGTAAAGGACAGCAGGTTTACTCTGCACCTACATTAATGGCATGCTAACAGCATTCCCTGCTCTCAGTGGCATCTGCCCATACAGAGCATGTTGTCAGGCATTGTGGATCACATGTGAAGGCACCACAGGTGGTGCAGGTGTCCATTGGGGAACGTGCACTGTCTGCACATATGCGCATATTGGACAGATAGGCAGGGTGTCATGCCCTCTGTTGCCCACAGCCATCACTACATAGTTACTATCAGTGGCCAATATGCAGTGTACTACCCACATATTGGCTGTTGCCTAGGCATGTGTGTGTATAAGACATGGGTTGAGAGTGTGCTCTGAGTAATACTGGGTTTGCTAACTGTGATTGTCTGGCCTTGATGTCACTTATATGGGTATGGCTTTGCACTCCAGATTCTCAGCTATTTTACATCTTTTATCCCAGTACAGTTGACATTGTGATATATCGTAGGGCCACCATATATGAAATATACAAAACTTGCTCCACCTTGGCCACAGGTGTCACACACTCACAACCACCTCTACACAGGACACAAGTTACAAACACACACACACCTGTCATGTGTGGGAGTAGAACCCCTACCTAACTAGTTTATTACACTACAGCACTAAGCAGTAATAGTACATGCCACGGACATTACTGGCGTACTCCTTTCCCGAAGGTGTATTTCACAATGAATGATATCAGCAGGATTACCAAAGTAGGGCATTTCAAATGTACTGTGAGTGAGTAGCCTAAAATGCATTGCTCCATACACAGACAGTGAGACACACACAAAACATCAATGACTGACATGTGTGGGTATAGAACCCATGACCAAGGTATATTTCACACTACAGCATGGAGCTATTAAAAAATGCACCATGGGGATTACTAGTGAGCATTTTCCCCAAAGGTGTATTTCACAAGGAATGACATTGGCAGGATTGCCAAAGTAGGGCACTTCAAGTGTACTGCGGGAGACTAGCCTGTAATGCATTGCACTGTACACAGACATTGAAACACACACAAAACATCCAGAACTGCCATGGTTGGGGATGGAACCCTACCACAGCTCAAAATCACACTCCAGAAGTATACAGTTACCAGATGCGCTACAGAGAATACTAGGCTACAATGTTCCCAAAGGGGTATTTCTAGGTGGGTGACATCAGCAGCCTTGCCAAAGTTGATTATATGAATTGTAAGGAGTGTGAGTACCCTAAAAAGCATTGTCCTTTACTCAGTCAGAGACAGACAGACACACACACAGTTGGCAAGTCTGGGTTTAGAACACCTAACTAACTACTTTATCCCACTACAGTAGTATACAGTTACAGGATGCACGACGGAAATTACTGTGCTGCAACTTTCCCAGAGGTGTATTTCTAGGTGGATGACATCCGCAGCCTTTCCAAAGTTGAGTATAGGACTTGTAAGGAGTGTGAGTACTCTAAAAAGCATTGGTCTCTACTCAGTCAGCGACAGAGGGACACACACCATTGCTAGGTCTGGGGTTAGAACACCTAACAAACTACTTCATCACACTACAGCAGTACACAGTTACAGGACGCGATATAGAGATTACTGTGCTACAACCTTCCCAGAGGTATATTTCTAGGTGGGTGACATCAGCAGCCTTGCCAAAGTTGAGTATATGACTTATAAGGAGTGTGAGTACTCTAAAAAGCATTGTTCTCTATTCAGTCAGAGATACACACACACACACACACACACACACACACACACACACACACACACACACACACACACACACACACACACACACACACAGTTGCAGGTCTGGGGTAAGAACATCTGCCTAACTACTTTATCACACTACAGCACTACGCAGTTACAGCACACGCTACGGAGAATACTGGGCTACAGATCTCCCAAAGGTGTATTTCACATTGGATGACCTCAGTATGCTTGTTATAGTAGGGCTATGGGGAGGGCCGTGTGTGCATGGGCCATAACCCGTAACAAAGTCCAGACTGATGAAGTCTGTGGACAAAAGCGGATAATAAAACAGTGTACGCTATTTCTTTGGAGTCCTTTTTCAGTTGCTTTTCGCTTTGGTTTGGATTTATGGGCCATAACCCATTCATCTAGGGGTTGATACGCCACATGCGGGTGCACACAGGTTCATATGTCACAGGTACATGTATACAGCTACTAGATGACTGCTTCCTTGTACAGTCATGTTGCACAGCTGGCACATGCACCACATAGTCTGTAATGCTGGCAGATACTTGTGGCTGGTATCTGCAGTGGGTGACATCTGCACCTCATGTGTTTGGGGCCCTTTGGCTTTGTGCTGGGTGGGACAGGTCTGGATGGCTCCTTGTCACAGTGACCCTCTTCCACACATCTATGTACGTCTACCTTTGGCTTATATTAGTGTGTTATCCTGACATATATGTCTGTATTCCTATCCACTGTGTGTGCAAGCCATGAGTGGTGTATACTGACAAGTGTCTGCACTAACAACTGCAACTGCCAGATATGTCTAGTCCACTGGTGTTTGCAGTCATGGCCTTCATGTGTTTAAGTGTGTGAGCATGCCCAGTATGACCTTTCAGTATGTTGTGGACTGACATTGCCTTCATTTCTCTAAGTGTGTGAGCATGCCTGGTATGGCCATCTGTATTGAATTTGTGGATCATGTCCAGGTTGTTTACGCTATAGTGCTGACCTTTGTATTGTACACCAACAGGTAGCATGCTGTCTCTGCAAGGAATCCATTGATTATTTGGCTTTGACTGTTACTACACTTCTGCATAGTGTGGGGGGGACATGCCTGACTGTTTCTACATTTCTACACAGGAGTGGTGGGGGCACACCTGACTATTATTACATTACTATGTAGGATGGGGGGGGTGGCACCTGACTATTTCTACATTTCGACACAGGGTTGGGGGGCACACCTGACTGTTATTACATTACTATGTAGGATGTGGGGGGGGGGCACACGTGGCACTTGTACACATTTGCTATGACTGTACTGGTATGTCAGGTACTCCATTTCATTCTGTATTGCTAACTATCATGCTGACTAGAGGCATACCAGTGTACTACAGATCGTGCCTTTGGTTGCCCTACATATTATTGTCTGACTTCCTACCTTTCAGAACTAATATCCCACTGCCTGCCCTGCTGTGGTCAGTCTGTGTAGGCCTGGGGGGGTGGGTAACCATAGCCATCATTCTTGGACCATGGCACAGGCTCTGTTTGGGTTTGTCTACACCTGTCCTGCTGGCTGAGACTGTTGTTGGCTATGTGAGCCTTCCTGACAGGCATGTGTGGGTCTTATGGACACACATGTCTCTCAGCCCATTTCCTACAGTGGGTTTTGTCACCCTGTGTAGTACTGGTTACTATGGTGACTCCAGTATGTGTTACAGATGTCATGGTGCCACTATGGGTGTCTACTGTCTGCTGCCATAACATTCGGCCACCCATTTCCCTTGCATGCTGACATCCATACAATAGCTACAGGTAACAACACATTCTACTCCATTTGGCAATTGGTAGGTTGATTGACTTACCTTGAGGGTTGTGCCAGACTTGCGGATGGTGCTGGAGGATTGCCTATGTCGGATGTGCATAGTACACTCCCTATACATGGTTGAGCACAGGTAGTGTCATGTTTGGCATCCTTTTTACTGTATGTGTGAGTCAGAGAGAGGTGTCATTCCCTGGGTCTATGCTCTATTATATGTCTGGCCTGTGCATGTGCCTCATTATGGTGTTGTTCAGGAGGAGGGTGTTTGTATTTCTGATGGGTGTCATCAGCCACGGCTCCAGTGTGTACCCAGCATCCCCACTAGGTGACCATAGGGGATGTCCACATTGGCAAATATCTGGTATAGCTGCGTCTGATGCCAAATGTGTGAATCGTCATAGCTTCCAGGGCAGCCAGCACACACATTCATTATAATGCCCTGGGCATCACATACGACCTGGCAGTTGATGGAGGGGAGGCCCCTGCAGTTGATGTAGGCCCTACCCTGCTCACCGTGTGGTGCTTTGAAGCATATGTGCATGCAGTCCATAGCACCCACTACCCCAGGGTATTCTGCTATTTGGTGGAAGAGATGCATATTGCTGGTCAACACCTCACGTGTGTTGAGGAAATATACGTGCTCACTGGCATGTGCTGACATAGCATCCAGGAACTGGTGGAATACTCTGGACACTGATGCCTGTGAGATCCCTATGATATCCCCAGTTGTGCTTTGGGAGGTACCTGTGGCTAATATACCTAGGCCTATACATTGCTTGGTATCCAGTGGGCATGGATTTCCCTCGGCCAGTTTGGTGTGTCAGGTGTGGCCGGCACAGCTCAACAATTTGCTGTAGGAGGTCTCTGTCCACACTATAGTGCTCCACTATCTCCAGCTCATGTAGCCCCTGGTAGGTTACCTTGGGTCTGTACACTCTTCTCTGTCTCCTCACTGTGGGTTGTTCGGCAGCATTCACATCCTCACCACCCTCAGCCTCTTGCACATGTTGTTCTATGTTGCCTGCTGCAGCCCTTTTCATTTTGTAGGTCTGTGTGTTAAAATTTCCCCCCTTGTATACACAGGTGGTGTAGAGTGTGGAAAAAAACAGAGGAGAAGGTGTTTGCTTAGTTTATAGTAGTGTTCTGGGCTGGGCTAGTCTGCTGTCTGTGTAACTGGCTGATTCTGATACAATTCACCTTCCAGCTAAGCTAGTTCTCCTTGATTACCTTCCTACTGCTGTTTTCCCTTCCCATTGCCTTCCTGTTTAAGCGTGTGTGCATTCTGCACAAACAGAGTGCTCAAATGTGCACACTGCTGCTATTTACTGGTTTAACATTTTTTTCTTCCTTTAAAACCTGCTGCGCGGCACTCACACCGCTTAGGCTTTGTAAAGAATGCTAGGCATGCTTAGACACCCCCCCCACCAGCTTAGCAGAGCTAAGCTAGGAGCAATCCTGAGCCACAGGTCTTTAATCTGCTTACACTATGCCTGACACATGCACACATGATGTCACATGATGTCACCTATATCCTAGTCTTCCACCCAGCTATTCATACTGTTACAATGTTGGAACCTGCCTCACATGCTGGGAAAAACTGGGATTCACTATCCTTCCCCTCATTTGCCTAGGATTGCCTGCTAATGCATAGTTACATGTCTCACACTGAGCCTCCCCTCTTAACAACCCTTACTCACTGGCCAGGTTGTCTTCTGCCTACCACTGATTTGCATGACAGAATACTGATTTTAGTTAGAATGCTTATTTTAGGTTTATTTTATTATTTTCCCCCGGATCCCATTTGCACGCCGCTGCCCTATGCTTAAACAGCCGAGATCAGCAAAAAAAAAAAAAAGTTGATTTTTTTATCTTTGAAACAGTTTGCAATGCCAATGGCCTTACACTTGGCCATTGGCATGATTCCTCAATGATATGCAGCCTTTATTTGGAGCTGTCATAGCTCCGTTTTGGATTTTGCAGAAATATACTCGGTTACTAACCAAAAAAGATGGAGCTTAGAATAGAATAGGTAGAGATGGAAGTATGCTCCTTTCTGGCAATTTTTATGGCCAGAATTAATTGGACACAAAGGTGTTCATAGATTGCATTGAAGCTTTCGGCTAGAGGTTTGTTAAGATATTTAATATTGATAGATGTTTTTAATGCTATGCAATGCTCTTTCATAGAATTTTGTCTTGAAAATGCAGAAAAGTTGTTCTGAATGGATCCCTAGTGCCTTAGGAAATACAGTACTGAGGATTTCACATATATAGCCTCCAATACCGTAACAACTAGCAAGACAGATTATTTTTGATAATCACTGAGATACTTATCACAGACCATAAAGAAAGAAATACAAGGCTGGATTCAGAAAACTTTGCTGCATCATACTAAATAAATTTGCATGAAAAACAGACACACATGGGGTGTGTGCAATTCAGATAACCCAGCTACATGACATGGTAGCCCAAATAATGAAGTCAGTTACACTATATGCTAATAACCATATAAGGAGGTGCCATGTCACAACTTGTCTATTTCACTCCCAACACCCTCATGTATTCAATATGCAGACAATTCAACTCTCATCTGTTCTGCTGTATCTCCAGCTGAACTTCATTCTTCCATCCAAAAAGTCTTTACAGTAGCAGAAAAATGGTTCCAAGATATCTGTCTCCTCCTTAATCCCAAAAAAACTAAATTATTACTTTTCTCTCCAACCCTTAAATCTGCCCCTCTTTCCTTTTCTATTGTGTCTGACAATGGCACTATCATTACACCTGATAGTTCCGCTAAACTACTAGGTGTTACAATAGATAATCAACTAAACTTTGATTATCACATTAAACTAACTATCAAAACTGTTAATAAAATGATAGGTGCCCTCTATAGACTTAAGCCCTTTCTAACAGCAACCACCAGGGTGTCTTTAGCCCAAACTCATCTTATCTCTACATTATTATATGCCTCCCCATCTTTTATAAACCTTTCAAAATCTAACCTTCAGAAACTTGCCACAGCCTACCACAGCATTGCCAGGTTTGCCACAGGTTCCCCATTTCTCACACATCATTGTGTTAATCTCAAAAAGCTTGACTGGCTTGAACTTCAAAATCTCATTCTCCTACATCAATTAGTTATTACCTATAAAATTCTCCATTACCCTTCTAATACACCCATACTAAATAACCTTGTTGTCCCTTACAGGAATCTTACTTCCCTTTGCTCTGCTAACAAATTATTAGTGGCCACCCTCAAAACACACAATAAAGCTGGGGTCTCCGTGTTTACAAATACCATTGGCTCATACTGGAATAACCTTCCCATAGAACTGACCACTCTATGCTCATCACAACTTTTCAAAAAACAACTAAGAAACTATTTTAAAACTCACTGGCTATGCCCTTGCTTGAATCCTGACTGACCTCAGCTTCCATCTCTCTTTTCAGCTCTTTCCATTACTCTTCCACATGTCGCTATCTCTACCATTACCCCTCCTCTGTAGTTCACATACCATCCACTTGGATATTACTTTTCCTATAAATTCTACTTCTCTTTATATTACTGCAACCTATCATCTCACCTTGTATCTAAATCACCCAGCTGATGAAATCTGTTTCTTAAAACTAGTGCCCTGGGGGCGTGGCCAAGGATGAACACAGGATAGCAGCAGATTTCTTCAGCTCCACCAATTTCACTGCACTGACAGGAATTAATTACTTAAAAAATTAATTTATGAAGTAATTTTCTTTCTAAATATGTTTGTTTTATATAGTTCTTGAACTATATCTAAAAAAGAAAGGACATTTTAACAATATTCCTGTCAGAAATCACTTTGGAAATTTTCCTGTCAGTTTATCAGTTTGAAATGAGTTCCAGTAAGACAAATTCTCAAGACTCCAGCATCAAGAAAGAACTTCAGTCTCTGATAACTACAATTCAGCAACTTACTGCTAAGATGGATAAACTGGATACTAAAATTGATACCTTCATAGAAAAAACTACAAAACAAATAGACTTGTTACATATAGACTTGCAACAACAGAAGATCCGGATGACAGGCATAGAAGAGGCTGTAAATGACATGGAAAATAGAATCCAAGAAGAGGAAATCAACATTGAGTTTCTGCTGAAACAAAATACACATCTACAAACAAAGCTTGATGACCTGGAAAATAGATCTAGGCGCAATAACATTAGGATTTTTGGACTGCCAGAAAATATTGAAGGTAACAATATTACTTCTTTTTTAACAACATGGCTCCTAAAACTTTAGACTTACCAGAAGCATTCTCTTTTGGTATCGAAAGAGCCCATAGATCTATAGCTAATACTAACTCTAACAAAAAGTATCCTAGATCAGTTATAGTTAGATTTCTATCATCTTTTGATAAAGAGATGGTTCTTAAATCTGCTTGGGCTAAAGCTCCTGTTAAAATTAATGAGACAACTGTGCGTTTTGATAATGACTATTCTTCCTTGGTAATAACTAAAAGAAAAGCCTTTCTGCCATTAATAAAGGAGCTCAAAAAAGCACAGTTTAAAACCTACCTTCTGTTTCCTGCCAAGCTAAAAATCTTCCTTCCTGATGGTCCTAAAATTTTTGATGACTTAGACTCTGCATTGTTGTTTATCAAAAAAAAAATAAGATTCTGGATAAAATAGAGGAAATGGAATGGGCTAGTCCTTCATTAAAGAGGTTGGCAACTGAAACTTCGTGGGAGGCTTCAGAGAAGAAGAAGAGACTAAAAAACAAATTACATGTTCTTTTTTTTTTTTTTTCTCACTTTAATTTTCTTCATTATTAATTTTTTTAAATATAGTTTCTACATCTTCAGAAAGCCACAAATATTCTGAAAAAGATCTAATCAAAGTTATTTTCTGGGTACAAAGAGCTGTTCTGTTTCATAATCAGTCAAAATATCTGAGGAACTAATAACAAGTTATCATTCAATATGTTTCTCTTTCTGACAAAGAGAATTAAGGTCAGTTACTTGATACATTTTTTTTTCTTCTTTCTTTTTTTTCTTCCTTCTCTTCTTTTTTATTTTAAACAATAACATTCTATTTAGATTATGCAGTGGGTAAGGGTGGGGAGGGCAGGGAGAGAAATGTGATGAGAATATGATAAATGGAATGATAATTTATTTATTCCTTGTAAAAAGTTTATATGCTGTTTAAATGCTAATGCTGATTATACTTTCTTGATTATATTGCTTATGCTCATTCACAAATAATATGTCATGCTTTAATTAATAATAATAATTAGAACTAAATAATAGTAAATAGTATATTTCATTTCCATCTTTATTAATATAAACAGCAAGTAATATTCCACTGTAAATACTTTTTATAGCTTCCTTTTATATTTTTTTTATCTTTGCTTTGCTCCTTCTTATTTCCTGCTTTCTCTTTTTCTTTTCTCTGTTCTTTCTCTTTATTCTCTTTCATATTAATATATTGACATTCTTTTGATCATACAGGTACAGTAAATAATAAGATTTGTATAAAAATTGATTTGGGGCAAAAATAATCTGTTTTATCACATATTAATAACTTTGAGCTTAGTTTCACTTTCATAGAGGCTGTAATAACTTGTAAAATACTTCGCGAAGGTTTTGCTATGTTTAGCTTCACTTATACTGCTAAATGAATGTTAGTCACTTGTTTTTAACAAAATTCCCGCCAAAATCGTAAGGGAGACAATTTGGGATGTGGGTTACCTCGTGAACAGTGTCCTCGAGTTGTTTTAAAAGCTTCAACACTCAGAACTCATGCAGAGAAGCTGAAAGCAGTCAATTTGAACTTTGACCCCTGAATTCACACTGACACATCGCAGATTCATGAAGAACACACAACCAGGAAGTAGAACTGCTGCAAATGCGACTCTGCGATGGAAAATGAACTCTTTATCATTTAAATGTGAGTTATTTTATATAATTACTTAGTTATTTATGCTATAATTTATAAAATATGTAAGTTATAATGATTTTAAATGATGCAGTTTCTCATAGTAAGCAAATGTGATTTTTTAGAAGGCATAGAAAGTGAAACATTTATACAAGTGTTTTTGAAAGTTTATTTGACTGCAGCTTATTAATATATGTAAAAAACTTATGATTTAAACATATACACTGCTATGATTCATTTGATTTATATGATTGACAAGCACAAATAACTTTATGACTCTATTCTGGAAGAAGTTGTCATCTGATATATTTTAAAGCAGCAGTTTAGATATACAAAATACAGATGGCTTTCTTGACAATAAAGCAAGTGTTTTTGAGATCTTGCTTAACTATGCAGTATGATTTATAGCAATACCTATAAATATAATATTTTATTCTACTGACAATAATAAGTATGAGGAAAATAAGCTCTGATACAAGTAATTTAAAGTCTTTTGGAAGCTGTTAATTGCATTTACATGATAGAATATAGATACATCTTAATATATATAATGTATGAATCATATTAGCCAAAGTTATTGATTTAATTGAATATTAGAACTTATTTTTACAAATTTTGAATAAATTAATGTGTACATATGCCCTTCCTTTTTTTTCTCTCTCTCTTTCACTCTCTCTTCCTCTCTCACGTCTTTTATTTCTCTTTCTCTTCTTGGTTTCTAATATCAAGTTTATTTGAACGCTATTTGAATATAAATGTATTATATTAAATAGATGTATATAGTAGTATGAATAGTTTTTTTAAAAAAAAAAAGTTTCTCTTAGTATATATGATGTTGTTTTATCAAATGTGTAGTCTTGTCTTACCAGATAATCTAATTGAAAGTTGTTAATTTAAGTTAAATATAACAAGTATTAAGTTGATAAGGTGGCAGCTGAGGTACTGCTGCTTAGGGTAGGGGGTTAACTTGAGTAGTATGTACTACTCTAAGTTGGAGTTTTTAACTCCAGGCTGGGTGCAAGGTTTAATCCTTACATTATTTTCTCTTGTTCACTGTTGTATGAATATAGTTCTGACATCCACAATACACTTTGTAAGTTCATTGTCACTACAAACAAAATTAAATCTTATACAAAATCCCATAAGAGACTCAATAAATACAGTTATATTTAAAGGTACACCTAAAGGAGGAGGTATAACATTACTTATTTTGTTAATTGTTATTTTAATCACAAGTTTTCTATGTTTTAAAATTGCCAAATGACTTCTCTAAAAGGAATTTCTTTAAACATTAATGGACTGAATAATCCATGTAAAAGGGCAAGCTTAATAAGATACATTAATTTACATAAGGCCAACTTAGTCTTCCTACAAGAAACACATCTTTTGAAAAAAGATATTGATAAACTAGTCACAAACAAATATGCAGTATTGGTTAGTTCAGAGCACACTCAGAAAAAAAGAGGAGTGGCTATTTTATGGAATAAAAGTATGCCCATTCCTAAAACTATTAAGACTTATTGGGATGATAAAGGAATGTTTTGTATGGTTACAATGCAAATTAATGGGAAGACTTATACATTAATCAATATATATTGGATACCTGGAATTGGTATTAATACAGTGAAATACCATCTTGATAAGATCATATCATTCTCTATAGGAGATATTATTTTAGCTGGTGACTTTAATTGTATATTACATGAAAATGACACTACCACTATAGGAAAAAGGAAAATTACATCTAATGCAAAACATTTAAAGGATTTTGCTAATTCTTATCATTTAAATGATATTAATAATCAGATAGATTCAAAATCATTACCATATACATTTTTCTCTAACAAATACAAAACTTATTCAAAAATAGATAGAGTCTTTATTTCTAACCAGATGGTAACAGAATTAATTAACTCTAAAATCATTTCTTGTCCTATATCTGATCATAATTCAATTGTTTTTGAGTTCATGATAAAAAATACTCACAATGTTCAGATCAAAAGGATACCAGCATACTTAACTCAATTAAAAGACTATAATGAATATATACTTTCAGAAGTACAACATTTTCTAGATATAAATAATACTTCTGAAGTCTCCGTTGTTTATGTTTGGGATGCTTTAAAATCATATTTATATGGACAAAGTATCAGATGGTATAATAATAAAAGGAAATCTTGGGATAAGGAATTGTTAGATATTCAAAGTAAACTAGATTCTTATAAACATAATAATAAAGAAAATATTATGGATAAGAAAGTCATTGAAGAAATAAACAAACTAAATGAGAAATACAAAGAAATTTTAACTCATAAAGTTAAAATAACTTTAGAGAAATACAAGTTTTGTCTTACTCAATAAGCCCCAAATACTTACACAGACTTAAAAACAAAACAAAAAGGTTGAATAAGCAAAATCATATCAAAGAAATCTTTTCTCTAAGGAAAAGAAGAATGTTTCTAGTCTACCAGAAATACTAGATGAATTTAGAAATCACTTTCACAAAATTAATCATAATAACATTAACATGGAACCTAAAGATAAAATAATGGAATTTATAACCACAAATATGAATAAAAAACTTAATAAACAACAGATTAAACTATTGGATAAAAGTATTTCATATACAGAGGTTGTTACACAAATAAACAAGCTTAAATCAAACAAAGCACCAGGTAATGATGGTATTATGCCAGAGATATATAAAATCCTTTCTAAAAGTACATACTCATTAATACATAAGGTTTTTATTTTGGCCCAAAATGAATTAATAACCCCCCCATCTTGGCAATATACATTTATTTCACCAATCTTGAAACCTAATAAAGATCCAACTAGATGTACTTCATATCGACCCATCTCATTACTTAATGTTGATTATAAAATGTTTATGAGTATTTTTGCTGATAGACTGAAAACAATCATCCCTGGCATTATAGATATAGATCAGACAGGCTTCATTGTAAATAGAAATACTTTTGATAATATAAGGAGAAATCTAACATTAATTGATTTTGCAAATAGGAAAAAGAAAGATTTAACTCTTATTAGTCTTGATATAAGTTCAGCATTTGATTCAGTAAGTTGGGACTACCTGTTTACCTTACTGAAGTGCACAAACTTTTTTGTAAATCTAATTGAACATTTATACAAAGGAACATTGGCTTATATTAAGATAGGAACATATGTCTCACAAAAAAATACCAATTTTTAAAGGTACAAAACAAGGGTGTCCACTTTCTCCACTATTATTCACATTAATAATGGAGCCTTGAGCTAATTTGATCAGAAACAGTACTGACATAGAGGGATTTGAAATAAATGAAAATACAACATCTAAAATTCAACTCTTTGCAGATGATGTTATAATCACATCAACAAGATCTAATTCTTCTATGCAGTCTCTGTTTGATAAAATGATAAATTTTAAAAGTTTTTCTGGTTTAATATTCAATGAAGAAAAAACTAAAATACTACCTATATATACACGAAAAAATGTTCTCATTAATGATTTTACTAAATATGTACCCAATTCAGGTCAGATAACTTATTTAGGTATAATATTATCTAAAGATATCAAATCTATTATACATAATAATTATAATACCTGTCTTCTTAATATACAAAATCTCTTTAATACCTGGAATAATATGTTTTTTACTATGGAAGAGAGACTTACAATTATTAAAATGATAATATTCCCCAAGATATTATACTTAATACAATCAATAATACTTCCACCTACAAGAATAATTATCAAGAAATTGAATACACTAATGTTAAATTTCCTATGGGCACCTAATAGACCTAGGATTGCTTTAAAGAAACATACTAATAGTTGGTCTCAAGGGGTATTTCTTTTCCAGACTTCAATTTATATACTATCTCTTCTATTATAAAAGTTATTACTTTATTAATAGATCAGTCATATGTTGCAAAATGGAAAGATTACTGGGAGATAATTAGTATTCACTTCATGAAAATCTCCTTAACACATAAAAATATGATTGTAAATAACTCCATGTTATGGTTACTAAAAGAATTTTGTACTTCACCTATTACACCTAAACATATAGTTAGTTACCCATTAAACATTATTATTAGTTATCGTAACTTTATATTCATGCATCCTAAATATAAAGAATGGAATTTTATTATATTCCCTATAATGTATACTCGGGGTATGCTTTTGTCATCCACTTCTGAAGGAACTCATTTAACTACAGATAATGATCTAAAGTACTGGTATCAGTTGATATCTGATAATAAAGTTAAAAATCTAGATTTTTAAAAACAAGAATTTGATCTAAGAGAAACTTGCTGGTTAGAGGTTCAGACCTTTAGACAACATCTCATTGATAAAATAGATCTAATGTCTATAACAGTTAAATAATCTGTTCCAACATTGATTGATTACTTGATATTAAATTTACAACATAAAGTTTCTGATAAAGGTAAGCTTTCAAACATACATAAAATTATCAGACAAGAAACTTTTTACAGTGTAGATACCGACTGGAATTATTTCATTTCCATTAATGGTGATCACCAAGTCAACAAGATAAACAATATATATTGGAATCTGCTTATAAAACTACGTCCTCCATTGTCTGGAGACTTTTTACATGGAAATTTTTGCATAGATCCTTTTATACACCTTTGATGATGAATAAAATAAATAATAAAGATAATCTATGTAAAAGATGTAATGTAGAAATCAATGCAGACTGGGCTCATATGTTTTATGACTGTATACAATTGAAAGAATATTGGAAGTCAATTAATGAATTTTTGCAGGCTCTTTTTACAGATAATTTTATTATTTCTAAATCTCTTATATTATTCAACACACCTGTACCTCAAAGTGTTAAAAGGTTAAGCTTCCCTTGTTATGGTCTATCCTAGCAGTGGCTAGAAAAATAATAACCAGAAATTGGATTTCAGATACACCTCCTTCGTTCAATGAATTTAAAAATGTTATGAATAGAGTGTGCCATATGGAACTGAATACAATCAAGTTAAGAACTACTAGAAAAATGTCTTATTATATTGTATGGGATAATTTACAAAACTTGTTAAACAAATCTTAACTTCAAATAACATGGTATTTTAGTTTAATTAATTGATCTGATTGTAGTGGATGTCTTTGTAAATACTTTGGTTGTTTTGTTGAATGTTATAATCATATCTATTTTAATTACTTGTATAAAATTGTTATGATATTTTCTTGTATGTTAAAAACAATAAACTTGTTTAAAAAAAAAATAAATAAACTAGTGCCCTGACACAAAATGTTTATCAAAATTGTTAAAACTGTAAATAGTTGAATAGAGTCTTGTGTGAGTTATTGCTTTATTTCTTCTTTAATTACTCTTGCAAAGATTTTGAAATAGAAATCCTCACTCTATGTTTAGTTTTGATATATTACTTTTGCACTGTTACTATGCTACTTGGGAATAGTTCTCTACATGCTTATAATTTCTATCTTATTGTGCTATTTTTGTTTATTTTTACCATTATTATTTACTAGTATATAGTGGAGCTTTTCTCCTCGGGCCTCTGCTGAAAATGGACATGTATCCAGCCAGACTAGCCTGGTCAACAAATGTAAAATAAATAAAAATAAAATGTATAATAATGAGACAAAGCTAGATGGCTGAACAATTCAGAAAATGTTAAATGTCAACAAAAGTGCTGCACCAACTGTATATTTGAACTCGGTCATTTGCTAGTGTTCAGATAGAGTAGATTGCAGAATAATGTTAGAGGTTGCCAAAACCATAGCAAATGTGTATGTGCAGGATGCTGTTATTACAGCTGTGATTCTAAATAGTGCCTGACTCACCCGAGGAGGAACCTAGTCATCTGATTGTGCTTAACATTTCATGGCTTCTACAACTTTGACATTATGGACCAGTGCCATGTTGATAGGGATACCATTCAGCAAATCATGGAAATGTGCTGGCCTCATCTTCAGTCCTAAGAGAGTCATAAAATACCAGTCCCAGTTTTTACTAAGGTATTGGTCTGGCTTTACATATATTACTTGCAGGGAACTTTAAGCAGTTTACCGCGGGTATAGTGGGGGTATCTTAGGCCTCTGCTTTGAGAATACCCCATCATTTTCTCAATGTCATACTTCAGTATGCGAGGGAGCATATGTGGTTCTCACATAATCCAGAGGAGAGAGCAAACACCTTGCTAGATTTCTATGAAATAGACCATTTTCCTGAGGTACTGGGTATCCTAGACTGTACCTATATTGAAATATAAAGGTCCCATCTGGTGAACTGGGAAGAAAGTAGATGAACTGCAAAGGATATCACTCCATCAACTGCCAGGTGGTCTGTAATGCATGGTGTGTGTGTGTGTGTGTGTGTGTGTGTGTGTGTGTGTGTGTGTGTGTGTGTGTGTGTGTGTGTGTGTGTGTGTGTGTGTGTGTGTGTGTGTGTGCAGGCCACCCAGACAGTTTTCATGACTTCCACATATGGAACATGTGACCTGTACCAATGATGTGTAAGGGATGATTTTCCATAGGGTCATCTTGTTGGTGATGCTGGATATGCCTTAGAACCCTGGCTCATGACGCCCATAAGAAATCTGCACAATCAGACAGACCAGGGATACAAGCATGCACAGTCACAAACTAGGAACATTACTGTGTGTATTCTTGGGCTCCTGAAGGCATACATCTGCTGTCTGGACTCATGCTATGGTGCCCTATAGTATTACCCTGCCACATCTGCCAAAATACTAACTGCTTAAGATAAATAAATTAATATATAAATATACTACTTTTCATATCCACTTTCACATTACATTATTTCCACTATTTTTAATTATTTTTAACTATTTTTAACAATTTTAAATATTATCATAGATTTTTAAATATCATTATTATATATTTTATATTTAACACATCATCATATCTACATCTATTTTAGGCTATATAGCAATATTAATTGGTAGGTTAATACCATGTGTTTGGTTGTATTTAGCCCCTATGAGTTATATTACATTATGTTCTTTCAGTTTTGTATTATTATTCTTAGGATATTATGTATTACTTATACACTTGTTATTCTAGATGGTATTGTTTTCATTTATTCATTTTTAAGATAGGTATTCATTGGGGAAGGATTTGTGTCATGTTTACACTTATTAGCTCATGTACCTTTAATTTTTGATTGACTTGATAGTGCTTTTTGGCGCCTAAATGTATTTAAAAATGTATGAATTGATGGCTGCCTATGTTCTGAAGAAGTCTGTAAATGTCAGATGAAAACGCTTAACTTAGATTCTGTATTTTTTATTTTTGTGTTTTTGTGCAATAAATCGTTTGTCTTCTGGATTTCTTCTGGTTTGTGTCCGAGCTGAGGAGTTTTGAGGTCGCCATCCACACCAGTTTTATTTCCTTTTACGTAACTGCTTGTGCAGTGTTACACAGTGTTAAACTTAGGAAGAAGTTACAGTAGATTGAGCTCTTGCAGGGCTGGAAGGTCAGTCCTACCACAACAGGCAGTGGAAACTGAGTCAGACAAGGAGTCAAAGGAGGAGCCAGCAACAGGGGATAATCATGCCAGATGGAGGAGGGCACAGTATGCCATGACACTAAATAACAAGTAATTGCATATAGTTTCACAACATAGTAAACAGGAGTTAAGCAGTGATACCACAGTATAAGTGATCCATGTAAAAATAACACTAGGCTGTGCTTGTCCATGCAACTCAAGGGGTAATGTACACATTTCAGGGTACAGTTCTCATGATTTGCAGATGGAGAAAGGAGTACAGGAGTGCATGTCTTTCAAAGGAATGTGTATAAGCATGAATGCTAAGGTGCATAAAAATAAAATGTGGTATTATAGGATGTGCCAGAACAGGTATGGGAGGATTTAATTTTGAGAAAGGCCAAGGTCAGTGGATGTATGTGATATACTGGTGTCTGTGGTGGTGTGAGAGTGGTATATTCAAGGACACAAACTCAGCAGTTGGTGCAGCACTGCAGCTTGGTCTACTGGACAGGTCCTGGGCAAGGATGACAGAGGGGTTGAGCATATCATACATGTCCCTGCCCACAACAGCTGGCTCTGCCAGAAAATGTATTGACTGTACCATAACCCTGGCTAGATACTGGTTTTCTACCTGTTCTTAACCAATAGCTGCTAGGAGATGTGCCAGCATAATGGCAGCCATGACCAAATGGACAACCTGTCCTGAAAGTAGACAACTTCATAATAGATGTTGCTGTGGGGTAGCGCTGCAGCAGCTGGATCTTGTATGTCCATAGCCATGGATGTAGCAGATGACTGGGTGTAAGGATCACCCCTTTCCCCTGGCAGGCAATGCAAAGAAGACATTGCATGGTTCAGAGTGTGTGTGATTCAGTCTATTCAAGGAATCACACATGTGGAGCATGGACTCCCATAGGTCAACATACACACCCTGCATCATCCTCACTATCTGTGTCATGGCTGTGCTGGCACTAGCTTGTGCATCCTTGATGACACTGCATTGCACATACATTGGATTGCAGCCATGGAAACACCAACCTCAGGGGAGAATGTTAACCATGTTTCCATCAACCACGCTTACCAACCCCCCATGTAGACCTTCCTGCCCAGGAGTGCTAGGAGCAGATTCAGATATCTGTCTCCTGGAGGCCCATCACATTTTTTAACTGATAGCATCCCCATCATCCTGTCCTTTTCCCAATGCTTGTGTAAACTGGATACAAACAGACATACCAAATGCATCCTTAGTCTGTATGGGGATGTAGTAGTCACAATCCATCTGTCAAATGCTAATTCTGATTGTCCCTGTCATCTTTATCAGAAGCTACAGATCCTACAGCATCATATGGTGCTAGTTCCCCATGACATTGCTGAATAAATAATCATCAGTGAATACACCAAAGTGAAAAATAACCAGTGTAAGTATGACACAGCACCATAATTACATATGCAAGTGATATGGTTAGCACTATAAACATGATAAAAACAAATATACCTGGCCATACCTTGAGCAGATGTTCATGCCTGTTGGATCTTAGTGAACCTGTATACCACAAATCAGATAGAAATAATGAAGTTACAAGTGACCAAGAGGTAAATAGGACTTGCAGCTATTGATAAACTGAAATAGGATGATATACCTGAGGCATCTGCAATGCAGACTCTCTGCAGCCTGTCTAGCTTTGCCCCAAAATCCAGCACTGCCCTGTGGGATTCTCTGGAAGTGGTAATGCCTTTAAGAGAGAGACCGGGAACTCCTCCATCTCCATAAAAGGTGGTTCAGTCAATTGCCCACCACCAGTTCCCCTCCATTTCCATACTGCAACTTCTGCTAGGTGGGTGGAAGCACAGATCATATTTGTGGCACTGCAACAAACCATGTCATAGCCACAGTTCTGACCACTCACTGCATTCACATTGCTGATAATCTCAGCCAAAGCACAGACATGGTAGGGCTGGTCAGCTACACAGACAAAGAGCTGTCAACCATGGAGATTCAGGGCCTGTAATGCCACTTCATTCTCAAAATGTGAGAACTAGGGCTTACAGGTGGATGTGGACTGCACACTAGATGCAGCAGCATTTTTTTCTCTGTGCCATTTTTTAGCCATTGCATTGCTTATATGGAAAGCAGTGTAATTAATAGCCTTGTTCCTGTATAGGCCTTACAAATACTTATGATGGCAGCACTAGATTAGAGAAATTGCAACAAGCAAAGTTACTGGAACAGCAGGCTGCCATCATGGACCATGTTTAATAGATTGTATCACTTCAAGCCTAGAACAGAAACCTACACTCTTGAGAATAGGTCTCACAGAAATAAGTTATAGCCTGTCAGTCTGTCTGAAGTCATGAAAGGACAGGAACAATGTATTTTATAATATAGGAGCTAACTAAATTAATGAACAAATCCAGACCAATCAATTTGGTGAGACCCTGTAGAATTAATAGAATTAATAGTTATTTCCCCCTTCCAAATATATGTTACCATTTTTTTTTACTTTATCATAAAAGTTTTGAACTACATTGTTGCTCAGGGCTGTCGTGTCTGCATTTTCCCACATAGATGGGTATTGTATCCCCCATCCAGTCACCTGGGTGGCTATTGTGTGTGGCCAATGCTGTGTATCCCCTGCCATGTATGTGTTCCTTACTCCATGACATGGATGGTGTCTAGGATATGCACACCTCCAACATGCATGTACAGTGACATGTAGAAATGTACCTGGGGTGTCTGGCCCATGTTGTGAACACAGATTATGATAAGATGTGCCAGTCTTGCCCACCTGTGGCTGGTACTGGTAATGGACAGCAAGTTTACTCTGCACCTACATTGATAGCATGCTAACAGCATTCCCTGCTCTCAGTGGCATCTGCCCATACAGGGCATGTTGTCAGGCATGGTATGTCCATTGTGGGTCACAAGTAAAGGCACCACAGGTGGTGCTGGTGTCCATTGGGGAACATGCACTGTCTGCATGTACGTGCATACTGGACAGATAGGCAGGGTGTCATGCCCTCTGTAGCCCACAGCTATCACTCCATAGTTACTATCGGTGGCCAATATGCAGTGTACTACCCACATATTGGCTGTTGCCTAGGCATGTGTGTGTATAAGACATGGGTTGAGAGTGTGCTCTGACTAATACTGGGATTGCTAACTGTGATTGTCTGGCCTTGATGTCACATGTATGGGTATGGCTTTGCACTCCAGATTCTCAGCTGTTTTACATCTTTTATCTGAGTACGATTGACATTGTGATATATTGTAGGGCCACCATATAAGAAATATAAAAACCCCGCTCCACATTGGCCACAGGTGTCACACACTCACAACCACCTCTACACAGGACACAAGTTACAAACACACACACACCTGTCATGTGTGGGAGTAGAACCCCTACCTAACTAGTTTATTACACTACAGCACTAAGCGGTTATAGTACATGCCACGGACATTACTGGCGTACTCCTTTCCCGAAGGTGTATTTCACAATGAATGACATCAGCAGGATTACCAAAGTAGGGCATTTCAAATGTACTGTGAGTGAGTAGCCTAAAATGCATTGCTCCCTACACAGACAGTGAGACAAACACAAAACATTCATGACTGACATGTGTGGGTATAGAACCCATGATCAAGGTATATTTCACACTACAGCATGGAGTTGTTAAAAGATGCACCATGGGGATTACTAGTGAACTCCTTCCCCAAAGGTGTATTTCACAAGGAGTGACATCGGCAGGATTGCCAAAGTAGGGCACTTCAAGTGTACTGCGGGTGAATAGCCTGTAATGCATTGCTCTGTACACAGACATTGAAACACACACAAAACATCCAGAACTGCCATGGCTGGGGATGGATCCCTACCACAGTTCTAAATCACACTCCAGCAGTACACAGTTACCAGATGCGCTACAGAGATTACTAGGCTACATTGTTCCCAGAGGGGTATTTCTAGGTGGGCGACATCAGCAGCCTTGCCGAAGTTGAGTATATGAATTGTAAGGAGTGTGAGTACCCTAAAAAGCATTGTCCTTTACTCAGTCAGAGACAGACAGACACACACACAGTTGTCAAGTCTGGGTTTAGAACACCTACCTAACTACTGTATCCCACTACAGTAGTATACAGTTACAGGATGCACTATGGAAATTACTGCGCTGCAACTTTCCCAGAGGTGTATTTCTAGGTGGATGACATCAGCAGCCTTGCCAAATTTGAGTATAGGACTTGTAAGGAGTGTGAGTACTCTAAAAAGCATTGGTCTCTACTCAGTCAGCGACAGAGGGACACACACCGTTGCTAGGTCTGGGGTTAGAACACCTACCGAACTACTTCATCACACTACAGCAGTACACAGTTACATGACGTGCTATAGAGATTACTGGGCTACAACCTTCCCAGAGGTGTATTTCTAGGTGGGTGACATCAGCAGCCTTGCCAAAGTTGAGTATATGACTTATAAGGAGTGTGAGTACTCTAAAAAGCATTGTTCTCTATTCAGTCAGAGACAGACACACACACACACACACACACACACACACACACACACACACACACACACACACACACACACGCACACACACACACACACACACACACACACACACACACACACACACACATACACACACACACAGTTGCCAGGTCTGGGATAAAAACATCTGCCTAACTACTTTACCACACTACAGCAGTACACATACACTATGGAGAATACTGGGATACAGATCTCCAAAAGGTGTATTTCATATTGGATGACCTCAGCAGGCTTGTCATAGTAGGGCTATGGGGAGGGCCATGTGTGCATGGGCCATAACTCATTCATCTAGGGGTTGATACGCCACATGCGGGCACACACAGGTTCATATGTCACAGGTACGTGTATACAGCTACTAGATGACTGCTTCCTTGTACAGGCATGTTGCACAGCTGGCACGTGCACCACATAGTCTGTAATGCTGACAGATACTGGTGGCTAGTATCTGCAGTGGGTGACATCTGCACCTCATGTGTTTGGGGCCCTTTGGCTGTGTGCTGGGTGGGGCAGGTCTGGATGGCTCCTTGTCACAGTGACCCTCTTCCACACATCTATGTATGTCTACCTTTGGCTTATATTAGTGTGTTATCCTGACATATATGTCTGTATTCCTATCCACTGTGTGTGCAAGGCATGAGTGGTGTATACTGACAAGTGTCTGCACTAACAACTGCAACTGCCAGATATGTCTGGTCCACTGGTGTTTGCAGTCATGGCCTTCATGTGTTTAAGAGTGTGAGCATGCCCAGTATGACCTTTCAGTATGTTGTGGACTGACATTGCCTTCATTTCTCTAAGTGTGTGAGCATGCCTGGTATGGCCATCTGTATTGAATTTGTGGATCGTGTCCAGGTAGTTTGCGCTATAGTGCTGACCTTTGTGTTGTACACCAACAGGTAGCATGTTGTCTCTGCAGGGTATCCATTGATCATTTGGCTTTGACTGTTACTACATTTCTGCATAGCGTGGGGGTACACGCCTGACTGTTTCTACATTTCTACACAGGAGTGGTGGGGGCACACCTGACTATTATTACATTACTATGTAGGATGGGGGGGTGGCACCTGACTATTTCTACATTTCAACACAGGGTTGGGGGGGGCACACCTGACTGTTATTACATTACTATGTAGGATGTGGGGGGGGCACATATGGCACTTGTACACATTTGCTATGACTGTACTGGTATGTCAGGTACTCCATTTCATTTTGTACTGCTAACTATCATGCTGACTAGAGGCATACCAGTGTACTACAGATCGTGCCTTTGGTTGCCCTACATATTATTGTCTGACTTCCTACCTTTCAGAACTAATATCCCACTGCCTGCCCTGCTGTAGTCTGTCTGTGTAGGCCTGGGGGGGGGAGTTAACCATAGCCATCATTCTGGGTCCATGGCACAGGCTCTGTTTGGGTTTGTCTACACCTGTCCTGCTGGCTGGGACTGTTGTTGGGTATGTGAACCTTCCTGACAGGCATGTGTGGGTCTTATGGACACACATGTCTCTCAGCCCATTTCCTACAGTGGGTTTTGATACCCTGAGTAGTACTGGTTACTATGGTGACTCCAGTATGTGTTACAGATGTCATGGTGCCACTATGGGTGTCTACTGTCTGCTGCCATAACATTCGGCCACCCATTTCCCTTGCATGCTGACATTTATACCATAGCTACAGGCAACAACACTTTCTACTCCATTTGGCAATTGGTAGGTTGATTGACTTACTTTGAGGGTTGTGCCAGACTTGGGGATGGTGCTGGGGGGCTGCCTATGTCAGATGCACATAGTACACTCCCTATACATGGTTGAGCACAGGTAGTGTCATGTTTGGCATCCCTTTTACTGTATGTGCAAGTCAGAGAGAGGTGTCATTCCCTGGGTCTATGCTCTATTATATGTCTGGCCTGTGCGTGTGCCTCATTATGGTGTTGTTCAGAGGTGTGTGTGTATTTCTGATGGGTGTCATCAGCCATGACTCCAGTGTGTACCCAGCATCCCCCACTAGGTGACCATATGGGATGTCCACATTGGCAAATCTCTGGTACAGCTGCGTCAGATGCCATATGTGTGAATCATCATAGCTTCCAGGGCAGCCAGCACATGCATTCATTATAATGCCCTAGGCATCACATATGACCTGGCAGTTGATGGAGGGGAGGCCCCTGCGGTTGATGTAGGCCCTACCCTGCTCACCGGGTGGTGCTTTGATGCATATGTGCATGCAGTCCATAGCACCCACTACCCCAGGGTATTCTGCTATTTGGTGGAAGAGACACATATTGCTGGTCAACACCTCACATGTGTTGAGGAAATACAGGTGCTCACTGGCATGTGCTGACATAGCATACAGGAACTGGTGGAATACTCTGGACGCTGATGCCTGTGAGATCCCCATGATATCCCTAGTTGTGCTTTTGGAGGTACCTGTGGCTAATATACCTCTGCCTACACATAGCTTGGTATCCACTGGGATGGGTTCCCCTCGGCCAGTTTGGTGTGTCAGGTGTGGCCGGCACAGCTCAACAATTTGCTGTAGGAGGTCTCTGTCCACCCTATAGTGCTCCACTGTCTCCAGCTCATGTAGCCCCTGGTAGGTTACCCTGGGTCTGTACACTCTTCTCTGTCTCCTCACTGTGGGTTGTTCGGCAGCATTTACATACTCACCACCCTCAGCCTCTTGCATATGTTGTTCAATCCTGCCTGCTACAGCCCTTTTCATTTTGTAGGTTTGTTTGTTAAAATTTCCCCCCTTGTATACACAGGTGGTGTAGAGTGTGGGAACAAAACAGAGGAGAAGGTGTTTGCTTAGTTTATAGTAGGGTTCTGGGCTGGGCTGGGATGCTGTCTGTGTAACTGGCTGATTCTGATACATTTCACCTGCAAGCTAAGCTAGTTCTCCTTGATTACCTTCCTACTGCTGTTTTCCCTTCCCATTGCCTTCCTGTTTAAGCTTGTGTGCCCGCTGCACAAACAGAGTGCTCAAATGTGCACACTGCTGCTATTTCCTGGTTTAACATTTTTTTCTTCCTTTAAAACCCAGTGCGTGGCACTCATACCCGCTTAGGCTTTGTAATGAATGCTAGGCATGTTTAGACACACCTAAGCTAGGAGCAATCCTAAGCCACAGGGCTCCAATCCCCTTACACTATGCCTGACACACACACCCATGATGTCACCTATATCCTAGTCTTGCACCCAGCTATTCATACTCTTAACACTGTTGGAACATCAATGTGGTGAGACCCTGTAGAATTAATAGAATTAATAGTTATTTCCCCCTTCCAAATACACGTTACCATTTTTTTTTACTTTATCATAAAAGTTTTGAACTACATTAACAAATACTGTGCACAAATCACATTATTCTGTACTGCTTCTATGTCTTCTTTGGGTTCTTACAAAGGGTACAAGTAGCATGGAAAAGACCCACTTTGTTTTTGCTTGTACGTCTGATATCTGTGCATTACTACTGCTTACTGCTTTGGGTGTTGTCTTCTGTGTGCCTACAATCTCTAATCAACAGCAGTTCTGTTTTTGTCTGTTTACTTCTATCTTGCAGGATACTGTTAATTGATATTGTAAAAGTGAGCTAAACATTGAGTTATTATCATCTTTTCATGACAACACTATATTCATATTAAGTTAAAATTTTAAAAGTTGGTAAAACGAGGTTAGTGTTGTAAAAACTGCAGTGTTGCAATTGAGTATAAGAGACAGGAATACGATAATGAGAGACTTTTAATTAACAATGTATAGGCCTTCATAATATGATCCTGTAGTGATCACTGATAGCAGCAAATGAGATGGGTCTGAGTGGGTATTGATGCTCAATTAGCATTAAGAGGACATAACTTGAGCACTTCTATGTTTCAGTATATAAACAGAAAAAGGTGGTCGTGTTGAAGTCATGTTCACATACCAATCTGTTCTAGTGGCTGTTATGAACACAACCTTGAACAGATACACTTTGGTAATTGATCTATAAAAGTTACTTTCAGCTCTTCATACATTTCACAAATCAGTGATTCTGTCCTTGGACCCAAGGAAAGAAAGAAACACAGGGTTTGCTTTGTGCTGTAGCACATACTTTTCTGAAACTTAAAGCAAAAGATATTTACATAAAACAGCACAGCAATAAACAGAGATAAATAAGAAAACCAATTACGTTACTCTGCAAAAACAAAACTAAAAATACTAACCAAACTAATATTCTTATACATATGCTCTCTAGGCTTAACCACCATCTATCTCCTTACTTCTTATGAAAAATCTAACTATTACCACTTCAGTTACTGTCGCAGACAAACAGCCTTCCAACATCCTATCCAAACTTATACTCATTTAAACATCACATGCACCCCCATCTACCTATTGCCCAAATACCATCGACTTACACACATTAACTTCAATAATCCAAACATAAGGAGGATAAAATATCTAACCAACTTCTCCTGCAAACCATCATTTGAACTAAAAACACCAACCCTCAGCGATGGTGACATCCATCCTAATCCAGGACCAACTGATAACTCCACTAACATACCTTATAATAACTCATACACTATCCCCTCAGTACTAACCACTGTTTCTAATGCCTTACTTATTGGACACCTCAATATCTGCAGTATTAACAATAAGATCGCTCATCTCCATGCCCTCCTTGATACTCACTCCTTTGACATTTTCTGTCTCACTGAAACTTGGCTGAAACCTAGTACTAAAGATAATGCAATACTTCCCCCTGGATATAACATATTGAGAATGGACTGCATACAATGTAAGGGTGGAGGAGTAGCACTTCTGTTTAAAAATGGACTAAAAATCACTGCACAACCTTCCAACCCACTAAAAGATGTTAAAGCTGAGATCCTTACCTCTAAACTACAACTAAACCCTAATAAATCTATTTATATCATCTGTATCTACCTACCCCCTGGCAATAACTACACTACAATTGAGAATATCTTAAGTGGGATATCTTCTTCCTACCCACAAGAAACAATCATTTAGGAGACTTTAACTGTGATTGGTCCTCTATCAATACAAATAATCTTTCATCTCATATTAATCTTCATGGCTTTACTCAGCTAATCAACAATCCCACAAGAATCAATAAACCCAATAACAAAGAAAGTATTTTAGATTGGATTCTTATTAACAAACAGCACCACTTAACTCAATATAACTTACTAGCCAACTGCCAACATGGCTTTAGGCCATTTCATAGTGCTACAACAGCTCTCCTATCTTTTACCGAGTGTATAAATAGAAACCGCAATAATAGTATTCTGTCATCAGCACTCTTTATAGACCTGTCAAAAGCCTTTGACATGGTAAACCACAATATGCTCATAAAAACCCTTGAATCTCTCTCTCTAGATACCAAAGCTATTCAATGGTTCACTTCCTACCTTAATAACAGGCAACAGGCAGTTCTCTGGGAAAATACACTTTCATCCCTTCTGCCAGTCTCTCTTGGAGTCCCACAGGGGTCCATCCTAGGACCTCTCCTCTTCTCTTTATTCATAAATGACTTACATGCAGCAATACCTCAAGCTACATGTATTCAATATGCAGATGACTCAACACTCATATGCTCTGCTAACACCTCCTCTGAACTACAAACCCTAACACAGAATGTATTTAGCACAGTTGAGGCATGGTTCTTGAAACGCTGCCTCCTTTTGAATGCCAATAAAACCAAACTCCTGCTCTTCAGGCCTAATATTAAGTCTCCCCTCAAAGACGTCTCTATTACTTCCAACAATAGCACACATATAGCCCCTTACTCTACTACTAAGCGATTAGGTATTATAATTGACAATAACCTCACTTTTGATAATCACATTAATAACACTATTAAAACCGTAAATAGAAAACTCGACTCCTTATATAGAATTAAAACCTTTTTAACTCCACAGGCCAAAATCACACTTGCTCACTCTCATCTTATTTCTACTCTTCTTTATGCTTCATCCATATACACTAACCTAAAGAAAAATAACCTCACTAAACTAGCAAATGCATACTATAGCATTGCTAGATTTGCCACCGGAAACCCATTTAGAACTCACCCCTGTCAGAATTTACAACAACTAGACTGGCTAGAACTAAAAAATACACTACCCCTATACTTTCTGACCTTATTTCTCCCTATTCTAACCTAAATTCTTTACGCTCCTCTGAAGTTAAGTAAGTCCAATAACATAGCAGGTGACTCACTTTTCTCCAACACCATAGGTAAATACTGGAATCTTCTACCGACCACTCTAACTTCTACCTCGTCACCCTTCCTCTTTAAACAAAAGCTCAAACGACATCTAAAAACACTCTGGCTATGCCCATGCATCAATCCTGACTAATCTTATGATTCTACTAATTACTCTTTTCTTAATCACCCTCTCTCACCTCTCTCTACTCACTCTCCTTGAGTAGACATTCTCTAAATCACTCTTGTTAATTAGCCTCTGTTATGAATTTATATAGAACTCTGTATGGTTTATACTTACTTAATCAATTATACTCTTCATGAATGTTTTACTAAAGTATAACTCCCCTATCTTGTACTGTAAAGAAAATTAGAGTAAGTGTCCTTCCAAATATATATTTTCAACTAGTATAATCTAGATTAAACCTTATTTCTGTTGGTATTTTACTAACTACTTACTTTCTTTATGTAAATGACTTGTTTGTATTATCTTCAATGTGGAGCTTTTCTCCCCGGGCCTCTGCTGAAAATGGAAATGTATCCAGTTGGACTAGCCCAGTAAACAAATGTAAAATAAAATAAATAAAATAAATAAATAAAATGAGATTTATTCATGCAGCAGTCAATTGCTATATATGTCTGAAGGAAACCTTGAAATGGTGCCCTTGATAATCTAGTTGTAACAGTCAGTTTTCCATCCCTTACCCTGATCCACAAAGCAGTCAAGGTACTCTATGTCTCACAGAAAATACAAGTTTAGTTTTTGCAAAACCTGGACTTTAAAACTTAGAGAAATAATAAACCTTTAAATTCACTGTACTTCAATAAAATTAGATAAGTAATGTGTTGAAACAAAGATCAGACTCAATTGTAATTAATAGGGTAATAGCAATGGCCCCACTACATATCATTGTACTGTGCTGAAAGGTAGGAAAATATAACTGTGTAAGTAAACTTACCATAACAGTAGATGTTCAAATGATCACTGCTGCAGTAACTTTAGCTATGTGGGGTAATGTTCTGCCAAGGATAGAGCACCTGGTCAGCTTCCAAATCTTCAGGACATCTTCCATGCAGCCAAACTGGCAGGCAGCTTGAGATGAGCTGACTAAAATACAAGTTTGGTTGCCAAGTCCTTTAGAGATTTCCAGACAACAGACAGACAGACAGAGAGAGAGAAAGAGAGAGAGAGAGAGAGAGACAAGAGGCTGAGCCCTGGAAAGATAATGTAAGGAACAACAAAATATACATGTCTACACCCAGGCATAAAAACACACTAAAAAAACAAGGGGAATGGAGTGATGGAGTGTTTACTGCAGTAGTCATCATTCAAATGTCTACTAAGTTTACTTACACAACTGTAATGGTTCACCGTATTGATCCTTGCTGCAATAGCCTTATCTATATAGGTAGATTAGCCTAGGTAGCTTCACTGGAAGGTAAAAGAAGGAGAGTTCAGGAAAATTGTCCTAGCAAAACCTGACCTAGACCTAGAGAAGGAATCAAACATATAGTGCTTTGTAAAAGTATGTACAGAGGACTAAGTAGCAGCTTCTAGAATACCTCTAGAATCCAACCCATTTCTAAAAACCCATAGATGAAGTCAAGATCATGGTAGAGTGGGCCTTCACCCTGCCTGGAATAGTGTTGTTATTGTGAGTATAACAAAAGGTAATAGCCTTAGACAACCATTTGGAAATAGTCTGTTTTGATACTTGCTGTCCCTTTCTCTTACCTTTACAAGAAATGGATAATCGATCCGAAGATCAGAAAGACTTAGTTCTGTCAAGCTAGCACCATCTACATTCAAGGCATGGAGTATCCATTCTTCCTCCTTTTTAGGTTCAAGAAAGAAAATGGGGAGATGGATAGTTTAGTTTAAAGTACGCTCGGATACCACTTTAGACATAAAACAATTAGTTCTCAATGAAACCCTGTCTCTAGGGAAAATGAGATAGGTTGCCTCAGCATAAGAACTTGTAACTCAGATTCTCTTCTTGCAGAGGTCAGAGCAATTAGTAAAACTGTTTTCCATTTTAAGAACCTTAAGTGGTAAGACCAGGTTAGCTGGTTCAAACGGAGCAAGTGTTAGCTTTTCTAACCCAAAATTAAGATCAGCCTCTTGTGCAAAACCTCTTTTAAAAACATTTTGACATACGACTGCACTGAAAGAGGAGGTTTTATGGGCAGACATGTTGAATGGCTGGTAAGAGAACTTTGACAGTGAAATAAGAAAGGACATATAATAGTAACTCACACAAATATTATAAAATCAGAGAACAGCTAGCCCTGAATGTGTGATGGTTTTGTGGCTGGCATCAACCAGAAACCCCTTTGCAAATACATGATTTTCTAGTACCAGACATGCTTGCCTCCATTGGTACCTGCTGCATATCCTCAGTAAACAGGTGCCTAAATGGAATTAAGAACCTATCATCCAGGCAGTCAGTTGAAGTTGATTGATGTTGGGGGTGTATCAAACATCCCTTGTGTGAGTAGATCCAGTCTATGAGAAAGCTTGTGGTAATTGTCCATGGCCATTTCCAAAAGAAAAGAGAACCATGATTGCCTGAGCAAGAACAGATTCACCACAATGATCTTGGGGATTCCTTCTGAATCTTCAGAAGTACACTAGATATAGGTGGAAAGTGTGGACAAGCATACAGGAATATTCTTGTCCAAGGAAAAGAAAGGGCATCTATCTTCCAAGCCTTCTTACATGGAGTCCTTGTACAGAATCTTGCCAGTTGATTGTTCAAAGAGGAGGCAAAGATATCTACTTGTGGAACTGACCACACACACATCAAATCTTGGAAGATCCCTGGATCCACTTTCCATTCATGAGTGTTAGCCCTGGTCCTACTCAGCTTGTTTGCCACACGATTTTGCTCTGATGGAATGTAGGATGCCTTTAAAGTGAGATTGTGCTGTGAAGCTGTATCTCAAGCTAACATGACTCATCTGCAAATGGGGTATGACCTGCCCCCCCCCCCTTGCTAATGTGTCACATGACTGTGGTATTGTCTGTAACAACTTAAAGAGGTCCTGGGGACAAAAGATGATTCAGACAGTTGAGTGCCTTGATCAGGGCAAGCATTTCTTTGATTTTTATGGGCCTGCATCTGTCCTTGGTGTCCCACACACCCTGGACTTTTATCCCTCCTGAAAATGCTCCCTAAGCAAAGTCTGAGACATCTGTGGTGACTGATTGTTTGGCACAGGGAGGGAGAAATGGAGGCCTGGATTTAAGGATATCTGTTGTCTCCACCAAATGATTTCTCTTCTCACAAATCCCAGCACTGTGATTTGAAAAAAAAAAAAGACAAAGGGTGTTGGGGCTGGGACCAAAGAGACTTCAGTATACTTTGTATACAATGTACCTTTTTCACATGGAGATTTACCAAGGGTATAATGAGAATTGCAGAAGCCATAAGTCCCAAAATACTGAGATATTCCCTTGAAGTGGCTAACATTTGAGTGGGAAATCTTACACATAGCTCTAGATATAGGTCTATTTTTTTCATTTGGGAGAATAGCTCTTTGAAGCGAGGTGTCAAGCTGATCACACAGGAAAACAATATTGTGTGAAAGAGTCAAGAAAGACTTTTGAATGTTCTCTTGGAATGACAATTCTGTGTAAGAGATGTCTCACCCAACAAAGAGATTCCTGACAGAAAATACTCTGCAAAGATAAGCAAGTCATCTAAACATGGAAAAATGTGGATAATGTGTAGCCTGCAGTGAGCGATAAATGGAGCTAGACACTTTGCAAACACTCTTGGTGCAGTGGATAGTCCAAAGGGTAATTCATGTAACTGGTAATGTGATCCAGACACACAAAACCTTAAGAAACATTAAAAATATGGACCAGACTGAGAGGGAGTCACAAGGTCTCTTTAGTCATTCAAACTTATTGGACTGTACTTGGTTTTGTGAGGTATGAGTCTTCTTTTTTGGAAACCCCTTGCTATTTCTTTTTAAACATCTGTTTACCTGTATTTTGTTGAGACTGTTTAATCTGCTTTTTGCCTAAATTGAATGAGGAGTTACAGAATCCTTTAGAAATTTTTGAAAAAGATAGCTGTAAAATGTTAATAGATTCCATGTATGTCTACCACTTTCATAACACTTTTTTGGTCACCTCTGCAGTAGAGGGTCCAAAAACTAAATATCCAAAGCAGAATTTAAAATGTCATTTTTAACATAATCTTGGAGGTTCTGAGGACTCAGCCAGGCAAACAACCTCAACACAATACTAGTAGTTAAAGCTCTTGAAGAAGTGTGAACTGAATCATACACAGACTGTTAATGAGTACTGACTTTTTTAAATAAAAGAAACTAAATTATTTAAAGCATATTTTTCCACACAACTGTAGGTAAAACATTCCTCATACTTTCACTGTTCATCAGAGGCTAGAGCAATCTTTAACATATGAGCCTGACAATTCAAAATTCTGAAATTCAAAGTTGCAGAAGTATAGACTCTTTCCACATACTTATCAATAATTTTCCCACCCTTATCAGAAAGAGTAAGTGTTTAGCAGCAGTAGGATCAACTAAAGCTGTAGCTGTTGGGTCAGTTTTGGGAATATTGTATAAAAACATAAAAGACTGACAAACTTGATACATCCTTTCTGCCTTTTATGTGCAGCTGGGTAACTATCAGGAAAATTATAGGCAGTAACACACACATCCTCTAAATGAGACAGAACAGGAGGAATGGGCGTAGATTCTAGAAATTCCTTCCATAACAGCTCATGATATTTTCTGAGAGACTTACAGATCTCAGTGTTCTCCTACTGAAAGTATTTGCACATTCTGGCAATTGCCGCAGAGAAAGAGAATCCGCCACCGGGAGAATCAGAAGCCAAGCTATCCTTTGAGTCTGAATCATAAAACTGAGAAAACCCTGCATCATTCTCTTCATTTCCTGTTCAGATTCAGAATCTTGAATCTCTTCAGAAAAAGAGGTATCCGTCTTTCTTTTACCAGAAAGTACTTTACAAGAAGGATGTAAACACTGAGCCAGAACTAGTAAACTACCCTATCTAAGAAAATGTGAGAAGGAGTAGACATGATTAGTTTTCTATTTCTTTCTGACAGGAAAAATTAGGACAATCATGTTAATAATGTCAGCAGCAGCATCCCCAAGGATGGGCACAGCATTCTGACACAACAGGGAAACCTTCCTTTTCCCTCTTACAAGGCCACATAGAGGAGCTCTCAATTGGTCACTGAGGAGACCCCAATAGTGACAGAGGATGTGGCTAACGCCAGATCCATAGTGTCTGTAAGTGCCACACCAGAAGGATGTGGTGTAATAGATGAGTGATCTCAGGTACAGCAAATGACCACATGAGAGTCATCCACTTCCAGCTGTAGCAAATTGCTAACCTGCTGTGATTAGGCAGCAATGACGTGGAAATGCATACTGGATGGAAGCTATGATTCATAATTACAAATGTGGAAATGGCACAGCAATTTGTGCAGACTGTTAAAAGGTAAAGCACACCTAACAAAACTGCCATACATTAACATCTGTTTGGTCAGCATATTTTAGTCAGACTATTGTGGTTAACAAATATAAATAAGTAAATAAACATGGTTCATCACACACCAAGATATGTGGGGGTTAGTCCATCCTAATGATAGTGGTCACTCCTCCAGGGATGTCCCCAGTGACATTGTCTTAATTTAGTAATATCAAAATCTCCTCTCGTTATGTTAGCCTGCTGTCATCTGGTGCCTTCCCTGTGGCTGACCTTATAGCTATCATGGATGATGCAGTTACCTTGGCACCACATAACATTCAGTGGCATACACACAGTGTTGCTGTAGTGCATGATTTTGCCCCTCCCCTCAGCAGTGATGTCATGGACTGGTGTCTGATTCATCTTGTACTATAAAGGCTGTTCTGTACTCCCTCTCATGAGCAGGTGCAGCTCTCCTGAGTGCTGAGGCAGAGTCTGTAGCTATGTATGCTGATGCCTGAACCTATTCCCTGATCTGGTACCCCATTCAGCTTTAATTTGAGAAGCAAAACAAAAAAATAACAGTCCTCTTGTAGTCCTTTCATACATGAGGACCAAGAAAGCTCTTTCTCTGCTTTGAAAACGTATACCATACACAAAGAATTGAAGCCCTGGCTGCAAATGCAGTACCAGTATTTAGTTTTGAATTTTGTGTCTTTGTACCTCTGTTTCTAAAAAAAAACTACATTTGGCATTATAGTTCTTTTCTGACTGGTCTGAAACTATAACATTCTATTTTGCATGTTATCAAGCAAAATATGAATTTTAACAATGGCAGTATGTATTCTGTCCTGGATCTGTGATACGGTGGGGTGGGGGTGATCTGACTGGAGCTTTTACTTTTCAATTTTTACATTGTATTTAAGTGCAACTGGGGAGTAGCATACACAGAAAAAAATGTTTAAATTGCATATAATAGCAATGGAGAAGCAACATACACCAAAAAAAAAAAAAAAAATCTACAGATTTCCCTGGCTATATTTTGACTCTCAGCTAAGTTTGAAAAGATGATAACTGTTTAACTCTGTAAGACTGAGGATTCTGCTTCATGATCCATGATTCCTTTTATACTAACACTACTGCATAAATGAAATAACTGTTAACTGGGGCTGTGCAATACGTTTAGTACAGATGTAGAGTTTTGGCAAGAAAAGTATAAGAAGAAGTGGTGATACAACGTTTTAGCTGAAGAGAGAGATATGGAGAAAGCATATGCACACAACAGAAAATAACTTACACTTAGAAGTTCTTCATGCCGTTGTCAGATTCTGCTCAATATTTTTTTTTTATTATTTTAAATAACTTTGCTAAACATGGGAATACAAACATTACCAAAGAGCAAAAGTTCAAAAATAATTGAAATATTATAAACAGATAAATATAACTATTCTATGTGTATCAACATACATTTAGAACAGAACACTTCGCAAGTTAAACATAAATTGTCTCAATAAAACAAAAATAATACTTCAGTATTCATTGTTATAAGAAAATCAGAGGCACGTCTTTCTTTTAACTTAATACCGTAACAGTGAGAATGCCATTGTAATTCAATTTGAATAACTGAAATATTATAAACTGATAAAATATAATATTTAAACTATGTGCATCAAAATACATTTAGAACAGAACAATTCGCAAGTTAGACATAAATTGTCTCAACAAAAAAAACATACTTTAGTATTCATTCTTATAAAAAATCAGAAGCATGTCTTTTTTAACTTAACATAACAGCAAGCATGCCATTAGTAGAATCTTTAGTAGTTTACTTCCAAAAAGGTGAAATCAAAATAGTTACCATTAATGATGCCCCATTCAATCGGTGAATGGTTCATTGACTTAACTTCTACTCATTATCACACACAGAATGCAGCACTCTGCATCATCTTGGGATGAGAGATAGGTATCCCCAGTGAAAACAAAGTTGGAGCACAAGCTCCAGTCATTAGCCCAGCACTCTCCTGACGCTTCCTTATCATAGTAAAGTAATAGTCAGCCATCAATCTGAACCTATGCTAATTATTTCTTCTCTTCTTCTCAGCCGAGGACTACCAAAGATATAGCTTCTCAATGTAAGTGAACATCAGTGCTGCAAATGCTACAGTGAGGCACAGGAGCTTAGTGCCCTTTCTCATTCCCTGTCTTCTGAGAAGCAATAGTTTAAAAAATATTTGTAGTGACACATGACTGTCTTTGAACATCCCACTTCTCTTATTCTTTATGTCACCATAAAGTTTAGAGAAAGAAGCCAAGTGGGCAATTTTACAAATGTGTTAAATTCTGTGTCACCCACCAATGCTGAATAATCTGAAAATGACATCTGAGCTGCAAGTACTGCCATCTCCTCATTTCAGGCTCTCATTCATGCATGCAACAGTTCACAAACAGTAGAAAATATTGATTTAATGCGTTATATAGGCCTGACCAGAAGTAAAAACCCATCTTACACCCAAGCTGGTCATAAGAGGCGGCATTCCATTATAAATAATGCAAATTGCACCATATTCTGTTACACAGATGGTGCCTAAATTTAACCACCATAATCCTAGTGTACCATTTCTATTTCCATTCTTTGCCCTGAACTCTGTCATCCATTTCTTTGAACACCCCTTTTCCCATCTCATCTTTAAAAGGAGTGGAAGAAGTCTCCAGCTCAAAGCATATAGCTTCCTCACTAAACCAGTTATGCCAAACAATACTACACTATTATCAGGCAATGTGGTAGACAGTCCCATGGATGTTCACTGCCAGGCCAACGCTGTTTGCAATGCATGCATGACAAGCCCCAATGCTCATTAACAATGCACACAGCCTGGTCAATGTGTGCGATAATAAGCTGCTCATAGTGACTGCAGTAGGGATTCACATGAAGATTATGTTGCATCAACACATGGCCACAATAAAGTATGAGCAGCTGTTGTAAACACTGCTCAAGCATGAGCACTAGAAGCTCCAACATACTGGACCTTGTGCTTACAAATATGGGAGAACGCTACACCCACTCCAATGTTTCGTCCTCCTTGGTAAGGTTTGAGCATAAAGCGGTCTGCTTTGAAATCAAAATTGACTCTGTAATCCCATTAAAATCTGTAATATTTAGGAACTAATTCCAAGGCAAATTACCTGTTATTAAGTGATAGTTTGCCAAACTTCAATGCCTCTCCAAATCCCAAGAACACACCAGTCTATGCTGAAGAATTGTTCTCAGAATCTCTGTACAACCATGTCAGTGGCTGCATAGAGATTTCTATACCTACTAAAAGTAAGCCCAGAACTAGCCCCAGAAACAATATGCTCTCATGGCATCCCAAATTAAACAGGATATATAAGAAAGGGTAAATAATTATGGCAAAAATCAGGAAGGGTAATTCCCACGAAGATGAAAAATCTCATATCAAAATAAGTAGGCAATTAACAGGACAAATTAGGTCAAGCAAAGCCAACTTTGAGTTTAAGATACCCTCCCAGGTGAAAGATAACCATAAGACCTTCTACAGCTATGTCAGAAACCTCAAGAGCAGCACACACCAACGTGCTGAACTGGTGATTAATGGTGCTCAGTTCACTAACCCTGGTGATATAGGAAACCTGTTAACAGACACTCTTATTTCTAAATGTTATCAGACAATTTAACCCCCTCTCACTCCCAGCCATCGCCCAAATAATACTCTCAAACATAACCCCTGCAACTATAACTAGGGAGCATGTACTGGCTGCACTCACCAAAGCCAAGAACACGGCCTCAGTGGGCCTCGATAACATCCCAAGATGCTTCTTGAATGGTGTATAATATGACTTATCAGGAGCCCTGCACTCATTATTTTACTATATTCTTAAAACAGGCTTTGTGCTACATGACTGGAGGACTGAAATGGTCATTCCTCTTCATAAGGGAGGATCTTCAACAGATCCTGGAAACTACATACCCATTGGTCTGACTAGTCTTATCTGCAAAGCTATGAAAAGAATTATCATGGAAATTATTAGCAAGGACATAGGAGAACTCCAGACACTAGATCCATTCCAGTCTGGCTTTGTCAAAGGAAGGTCATGTTTACTGAATCTGGTGGACTTCCTTGAAAGAGACCTCCAGACACTAGATCCATTCCATGAAGGTGTGTGGCACAGAGGCGCTAGAATTAAAATTGTTTACTTCAAACTGTTCAAGGAGTATTGCTTCATTCGGATCTTGGTTGTTTTACTAGATCCATTCCAGTCTGGCTTTGTCAAAGGAAGGTAATGTTTACTGAATCTGCTGGACTTCCTTGAAAAGGTCACTAATGCAATGGATGAGGGGAAGACTGCATATTGCCTACCTAGATCTGGCTAAGATATTTGATACAATACCCTACTCGGGTATTGTCAACAAACTTTCAGAACTAGGTAAAAACCACTTTATAACACTCTGGATAGCTAATTGGCTCACTGACCAGACTCAGGAGGTTAGAATCAGTGAGACCACTTCCACAAAGAGGCCAGTCACCAATGGAGTCCCCCAGGCCTCTGTGCTAGGCCTAGTCCTCTTTGTCATGTACTTCTTGGATGTCAAAGCCAATGTCAAAGGCCTCTGGCTAACTAAGTTTGCAGATGATTGCAAATTGGGAGCAGACATTGAATGCTCCAAGATAAGAACACACTTTAAGAAGGTCTAATACAGACAAATGCTTAATGCCAAAGCCACGGCTTAAAATTCAATACCAAGAAATGCATTATAGTACCTTTTGGGAAGTCTGCCACCCTGGGTAAATATTTCAGTAATAAAAATGCCCTTAAAAGTTCATTCACTAGTCAGGGATCTGGAAACTCATGCAGATAGAAACCTAGCCTTTGACAAGCATGTGTCCAAGGTAGAAAGAAACTCCTTCTATGATGCTCAACCTATAAGCAAGAGCATGGCATTTAGGACTAGAGAGGTCATCAAATGACTATGCTCAACACTTATCAGGCCCATCATAAAGTGTAATGCCCCCTTTGGTATGCACCTGACCAGACTCATGCTACAACCAGAATGTCCACAAAGGTTCCTTCTAAAAGAATACAGGGAGTAAACACAATTTCTTATGCAGATCGCTTCAAAGCCCTGTCTGTTTACTGGGAATCATTCATAATTATGAGAGGTGCTCTTTGCCTGGCATAGAAGGCATCCATGGACCCAGTTTTGATGAATCCTTTGCACATCAGCAAAACATGCAGCATCACAACTACTAGATTAAAAGACCTAAATTTTGCTTGCAACATAAACAGGACATATTGGAAATGTACGTCTCGACCAGTAATGCAAAAAATCTGGACAAAGCTTGACAAAATGGGGGTACAAATAAGGACATATTTTAAATATTGCTCTTATAAATTTAGAAAGTTGCTAGACTAACAGGATTTGTCTTAATATACATTTTCTGAAGGATTTAAAGTCTGAAACTCAAATGTATGTCATTATTTAGTGACTTCAATCCTGACATCATTCCAGTGATTTGCCAGGAAAAAAGAGGAACACGCCAAAAATATGAGCCATTCTGTAAAAATCTGTACAGTTAAGAGGTATGGTTGGAATGACAAATATGCTTCTTAAAGAATTCTCATTATCTGGAACTAGGGCTCCTCATCCATGTGAAGCAGAGTTCCTCATTATTCCTATTTAAGTGCAACTTGGACCAGTGTATGAGTAATCAGAAATTCACCCTTGGTTCTGTTTCCTATATCTCTGATGGACAGAAGCAGTCAGTAAATCACCATAAATAAAAAATAAATCAAATAAGTGGGTCACATTTGGCTTACATGACTAGGTTTTAAGGGGCCTAGTGGTCATTAGCCTAGTATACACATATGCACTTATGAATTTCTGAGCATGTGGGACCTGAAACTACAGCTATCATCACATGCAATCTGCCATATACAAGATCCATAACTGCATATTGGATTTGAAACTACAACCGTCATGACATGCAGTCTGACAATTAGAGATTTAACATGCTAACTTATTCAAATGGGGTGCCTGTAGTTAGAGATGCAGTATTGATGTCTGAGGAAAGAGCATGCTGTTCAAATATAGTCGTTACAGTCATGGTGATAAGCAAAGGAAATCATTTCTATTTCATGCTGAAAAACATCCACTCAACTAATACTGATGAGCTTACATTTTTGGACCATGTAATGGAACAATTGTACTAATGAAACAGAAAAATAAGTCTGCTATATTTGTCAGGATAACACAACTGTGGAAGAGGGAAACTGGACCCACAGGCATTCTCACAACAATAGAGCAGAGCCTTAACATCCGGGCCCACTTGTCTACCTAATCAGCAGGATACATGCACAAGCACACTAATCACATTGAAGCATCATAGGATCATAGGATCATAGGAAGTTAGTAGGCTACTGGCCCTGAGGCCCTTACAAGCCTAGCCAAGAGCTTATCCCATGTATAGAGAAATCAGCACCGAATGCCCCTGTCCAGCAAGGACACAGGTGGAATGCCAGGGATGTATTTCTCTTTCCCATCCAGTTATCCAGGTTTCACTTAAAAAGGGGTAAAGAGGTACTCTACTTGATGTGGAGAGGGAGTTTATTCCACAGATGAGGGAGTTTCTGGGACACAAATCTGCCCTGTCACAACTCCTATTAATGTCACAGACCAGGTTGAGGCCACGTGTATGGGTTACTCGAGTGTAGCTTGACTTGCAGATATGCAGCAGTCCCATCAAGGTGGGGTCCGAGATCGCTTTGTATGCCAGACACAGGTCGCCTCTAAGGAGTCTGTATGAAACAAAGTAGAGGGATAGGGCTTTTAGCCTATCTGTGTATGGTAGTTTTTTGAGGCCTGGATTCTCCTGGTGAGGAACCTCTGTGGTCTCTCCCGCTGCGGCATGTGGTTTGTGAGGTACATGCCAAATGGGGCATTGTACTCAATAATCGGCCTTATAAGGGAATAATACAGGGATGCTATGACCACTTTGTCCCTAGATGAGATACCCTTACTCATGAGGTGGACGATGTAGAAAGCTTTTTGTACAGTAGAAGCAATGTGGTGGTCAAAAGGTTGCTATCAATCTAGGTGCCCAAATCCCTCACTACTAACTATGTGCTTAGGACATTGTTATTAATGTGATAATTTGTGGGGGCATCACTCTCCCCAAAGGAGATGATGATGCATTTTTGTTGTAGTTAGTTTAAAGCCATGTTTCTGGCACCACTCATTTGTTTGGGTGAGACACTCTTGGAGGATGTCCACATCACTAGTGGAATTGATGACAGCGCCCAGCTTGTAGTAATTTGAAAACTTGGTCAGCCATAGCCAACTGGTTTTTGCCTACACCTCCGTAAAGTATATCCCAAATAACAGAGGCCCTAAGGCAGATCCCTGGGTACACCCCTCAATCTGGGTCTATTGCTTGAGGTGGCTTTCTCTATTTTGACTAGATGGATTCTATCAGTGAGCCAGTTAGCTACCCATCTGGTAACATACAGATTGATGCCTAGTTGAGAGACTCCATCTATAATGCCTGAGTGGGGAATAGTGTCTAAGGCTTTGGCCAGGTCAGGGTAGGTGGTGTGCACTGCCTTCCCCTCATCCATGGCTGTGTAGGATTGAGTGTTTGGAGGTTGCCAATGTCCTTGTTCATGAGGTCCATGATAATCTGTTCCATGGCCTTGCAGATCAGGCTAGTTAGGCTGTTACCTTTTGAGTTATGTTAACAATAATGTCACTGGTGTATGAAAGTTATACATTTTTGAATGTATCCCTACTACTGTTAATATGTGTAGCTGCATATTCCACTGGATCTCTTCATGTGCTATAGAAATAAAAAGAACATTGTGTAATTTTTGTGTATGGTGTGCAGTGTAAGTTTAAAGGTTGACCTAATATAACAGTTCAACATGCAGTGCATAGGTGGTGCTTGCCGCCTAATTTTATCATCCCATCAGTGTAGGAAGTCAGAATCCCTGCACATCATGTCACTATAATGATAACAGCACTGCTCGCCTATGTGTGGGATGCTAGTTATATGGCTGGCACCCTGACCCAAACTATTCCAGACTTCTGTGTTACACTGATGCCCTTCATATACCTCCTGCAGGAGCCTCTGCTTATAATACTGATTGAGGAGATAGAGAAATATTTCTGTCTCCTCCACACACCACCTGTGTACATCTTCACATATGATGTCTCACCATGAAGAATCTCCTGGAAAATGACAGAGAAGTGATATCAAAAACAATTATTGCACGTCTCATTTTACCAAACATCAACAGACATCAGCGGGCACCTCATTTGCATGATTCATGACAACCTAAAAAAACACAGATATTCTGTTATTATCATTCCCCATGGCAATTTAAGGTATGAAACATGGCAGTCCCCAGTGTCAGTATATACTGTTACGAAAGCATGCTCTAGAGTGACTGTATGTCCAGATCATTATATATGAAGTGATTGAGTGCTGTTGAGTCTTGTTGTAGCTGTTGCAAGTACAAACTTGGCTTCTTAAGGAGGTAGATGAGGAAAAATGTTCATAAACAGCTAAAATACTTGCAGACAGTGGGAAAATACCCAGCATTATATCTTATTGGTGCTTTGCTTTGGTGAGTAGATCTGAAATTTATTTTGTCCCAATATCAACACCCTTTATCTTTTCAGATTGCAGTAATGGGGCTTCACTGAAGAGAAATCAGGTGGTGGAGATAGCAGGTATCCTTAAATCAAAGTCTCCCCTTCCTTGTCCCTGTTCCAAAGCAGTCAGTCACCGCAGATGCTTCAGACTTTTCTTGAGGAGCAGTTTCAGGAGAGATAAAAGTACAAGGGGTGAGACACACCAGTGTCAGACATAAGAACATAAATATCAAGGAGATGCTTACGCTGATCAATGCAGTCAATTCTCTGAACCATCTTTAGTCCCGTGGACCACTTCAAGTGATTACAGACAATACCACAGTGATGTGATACATCAGCAAGTAAGGGGGATCCAGGTTGTACCCCCTTTGCAGACTAGTATTGTTAGATTGGGATATACCTTTATAGCACAGTCACACTCCACAATCACCCTACATTCCATCAGAATAAAATTATGAGGCAGACAATCTGAGCAGGACTAGGGTACACACTCATGAATGAAAACTAGATCCAGGGGTCTTCCAAGATTTTATCCATCTGTGGGGAGTTCCTCAAGTAGATCTCTTTGCCTCCTATCTGAACAATCAACTGGAAAAACACTGTTCTGGGACACCATGCAAGAAGGCCTGGAAGACAGATGCCTTTCCTTTGGACAGGAATGTTCCTTTATGCCTTTTCACGGTTTCCACTAATATCCAGGGTACTTCTGAAAATTCAGAAGGAATTCCCCAAGATCATTGTGGTGACTCCCTACTGGCCCAGGCCACTGTGGTTCTCCCTTCTTTTGGAAATGGCCAGGCAGAATTACCACAGACTTTCTCATAGAATGCATCTACTTGCACAAGAACAGTGGTGTTGATAAACCCCAATGTCAATCATCTTCAATTAAGAGCTTGGATGATAGGGTCTTAATTCCTTTTAAGCACCTGTTTTCTGAGGGCATACAGCAGTACTAATGGAGGCAAGAAAGCCTGCTACTAGAAAACCATATATTAGCAAATGGAAAAGCATTTCTAGTTGATGCCAACAACATAACCAACACTCATTCAGAGCTAGTTGTTCTCTAGTTTTACAATATGTGTGTAAGTTACCTGTGAGCTTTTTTATTCCCCTATCAAGGTAAATTTTTGGCCATTTCAGCATGTCTGATTAATGATCTTCCTCTTTCAATGCAATTGCATGTCAAAATGTTCTTGAAAGGGGTTTTGCAAAAGACTCCTCCAAGTAAACCAGTGACCCCTCCAAGTAATCTTAATTTTGTGTTAGAGAAACTAACACATGCTCCATTTGAACTAGCTAATTTGGCTGACTTGAGGTTCTTAACATGGAAAACAGTTTTATTGATTGCTCTGACTTCTGCAAAAGGGGCATTTCAGCTGCAAGCTCTTATGGTGAGTCAACCCTACATCATTTTCTACAATGACAGGAAGTCTTTGAGAACTAATCCTTCCTTTATGCCTAAAGTGATGTCTGAGTTTACTTTAAGTGAAACTATCCATTTTCCCATTTTCTTTCCTGAGCCTAAAAATGAGGGAGAAAGGATACACCATACCTTGGATGTCCACAGACAACTCAGGTATTATCTTGACAAATCTAAATCTTTCAGATCATTGGATAAATTGCACATTTGTTGAGAAGGTAAGAAGAAGGGATAACTGGTGTCAAAAAGACTATTTTCAAATGGTTGTCTAAGGCTGTTAACATTTGTTATGTTTACCATGACAAATCTATTCTGGGCAGGGTCATGGTCCACTTTAAAAGGACCTTGGCTTCTTTTATGACTTTTTGGAAAGGTTGGATTCTAGAAGTATTCTAGAAGCTGCTACTTGGTCCTCTGTACATTCTTTCACAAAGCACTATACGCTGGATTCCTTTTCTAGGTCTAAATCATTCCTTGCTAGGACCATTCTCCGGGGGCTCATCGACTCTTTTCCTTCAACTTTCCAAATGTAGTTAGCTATGTTAATCTACCCATATCGTTAAGGCTACTGCAGCAGTGATCAATATAAGGAATACAGTACAGTTGTATAAGTTGAACTTAACCATAACAGTAGATATTCAAATGATCACTGCTACAGTAGTTGCTCCCTTCGTCATCCACCTTGCTTTTTGATGTGTTTTTTTACTCCAGGGTATAGACATTTTTTTTGTTATTCCTAGCCTTGTCCTTTCAGGGCTCAACCTCCCTTCCTGCGCTGGCAAGAAAGTACTGGAAAGCATTGCTCACAAACTTTCTTTTAGTCAGCTCAACTCAAGGTGCTTGACAGTTTCATGCAAATGGAAGATGCCCTGAAGCTTTGGAAGCTGGCCAGCTGTTATATCCTTGGCAGGATATAATCCATAAAGCTAAGGCTACTGCAGCAGCAATCATTCTAACATCTACTGTTATGGAAGTTCAACTAACACAACTGTAATTTCTGAGTAGAACGTTTTATCATGGAAATTGGAATATGTGCCAAATATCGAATGTCATAAACACATACTTCTTAACTGTCCAGATTTTTGCAGAATGTCCAGATTACCTAATATTTTTAGTCTGTTCCTCATAAAATTTGTGGTTTTCTGGTAAATCATTGAGGATTGAAATAACTAAATAATACTAAATAATGACAGACATTTGAATTTTATACTTCCTATCCTTTGGCAAATAAATAATAATTCAAAAATTGATATTCTAGCAACTTCCTAAGTTTACAGAAGCAATATGTAAACTCTGTCCTTTTTTTGGGGACCTTAGTCTCCTCATTATTTCTGTCTTTGCCCAGATTTATTCCACCGAGAGGGTGAGAAGTATGCATAAGCAAGCAGTCATTAGATCTTAGTTAGCAAAATTAATGCTGTAGTGTTCATTTCTAACTGGTCATGACATCTAATAATTGTTACAATAATGTTGCTTTTCATGTAAAGAATGTATAAAATCTTCTAGTTTCCATAGTAAGAGGAAACAGGTTTTGGTTGCCTGGTCTCCCACATACCTGGCTTTCTTTGTAATAAATAGGATTGTTATTCTCTGGTGAGCTGTCTCCTGTGAAAGTTATTTGGTAAATTAACAGAGGAATGTATATAGCTAATGTAACATTACCTATGGATATGTCATATTACTCTATTTATAATTATACTGAGATTGCTCAGTCACTATACACATTACCTTAAAGAATTTTCAAATGACAACTTCTTTGGATACTCCTTGAACTGTGTACATATAAGGATGTTGGTGTTCAGCTTCATTATGATACTACTTACAAATTATGATTGCACTGTAATGCTGGGCTTGTGCCCTCAGATAGTAGTTTAACAAAGTCCAAAGACCAGTCTGCCTACCTGGTGAACAAAGGAAATAGAGAGATAAATACATAAATATTAGAAGAGCATGCTAAGTATTCTTAATATAAATTTTTAAAGTGTTCAATCAATGGTTTCTTCAGGCTGTTCAGAAAAGCTAAAATATGGTTTGAGAGATAAGGCAAATACTATATGGCAACTGGGGTTACCTCTTTCAAGGATTTTGTGAATGAGGTACATTTGGGATATTGTTGGATGCTGGGTAGTTGCCATTGGGCAGCCAGAAGAAGCAACTTATTAGCGATACCAGAAGGAATGGAGGTGGGAACCTCAGTCTAGAGGTAGACAATAGGAAGTGTAAAAAGTGATGAGGAAAGCCCCTACCCCACCACAACAGCTCGATTTTTATTGTCTGGTTTAAGCACAATGTCATCGGTACTTTGCAGAGCTCTGAGGACTGTTACAGGCAAATTAGCACAGCATGAGATTAACAAAGCTCATCCAAAACTGCAGTATTCATGGAACTTCAAGCCTGCAACTGAATGAAAGGTGAAGTGAGCATAATCACAGCAGAATTATTATTTTATTTATTTATTTATGATAAGCAGGGAAGTAACACATTAATGTGTTCTCATAATCCGATCTAAGTAATAAGATAATTTTTAAATTACAAACCTGCTAAGCCTGACAAAATTTGACATTTCTCATTTTCCCAAATGCATCACTCTCTCACATATTAAGTCTGTATTTTGTGTTTTGGATGCTTTTCTTAATGCATATGCAATGGCACAAAGCATCAAAAAGTGTCAGAGTTTAGATCTCTGAAATGATGGTGCACTTCTGGAAGATGGTTTCTGATTATTTCAGAGCTATGTTACAGACACACCAATGACAGAGTAAAAATCAAAGCAGTAACACTGTAGCAGACACTGCCAGAAGTCTTAATCAAAATCAGACTGCTCCTGTGAAAGCAGACTTTGTGACTATGTTGGTACTACTACAGCTGCTCTTCCTTCATGAGGAAAAGACTATTATTAGGTTTCTAATTAAATTACAGCTCTTGTTTTCTTCAGTGCATGTATCTGTTGTAGTACCAAACCTTTGAAATCCCCCCCAGCTTTGGAGAGATTTTCAAGGTACAATGATTGCATTTAGTCTCATAAGTTATATGAAATCAACCTGCTTTGCTTCATATACAATGCAGCTGGAGGAAGAACTGTAGACAATAAATTAAACGATTCTGTAATTTTGCTGTAATAGTTGTTGAATTTCCTGGAACCAGATCATTTATTTGAAATTGTGCAGGTAAAAACTGTGATGTTATACATTTTTACTAACTAAGCTCATATTTATGAATGCATAACAGTGGACAAAGTTAACTGAGATTATGAAAGGTAGCTTGTCTCTTTGTATAAATTCCCTTTGTTTCAGAATGAAGTTTAATTTGTTTTAATTGTACTTAATTAATTAGTTTATTCCTGTGTTGCTTTGCTTGCTTTTAATTAGTTTGTTTATTTTCTTATGACAAGGCTAAGCAAGTTGTGTACCTGTTGTCTGGTCCAAGAGGTTATAGACAAACTCATGAAAACAGTGGAGCCATTTTAAAGTCTATAGACTTAACAGACTAAAGTAACTGCAGTGATTATCAGTAATTGAACATTATGATGCAGTGCTCCACATGTACAATGTGTATGTGCTTCATGGTTGATAGCATACCAAGAAAAACACTAGACATAGCTGTGTGTTTGAGCAATAATAATAAAATATTATTATTAGTAGAAGTATTACTATTATTAATAACAATAATATATTGGCAATCTGGTGCAGGGCTACAAGTATATGAATGAAATAGAGCAAGAGAAAAGTCACATGGAATTCCACATTCACTGCTTTATGACTAATATGAAGGGGTGCACTAGAGCTGTAAGGTAAACGTACAGGAGACGGATCCCCCCCCCCCCCATATCTCACTTCGCCTGTTAGAACAGTAGATTCACAATTGATAGTAATGGATAATATGGTCATTAAGCATTTGCCATATGTGTAATAATGGTGGAAATGCCATCAAGACAGAAGTCTCTTTTATTTATTGTTTAATTCAGGAATCTCACCAGCCATATCTGTTGCCTTCAAAGGCAACCCAGCACCAGTGTTCCATTAAATGAATTACAGTCTGTAGGTTCATAGGTTCATAGGTTCATAGGTTCATACTAGGCTATCTGCCCGAGGGCATTTACAAGCCTATCCCATAGTTTTGTGGCTTACGCCACCCCTTTAGTATGGGGAACTATAACCATTATTTTGCTGTAAGTGAGAACTGTTGGAATCAAACTCAGGACTGCAATGTGAGTCTCATTAGCAGATCAAAGCTTTATCCTTGACCATTTTGTGGTAGTTTTGGCAATAAAGCAAGAAGGAAACTGCAATTGGGTATTTTTAGCTGCTCCTGGTGGCCAAGCTCTGACTGATTCAATCGACATTTGGATACAGAAAGCCTGTACATATATTTTTGCCACTTAATCTGCTACCAGTGATAGTCAACAGACCTGCTGCATTTATTAATTTGCTACAGATTGCTTTTTTTGGTGTCTGATTTTGTTTTAGTTAAGAAAACTATTGCATTTATTAATTTGCTAGAGATTGTTTTTCTTGGTATCTGATTTTGCCTGTTCCCATACCCTCCCTCCCTATTGCTGTCTTTGTTCTTATACTTGGTGGCTTTGCAGTTGCCCACCCTTACTATAAATTGAATCTGGGGACACTCCTCCCAGTCTAGTGTCATAGCTCATTCTACCTAATACAGAGAGAACATTTGAGAAGGCCAACCTACTTAGGGTCTTAACCTTGAATTATCTTTTGTTCCTCCTTTTTCCCTTTCCAATTTACCAAAAAAAAAAATTCTAAGCTTGTTTTCTGCCTTTCCTGTAATTAGTCTAGCCCAGATGCAGATTTGCTGTATCCATGACTGCTTCTAAGCTTCTGAGCCCCCCCCCAAGCCTTTCTTTGTTGGAAGGAAGCATTCTACCTTATCAGTGGGAGTAGTAAGTACTAGCTAGCCTATCCACCACAAAAGGAGTGGTTTCTGGTCCAGAAATTGTAGTTTATTGGCTGTTTGGGCAGTTTTTCCAGCTCTTTCAACTTTCTAGTTTAAAAGCCCACGTTTGCACTTGTTTCCCACCTTTCCTGTAAACTAGTCTAGTCCAGATACAGATTTGCTGTATCCAGGAGGGTTTGTAAGCTTCTGAGAACCCCAAGCTTTTCTGTGTTGGATGGAAGCTTTCTATGGTATCAGTGGGAATGGTAAGCACTAGGTAGCCTATCTACCACAGAGGAGTGTTTTTTGGCCCAGAAATTGTAGTTTATTGGCTGTTTGGGCAGTTTTTCCATCTCTTTCAACTTTCTAGTTTAAAAGCCTGCATTTGCGCTTGTTTCTTGCCTTTTCTGCAATGAGGCTAGTCCAGATACAGACTTGCTGTATCCATAGGTTCATAGGTTCATAGCTTGGTACTAGGCTATTGGCCCTAGGGCCTATACAAGCCTAGCCATAACAATTCCCTGGCTATTTCTTCCCAGAATATTAACTTTCCTGGTCCCCTGTCTAGTAGGGTGACTGATATGACCCACGGGGTGAATTTCCTATCTCCCATCCAATTGTCAAGGTTCTGTTTGAAGAGGGCCAAAGAGGTGCTCAGCTTGACATGTATGGGCAGTCTATTCCAGAGTATGGGGAGTCTCTGGGTCAGGAACCTATCCCTCCAGCTTATTTTGTTCATTGTGATGACCAGGTTTAGATCCCTGGAGCGTGTGGCTCTGAGGGATTTCTTTAAGTGTAGCATACCCAAAAGCACTGGGTTTGACATGGCCTTGTATGTTAAACAGAGATCGCTTCTGAGTAAGCGATATGTGACAATATAGCTGAAGTTTTTTTAGACTGTCAACATAGGGTATTTGCTTTAGGCCTGTGATTCTTTTAGTGAGGTATTTCTGTGGCCTTTCCAGTTGTTGCAGATGTCATGTGAGGTACATACCAAACAGGGCATTGTACTCTATAATGGGTCTAATGCGGGATGAGTACAGTGGGACAATGGCCTACTTTTTTCTGGATGAAAATCCCTTAGTGATAAGGTGTGCTACATAGAAGGATTTCTTGACTGTTGTGACTATGTGGTTATCAAAGGTGAGACCATTGTCCACCTGTGTCCCTAAGTCCCTTGTCACACTTTCAGTGTTTTGTGTATTGCCACTTATGTGGTAATTCATGGGTACATGTTTTTTCCCAAAGGGGATAACTATACACTTCTTGGCATTGAGCTTGAGCCCATGGCTCTGGCACCAAGCATCTGTTTCTTTAAGGCCCTTTTGTAGAATATCCACATCATTTTGGGATTCAGTAATGGCTCCCAGTTTGCATTCATCTGCAAACATTGTTAGCCAGAGTCCCTTACTGCTGTCTGCTGGCCTGTACTTCAGAGAAGTAGATGCCAAACAAGAGCGATCCCAGGACTTAACCCTGAGGTACTCCGCTTGTCACTTGTTTGGAGCTGGATTTTGAGTCGGCTACTTTTACAGTGTGGGTTCTGTCAGTAAGCCAGTTGGCAACCCATCGAGTGACGTAGGGATTAATGCCCAACTTAGTAAGTTTATCTATGATTCCAGAGTGAGGAATGGTGTTGAAGGCCTTGGCAAGGTCCAGATAGGCTGTGTGTATTGCCTTGTCCTCATCTACGGCTCTGGAGACTGATTCGAAGAAGTCAATCAGGCTAAGGAGACAAGATTGGCCCTTTACAAAACCAAACTGGGTGGGGTCCAGTGTTTGATGGTTACCAATGTCTTTGTTTATAAGTTCCATGATAATGCATTCCATGGCTTTGCAGATCATAGTTGTCAGACTGATGTGACAATAGTTCCCAGGATCTAAGGTGGATCCTCCCTTGTGGAGTGGGATAGCTGTAGCTGTGCATCACTCATTGGGCACAAAGCCTGAGGTGAGGGAATGATTAAACATGACACTAAGGTGAGGTGCCAGTTCATTTTGTAGTTCATGTAGTACACAGCCCAGGATGTTGTCTAGTCCCATGGATGCCGTGTTCTTAGCTTTGGAGAGTGCATTTTTTACCTCTGTGGCCGTGATTACCAGAATTTGGCAATCTTTTGGTATTGAGATGGGCCCTTTAGGCAGTGAGAGGGGAATGCAGAAGTTGGCACTGTATTGATCTGCCAGGATATTGGCAATATCCTTGGGATCAGTATATTTAATGCCATTCTGTTGTAGCTCAGTGCAGATCTGAGCATTGCCATTTAGATTCTTGACATAACTATAAAATGCCTTGTGGTTGTCTTTGGAATCTTTGGCAATTTATTTTCGTAACTAGCTTTGGAGGATTTTATGAGGGATCTCAGCTTCTTACTGAGGCTGGTAAGGGAGTATTTTGCATCCTGGGATTTTCCTCTTTTCTGCAACAGTTTCTTCCTTCTGTTGTATAGTTTCTTTATGGCAGGGGACCACCAGATTGGGTTCCTTATTTTGGAAAAGACTGTCTTGTCTCTACTTGGAATGGCATGATTCATGCATGAGTAAATGTGCTCGTACAGTGCCTTAGTGTAGGATTCAGCAGTCAAACTTTCAGTTCCCGTTTGCATGGGTGTCATGAAGTTTGTCACTTCTGATTTGAGTAGCATGAAGTTGGCTTTAGAGAATTTTTCATGGATGTTTCCATACTGGGGGGGGGTGGGGGTGGGATGTGGACATCAAGGGTGATTAGCTTATGGTCAGACCTGACCAAAGAGTGGTTGACCACTGTTGTGGAGCATCAATCTACCATGTTGATAATGACCAGGTCTAGGATATTTGAGCCCCTTATGGGACTATGGATTAGTTGGTCCAGGGTGTTGGAATTTATGAATTCCAAGAACCGTTGGGCAAAGGTGTTGGTGTCCGAGTAGTTTTCCCAATTAATGGCAGGGTAGTTGAAATCACCCAGTATTAGGGTGTTTGGTTGTATCTTAATATTTAGTATGTTTAGAAAGGTGTAGTGAGAATCTTGGGGCATGGTGGGGATCTGTAGCAAGCTACAAATTGGATTGCAGTCTTACCTAGTGTTAGTTGCACCTGTAGAATTTCAGATGCATTGTGTTGGGCATCTAGCCTGGAGGTGTGAATATCCTTGGTGAATATGGACACTCCTCCACCTTTAGTGCTTTGGTTCTGGTTTGGTGGCCAAAAAGTGTGGTTAAAGTTGTAGCCTGGTATTGCAGGAGTTCTCTCCGGAGCCTTGAACCAGGTCTCAGTTACTGCACAGATATCAATGTTCTCCATTTTTAGAAGTGCCTCGAGGGAGAGTGCATTTTGAGGTTTAGACTTATAGCATTGAGGAGCATTACCTTCAGATTTGCATGCCTCTATCTGTTATAGTGGTGGTTTTGTCTTTTGAGCTTTGCCTAAAAAAGGCACTATAGGGGTGGCAAGAGCTTTAGTCAGTAACCTAAATCCCGGGGCGACAGGTGCAGACCATCTCTGGCAAAGCATCATGGCTTGTTGATCATTTCATCCTAGGCAGACAGATGCTGAATCTCCTTTGAATGACACCAGAAACTTAGCCAGTTGTTGAAGTCAGTCATTTTGTCCTTATACTGTGGTATCATTCTGGGCAAAAGCAGGATGCTGCTCAGGGCTAGGGTCATGCCTGCCTGGGCCACATGATCCGGAAGCTCTTCCATGTCTCTTTTCATGTAGTCCAGGGAGGTATGTCTCAAGGGGTTCAGACACCTAGGCAGTGAGACATCTCCCTGTGGTACATTTGGCTGAGGACACATGGCTAAAGTGACATTTAGCTATGGAGAAATATGGCTGTTTGCAAATTCCCTGTGGGCAAAGAGAAGCACACATTGCCATGCCCACAGCTTTATTGACTGAGTGCCTGGAGGTAGATGAAGTAATGAGTGTTGTGCTCAGTGTACAGTACATACTTATGTAACTACAACATGTAGAAGTGTGCTATAGCATGAAGGAAATCCTGCATGCTGCTGTAGTCACATTTATACTCCAGTATGTGTTTTAGGTAATGTTCCCTAGACACTGTGAAGGGGGTAGTGGTCCACACAAACCAATTATAAAGGCACTGCCCATTGTGCACTACATTTTTACTGCCACTGACATGCCCTCTGGCCAGCCTGCTGCTGATGCCTGCTATATTGCCTGCTGTCTCATGTTCCCTTGGGGACCATGGATGTTTGTATATGCATTTGGTTATTGAAGTTGTGGGCATGGCAGCACATTCTTGTCTTTGCCACAGGGAATTTACAAACAGACATATTTCTCTGCAGCTAACTGACCCTTAAGCCTTGTGTCCCCAGTCAAATGTACCACATGGAGATGTCTCGCTGCCTAGGTGCCTGAACCCCATCTCAAGTCATTCACTCCAACATGGACAATGACAGAGTCATATTTGTACTTGTTGTGGAGTGACTTGAGTGCATGCATTATGTGGTGGATCCTGGCACCCGACAGGCAGCTGACAGTAATTTTCTCCTTGTTCAGCCTGGTGAGTGGGACATCAGTGTACCTGACTATAGAGTCACCTATGACTAAAGTGTTGGGTACATTGTCTTGCCTTAGGGGCTGCTGTTTGGTGGCACACTGTTGTTTTAAGCTATGTGTCACTTTGGTTGTGATTGGTATTTGTTTGCATTTCAGCTTTGGAAGTCCTTGTTGCTTGGGCAGGTTAATGTTAAGGGTCTCCACATAAGTGGGTTTAGTGTTACTATGTGTGGAAGTTGGAGGCGTGAGTTTTGAAGGGCTATGTGTTGCTTGAGGTGTAGTGCAGGTGTTAACCTTTTCCTCATGACTGTCTAGCACAATTGTGGCTGGAGAGAGCTTTGCTTCCAGTTTGGCTATGTAAGTGCATCACTTGCAGGTTGTAGTGTTGGGTGGTAGGAGGAGAGGTTTGTCTGTGTACATGAGGCAATTGCTGCATTGCCCCAGTATGCCCATGTTCAACAGGTGGACATGAGAAATCACTGGAAGCTGACACTTGGACATGCCTGGTTCGGTGTTTCTTTTGTAAAGTACAAGAGCTGTTTTCACGTAGCTTGGCAAGGTACTTTGCAATTATAGGTTGTTTAGTGCCTATGATTAATTTCTCCTTATTAGCAAGGAGAATTGAGTGCTTGTATCAGTTTAAGGCTTCCTAGTGCTGTCCAGCAGGTTTTTGAGCAAGTGCTAGTCACAGGGATTCCGATTTTAGTGCTGCTACTGAGAAACGAGCTAGTTCTAAGAAAAAATTGAAGAGCAGACTTTCTGGCACCAGGAATAGTTTCAAGTGCTAGACTAATAAGCTAATAAAAGAGCAGGAGAGCAGAGAACTAGCAGATCTAAGGGAAAAAAAATTAAAGAGCACCGCTCGGAAGCTTACAAAGAATCCTGGATACAGCAAATCTGTATCTGGGCTACACTAGTTCAAGGAAAGATAAAAACATTTTTTTTTTTAAATAGAAAGTGAAGAGGCAGAAGGTAATGATATACTTCAATATGCAGAAGCTAAAGGGGTGGGTCTTTGCTAAGTTCTCACTATTAACAGTAGAATGAGCTGTATGTCCAGTGTCAACTTTATACCAGAGGTGTGCAACTCAAAGCCACCAAGACATAAGACCGCCACAACAACAGGGTTGACGGGTGGGAAAACAGTTGTACAGATTAAAGAGATATTAAATCAAAAGTGCAGATGAAAAATGAGAATACATTCATCTTTTCTGAATATCACAGCAGGCAGTAAGTCAGTCTCTCAACAACAGCTTGAGTAAAAGGTATATCTGATTTAAGGTACAGAAAGCAGAAACCAGACCTATTATCCAGACAATATAGCTGCAGGAATGTCCTGCCCAGATAAAACCAGTTCTGTTCACTTTCTCTCACTAAGTAAGCAGATAGGCCTCTAGACAAAGGATTTCACAACAAACTGAGGTCAACACTAACAGATATTAGCTGTATCTCACAACAAAAGGACAGTAAAACAGTTGCCCAGATTATAAAGATATTAAATCAAAAGTGCAGATGAAAAACAAGAATAAACTCTTATATTTTCTGAATATCACAGCAGGCAGTAAGTCAGTCTCTGAGAAACAGCTTGAGTAACAGGAGTATCTGATTTAAGGCACAAAAAGCAGAAACCAGACCTATTATCTAGACAATACTGTTGCAGGAATTTCCTGCCCAGATAAAACCAGTTCTGTTCACTTTCTCTCACTAAGTAAGCAAATAAGGCTCTAGATAAAGGATTTCACTACAAATTGAAGTCAAGACTAACAGATATTAGCTTCATCTCACAACAAAAGGACAGTAAAAACAAACCAGTACTGTTTTAAGCTTCTGAGCCTCCCAACCCTTTCTGTGTTGGAGGAAAGCCTTCTAGCTTATTATTTGGAGTGGTAAGCACTAGGTAAGCACTAGGTAGCCTATCTACCACAAGAGGAGTAGTTTCTGGTCCAGAAATTGTAGTTTATTGGCCGTTTGGGCAGTTTTTTGCATCAATTTCAACTTTCTACTGTAAAAGCCCACATTTCACTTGTTTCCTGACTTTCTTAACTAGGCTAGTCCAGATACAGAATTGCTGTATCCAGGACTGTTTGTAAGCTTCAGAACTCCCAAGCTTTCCTGTGTTGGAGGGAAGCCTTCTAACTTATCAGTAGGAATTGTAAGCACTAAGTAGCCTATCTACCACAAGAGGAGTGGTTTCTGGCCCAGTAATTGTGGTTTATTGGCCATTTGGGCAGTTTTTCCACCTCTTTCAACTTTCTAGTTTAAAAGCCCACATTTGCACTTGTTTCTCACCTTTCCTGTAACTAGGCTAGTCCAGATACAGACTTGGTATACCCAGGACTATTTGTAAGCTTCTGAGGCCCCCAAGCTTTCCTGTGTTGGAGGGAAGCCTTCTAGCTTATCAGTAGGAGTGGTAAGCACTAAGTAGCCTAGCTATCACAAGAGGAGTGATTTCTGGCCCAGAAATTGTAGTTTATTGTCTGTTTGGGCAGTGTTTCCATCTATTTCAACTTTCTAGTTTAAAAGCCCACATTTGCACTTGTTTCTCACCTTTCTTGTGAGTAGGCTAGTCCAGATACAGACTTGGTGTATCCAGGACTGTTTGTAAGCTTCTGAGCCCCCTCAAGCCTTTCTGTGTTGGAGGGAAGCCTTCTATGTTATCAGTGGGAGTGGCAAGCACTAGGTAGCCTATCTACCACAAGAGGAATGGTTTCTGGCCCAGAAATTTTAGTTTATTGGCTGTTTGGGCAGTTTTTCCATCTCTTTCAACTTTCTGGTTTAAAAGCCTGCATTTGTGCTTGTTTCCTACCTTTCCTGAAACTGGTCTAGTCCAGATACAGATTTGCTGTATCCAGGACTGCTTGTAAGCTTCTGAGTTGTGCCAAAAAGTCTGCTCTTTAATTTTTCCCTTGGATCTGCTAGTTCTCTCCTCTTCTGCACTTTTACTAGCTTATTAGTCTAGCACTTTACCAGACTTCTTGTAGCAATTATTGTAGCACAAAAAAGTGCCACCAGCACTAAACATTCTACAAGGAAACAGCTCCAGTACTTACTGTTAATACCCACCCCTCCAGGCATGTCTAAAGGTCAGTTCTCTGTGCTTTCTCCTATTAACCTGGTGAACTTGGGCATACTGAGGCAATGTAGCAACTGCCTCATGTACACCGACAACCCTCTCCTCTTACCTCCCAAAACCCAGACTTACGAGAGATGCACTTATATATCCAAACTGGAAGCCATGCACTCTCCAGCCAAGACCGGGATAGCTGGTCAAGAGGAGAAGGTCAACACTTGCACCACACCACATGGAACACATAGCCCTCCAGAACACACACCGGCACTGCTTTCACATAAAAACACAAATCACATACCAACCTTTGCAGAGGCTCTCAGTAAAAATCTACCCAAACAGCAGAGAACTCCAAGGCAGAAATGCACTTGACCACTGCAACACAATTGTAATCATGAGACACATAACTCTCCTAAACAATGTGCCACTCAATCAAAGCCTGTAAGGCAAAACAGCATGCCAAACACACTAGTCATAAGTGACTCGATAATGAGGCACACTGATGTTCCACTCACTAGGCTAAATAAAGAGAAAGTAACAGTCAGCTGCCTGTCAGGTGCCAGGATACAACACATAATGCACGCGCACAGGTCCCTCAACAGGTACAAATATGACTCTATCATTGTAAATGTGGATGTGAATGACCTGAGACATACCTCCCTGGACTACATGAAAAGAGATATGGAGATCTCAGATGATGTAACCCAGGATGGTAAGACCCTAGCCCTGAGCAGCTTCTTACCATCACCCAGAATGATACTACAGTACAAGCAGAAAATGATTGATTTCAACAATTGGCTAAGTTTCTGGTGTCATTCTAAGCAGATCCAATATCTGCCTGGGATGACATGATTAACAGACATCAATGCTTTGCCAGAGATGGCCTGCATCTGTAATCCCTGGGCTTCCGGATGCTGGCCAAGGCTCTTGCCACCCCTATAGTGCCTTTCTTAGTCGGTGTTCCAAAGACCAAATTACCACTGTAACAGCTACAAACAAATGCAATCTGAGGGTCATGCTCTTCATCGCTAGAAGTCTAAATCTCAAAATGCACTTGCTCGAAGCACTCCTTAAAATGGAGAACATCAACATTTGTGCTGTAACAGAGACTTCATTCAAGGTAGCAGAAAACACCCCTGCAATACCAGGCTATAACTCATTCCACACCTTTTGGCCCCAGAACTCAGACTGAAGCTCCAAAGGTGGTGGTGTTTCCATATTCATAAAGGATGTGCACACCTCCAGACTGGTAGCCCAACATAACACATCAGAGATACTTCACGTGCAGCTAACATTGGGTAAGAGCAATTCAGGTCATAGCCTGCTATAGGTCACCAACCATGTCCCAAGACTCACATTCCACATTCCAAAACACCCTGGAGTATATTAGTGTCCAACCTAACACTCTCATACTGGGAGACTTCAACTATGCATCCATTAACTGGAAAAACTATTCATGTACCAATACACTTGCCCAACGTTTCCTGGAATCCATTAATTCCAATGCCCTGGATTAGCTTATTCTTACCCCGACTAGAAGTAGCAACATCCTTAACTTGGTCATTACTAACATGGGCGACCGTTGCTCTACATGATTAGTCAACTCCTCCCTGGTTAGATCTGACCACAAGCTGATCACCTTGGAAATCCACATCCCTCCCACCAACCCCACAAATGTAACCACCATGAAAAACTTCTCCAAAGCTAACTTTGGGCTCCTAAAAACAGAGGTGGCTAACTTCACGACACCCATGCAAATGGAGAATAGTTGCATGACTGATGAATCATACACCAATACACTGTACAAACACGTACACAAATGCATGGATCTCGTTATACCCAACGGAACCAAGACGTTCTCCTCCATAAAAAGGAAGTCAATCAGGTGGTCCCCTGCCATAAGCAAGCTCTACAACAGAAGGAGGAAACTGATGTGGAATAAGGTGAAGTCCCAAGACAGGAAAGACTCTTATCAGCCTCAACAAAAAGTTGAGATCACTCATCAAATCCTCTAAAGCTAGCTATGAAAACAGAATTGCAGCAGATAGTAGAGACAACCACAAGGCTTTCTATAGTCACGCAAAGAATCTCCACGACAATACCCAGATTTGCTCTGAGCTACTACACAATTGAACCTCATATACCGAGCCAGCAGATATTGTTAATATACTGGCCGACAGATTCAGTGCCAACTTTACCCCTCTCTCCCCCACCAAAGGACAAATCGCAATACCAGTAGATTGTCAGGCACCCAGTATTACTGCTGCATAGGCTAAAACAGCACTGTCCAAGGCCAAGAATACAGCTTCTATGGGACCTGACAATATCCCTGGCTGTGTTCTACATGAACTACAGAGTGAACTGGCACTGCACCTTTGTGCCCTGTTCAATCACAGCCTCACCTCAGGCTTTGTCCCTACCAAATGGCACACTGCTACAGTCATCCATCTCCACAAAGGAGGAGTGACAACAGACCCTGGGAACTATCACCCCATTAGCCTGATGAGTCTGATATGCAAAGCTATGGAATGCATCATCACGGGCCTAATAAACAAGGATATAGGAAATCTCCAAACTCTAGATCCCACACAGTTTGGTTTTGTGAAGGGTAGATAATGCCTGCTCAACCTGGTTGACTTCTTTGAGTCAGTCACCAGAGCTGCGGATGATAGCAAGGTGGTTCATACAGCCTACCTTGATCTGGCCAAAGCCTTTGATACCATTCCCCACTCAGGAATCATACAAAAACTCAGTAAGCTAGCCATCAACCCCTATATCACTAGGTAGATTCAAACTGGCTCACAGATAGAAGCCACAATGTGAAAGCAGCTAACTCCAAGTCAGACTGCCGACCAGTCATGAGTGGAGTCCAACAGGGTTTGGTCCTGGGTCCTCTCCTGTTTGGTATCTACTTCTCTGAAGTCCAGACCAACACGAAGGGACTCTGGCTGACAAAGTTTTCAGACGATTGCAAGTTGGGAGCTATTATTAACTTCCCAAATAATGTTGATATCCTACAGAAAGGCCTCACTGCGACCAACAACTGGTGTCAGAACCATGGCCTTAAGCTCAATGCCAAAAATTGTGTCGTCATCCCCTTTGAGAAAAACGCAGTTCCCATGAATTACCACATCGATGTTAGTCCACTAAACACAGAAGGCATTATAAAAGATCTGGGAACACAATTTGACAGGAACATCTCTTTTGACCACCACATTGCCACTGTGGTCAGAAAGTTCTTCTATGTGGCACATCTCTTTACTAAGGGTTTTTCATCCAGGAAGAAAGAGGTCATTGTCTTCCTCTACTCTACCCTAAATAGGGGTACAATGCCCCATTTGGCATGTCCCTCACTAGACACCTGCAACAACTGGAGTGGCCACAAAAGTACCTCACAAAGGTGATCCTAGGCCTTACACACCTGTCCTATGTGGACAGACTCAAAAAACTCCAGCTATTCTCTGTCTCATATTGCCTACTTAGAGCTGATCTCTGCTTGACTTACAAAGCCATGTCTGATCCAGCTCCGTTAGAAATGCTACAGCTAAAGAAATTCCAATCCCTCTGCACCACACTCTCCGGAGACCTCAACCTCATTACCACAATCAACAGAACGAGCTGGAGGGACAGGTTCATCACCCAGAGACTCCACATGCTATGGAATAGACTTCTTATACATGTTAAACAGAGCACCTTACTGGCCCTCTTCAAGAGAAATCTTGATGAGTGGATGGGAAATAGAAAATTCACCCCGGGGATCACTCCAGTAGCTCTACTCGACAGAGGCACTTGGAACTAAGGTCGGGTGGCACAATGTCAAGGTAATCCTATGGGCTAGGCTTGTAAAGGCTCCAGGGCCAGGGCTAGGCTTGTAAAGGCTCCAGGGCCATTAGCCTAGTACACACCTATTAACCTATTATATGTTGCAAACAGTTTATCAATAGGCCAACCATAATTATATTAAGTTCTACACAAACCTCTCAGCTGTCCAGAATTTTGCAGAAAGTCCAAATGTTTTCCTCATATTTTAAGTCTGTTAAACATAAAATGTCTGGTTTTCTGGCAAATCCCTGAGGACTGAAGTCACTAATAATGACAGAAATTTGATTTTCAGATATCAAAATGCATGCTAGTGCAAAACCTGTTATTCTATCAACATTCTAAATTATAAAAGCAATATTTAAAATCATTCCTCAAATTTGGCCTTTTCCACCTTTATTTTTGGCTTTGTCCAGAACTCTTGGACTGAGAGGTTGAGAGGTATGCTTTTATGTCTGCTTCTCAAAAGTAAGTTAGAGTCTTTAAATGCATAGCTAATGCTTATACTAAACTCTACATACTACAAAACAAAAGATGCTTGAGACTGAACATTGTTTGCTTTATATTCCCTAAGCTTTTGTAAGAGCATCACAGCTGAGTTTCCCTTATTTCCTCATGACTTCATTTTTGGAGCATTCCTTTGAAAGTCATTGAGGCATAACTATATCTGGATTCTGTTTTGAATGATTGTGACATGATGAAGTAAGGTCAGTTCTTATCATTTTCTGTCTGCATAATAGTGTCACATTTGTCATTCCTGCATTTTAAGCATTTAACAGGAGTACTACCTGTGTAAAGATATCTTTTTTTCATTTTATTTTTCTAAAACCTACTAGTTTCAAATTCATTATCACATAATTTTTTTACTTTTGAATGAGTTACATAAAAACAAATCTTTTTCATAGATGTACTCAGGCATTTATGTGTCTGTGGTAGTTAAAACTTCATTGTTGATGTACTACAAATGTTACCACATAGATTAGGTTATCTCGTTTTCACTAAAATTAGCTGTGCCATTTTTCAGCAATTGCTAATGAGTTAAACAGTTTGACAGAGTTGATAAGATCAATCTATAGCTGCAAAATACAGTCATGACACTGCAATTCTAATGGCACATAGACTTTCACATTGGTGTATGAGCCACTGTATGATCATTAACAAAGTCTTCACAGTGTCGCACTCTTCACATACACAGTCCCTGGGATTCAATAATGCCTACACTTCTGTGTACACTGTTCTGAGTGAACAGACAACACAAACATAACACACACCTTCTTCCTCCTAATTTTAGTTTTCCTACTGATATTCTTGCAACTTTAAATATTGACAGGGATTCATAAAGGTTACCACAAAGTGTAGACTACATATACACAGACTATAATCTTTCTGAGTGACTAGAAAACACAAAAATGTGATAAGAATGTTCTTGAATACCTATTGTATACACTGTGTGTACACTTAGTGTAGGCTGTATTGAATATGGCCTATTGTCTCCATCATAGACTGTGGGCACAACGATATTGGATTATAGTGAATTGAAGGTACTTTTTACTCTCATTTCCACATTAAAGGTTAATCATTTTTCATAAGACACTTATCTGCACATCTGTTTAGATTGTCCTGTTCAATCAAATAAAAAAAAAAATACTAATCTCTTATTTTATGATGTTAAGACTCTTATGTTACTAAGTTTTAAGCAAATTTAGTCTAAAATTATACATCCTAAAAGCTTTTCAATATTGCACCCTAATGCATTGTAATAATTTCCAATATTAATCAGGATGCAACATGAAGGCAAACAACTCAGGGGTATGACTAGTCTCCACAAGGCCTTTACTTTGACTGTCAAGTACTACTGGAATGATCAGGTGACACATATACCCAACAGGAATTAAACCCATCCTTAAAGCTAAATAATGCAAGTGTTGCTTTAGGCTTCATTTTTATTCACAGTTTGTCTTACATACTTCCATTCTTTTCAGATGATTCTTTAACTGTATAACTTGAGTTTTGCTCGCTGTTTTCACATTCACTGTTTTTGTTTAATTCAGGACCTCTTCTCTTAAAGCCTCACCTTGTTTGACCATATTTATACCACAGACTATTTTATCAGGTAATCATACCACCAACTTTATAAATTCACAGTCTTTGGCTCTGTTCTTTAGTTTTAACATAAACATTTATAGTTTCCAATGACATTCCATTTCTTATTGTAAACGGCATTTTATTTTAGGCTTACAATAATTCCTTGATGTCTCCATTATTTATTATATATTACTTGCTTATTTGTGTATGTATGTATGTATGCATTGTCTTTTTCATTCCTTGTAAGATATTAAATACCCATTATGCATTATTAAATACCCAATATGTAGCTTCCCATGCAACATGCAAAAACAAGGCACACTATGCTTTTTCAAACTTCTTGACCATTCCATTCACAGGCAGGAATAAATCAAATTTCTGTAGTTAAGTTTCCAATTTTCTGCCACATTAATGTGAAATGAAAGAATTCCTGCTGGAGTTTTGTGAGTATAAGTTAAAATGGCAACGTTCCTTAGGAAAAAACAAACAAAAAAAACAAAACTAAGATTTGAAATACAAATTATAGTTCTGCACTACAGAAGTGATTCAAAATGCACAAGTGAATTAATTTCTTACACTTCTGATACCACGCAGCATTTGCAATGCTTATCAGAATGCTCAATAAAGGCACAGAAAAATAAGATGCATGCTCACCCTCGACAAAGTATTTACTGTGACTATTCAATACTATTAGAATGGTCAGGTGACATTCATAACCAGAACAAATTAAACTCATTCTTAAAGTTATATAACTCCATGTATTTAATGCATAGTTTTGAAAAATATTTCCCTGGATTATAAAGCAACTTATTTAATAGACCTGGCAATCCCTTCCCTATACCTATTTAGGTGTAGACTGGAAGTGGTTCTATCTGTTTGAGTTCAGCTCAGAAAGATTCCCATAGGAAGTTAATAAATCACTGCCAGTGCAATTTCTGTGTGTGTGTATGTGTGTGTGTGTGTGTGTGTGTGTGTGTGTGTGTGTGTGTGTGTGTGTGTGTGTGTGTGTGTGTGTGAGGGGTGGGGCACAATGTTTCCTTTCTTTTGGGAAAACCAATCAGTACTTCAACTGGGCAGTTATCATCTCAACAAAGATATCAACAAAACAGTTTTAACACCTGGTTAATGAGCACAGGAAGTGACGAAAGGCAAATAAGGCACCAGGCATTTCTGAGAAGTATTAATTTTGCTGTCACTGGAATGCAGCAGTTAGGACACTAGGTTATTTATGTGCTTATTATGCTGTATGAATGAAGAAGGTGAATGAGCATCAGTGCAATCTATTCACTCAGAAGGGTAGAATCAGCTATGAACAAAAACAGAGGATCACTTCTCCTGCATTCTTAAGAAAAATAATACATAATGTAGGAAAGGCACAGCTCATCTTCACCTTGAGGAAGAGTACCTGATCTAAATTTAGACTAACCATACTATCTGCCATAGGTCTATATCATATAGTTGTGAACAGTTAATTCCGTGAACCACCATTCATCGAACCAAAAACAGTGAGCATGCACTTCAGTGAACGAGGACTTCAGCAAATTTCTAAATCAGGGAATGGCATAAGTTGGCCAACATTGCAACCATCTGACAAACCGCAGTATCTCAAACGCACTCAGGTTTGGGGCTGTGCCCCTCACTGCCCCTCCTAACTATATATACCAACTTTGAGATCACACTACAGTGGGGAAAAGGGCAAATTTCTTGATGTTGGCCAATTAATGCCATTCCCTGTTTTAGAAATTTGTTGAAGTTCACGTTCGCTGAAGTGCACGTTTCCTATTTTCTGTTCAATGAATAGCAGTTCACAGAGTTGACCATTCGATTATATGATATAGACTCATCTACCATGCATGCAATAACTGTTATTTATTGCTTGCCTTTCTTCTGCAGCAGCTGAGAGCTTACAATCAAATACTTAGGATGTGAAAACAGATTGCTGCAAATGTACAGTCATGTGAACATGCCCTGGATTTTAGGCTGTTTAATTATTATTTACTTAAAATTGTATTCATTCAGAATGTAGCTAATGACTGACATAGGATGGATGACATCAGCTCAACCAGGTACCAACCCAGACATTAAATTGTTGTTATTCTGTTCTTTGTTTCTCCTCCTCATTTCTTACTCTGAGTCTGACTGCACATTTGAAAAGGTTCACTGTCAATTAATGACTGAAACTGCTTTCAGCAAATCTACAATTATAAACAGGAATCCAAAAAGAACACACGAACAGAGCCAGTAAAAAATGAATCCAAGGTGGAAAACCAAACGAAGACAGACTAGTGCTATGTTGAATGCTGATTCTTTAATATAAAACCATACGAAACAATAAAACCACAAGCACTTTCACTCGGTCTGTGCCGAGCTTTATCAAGTAAACATCCAAAATACTACAAACCTTTATATATATATACTAGAGTTAATTGTTAATTAATCAATTAAAAATTAAAACTTGATGGATGCTAAACTTAATGAGTTATTTAAAAAAATACTTCATTATTGAAAGTTAAACTTGATGCATTCTAGTGAATATATACAATAAATATTAAAACTGACATAAAATGATAAAGAACTGTAAACAGTGCATTTAGCAGTAAATTAAAGTAAATTATTTATCATATTTTACTTAAGGTTTTTTGTATGTGTATCAACAGTGAAGGAACCTCTCATAGTCGAGCCTTTCTTAACTTAAGGACACTGTTTATATTAATATTGTCATTTAATCCAGGGTGTCTACCTGCATCCAATTTCAATTGCCATATAAGTTCCTTATATTCAAGGGTCGTCTCCCAGTCACCTCCCCTAGCATCCGGGCTGACTTGCTCCAGCACCATAAATTTTAGATCTATCTCGGGGCAAGTAAGCGAATGCTTATAAAAAGCATTAGACTCCTTTTGTTTACTTAAATCGTAAAAATGCTCATAGAGTCTTTTCCTTAGTGGTCTCTCAGTTTTGCCAATATAGAAGCTTGAACAGATGGTGCAAAACCCTAGGTAGACAACCCCTTTGCTCCCACAAGTGTAATGGTGATATGATTTAATATTAAAATTCCTGGAGGGAATGTAAAGTGTTGGGGCGTTAATAATGGCATGGCATTGGTTACAGACCCCACATTTGAAAGTGCCTAGTCATGTATTGGAGTTATTAGCCTGGAAATTAGATTTCCTTTCAAATAGTTCCATGAAATTGATATCCCTCTTTCTTACAAATTTGGGATGTGCTGGGAGGGAATCTTTAAATTCTTCATGAAAGGTCAATACAGGCCAATGCCTCCTAATGATCTCCTCAATGTCAGCAGAATTACCAGAATAGGTATAAATAAAACTGTTCCGGAAGGTGTCAGATGTCACTGCAATGTTAGTTGTAACAGGAGGTTGCCCTGTGCCAAGGAGTGGGGGTAATGTTGTTTCTCTGTTATCGATTACTTTCTTAGCTAAGGAGGTAATAAGAGAGAGGGGGTATCCCCTGTCTATGAACATAGACTGCAAAAAATGCATTTCATCCAAAAAAATCAACAGTGGAGCTGCACATCCTGGAGGCTCTAATAAACTGGCCCTTAACAATGCCTTATTTCTGTTGAAATGGGTGTGCGCTTTGAAAATACAAAAAAGAGTTGGAAAAAGTGGGTTTCCTATAAAGTTTTGAAAGAAATGTAGAATTGTTGTAATCTTTATATAACGTCACATCAAGGTAGTGAAGTTTGTGCTTGTTAATGTTATGAGTAAACACCAAGAAAGAGGTAGTGGAATTGATATAATTAAAAAAATCCAAAAACTGATTAAAGGTCCCACTCCATAAAATGCAGATGTCATCTAGGTATCTAATATAATGGGTTAGATGTTGAACCCAAGTAGAAGAAAAAAAAAATGAACATGCGTTCCCATCTGTGCAAGACAACATTGGCATAAAAGTAAGCGCATGAGGCACCCATGGCCACTCCTTTCCTTTGTCTAAAAAGCTCACCATTGAAAAATATAAAATTGTTTTGTAGTAGTATTTCCATAAACTCAACTAGGAGACCGGTTACTTTGTTGTTAAGATTAGTTTCAGTGGTTAAAAAAGCATTGAACCACTCAAGCCCTGTTGAGTGGGGTATACTGGGAAACAAGTCCTTAATGTCTATGGTAATCATAAAAAGTTCAGGTGAGAAGAAGGAGGGTTGAATATCTCTTAGAAAATCCCAAGAATCTTTGCAGACGTGGTCTAGAAGTGGAATGAATTGCTTAGTAACGTGATCAATAAATTTGCCTAAGGGTTCAGTGATGCTCGCTGCCCCTGAAACAATGGGCTTAAATATCAAAGGGTCCAAACCTTTGTGGATTTTCGGAATCCTGAAGATTACTGGTATTTTAGGTTTCTCAACATGTAGGTAGTTGAACAGTTTTTCATTTATAGCTCCTTGGAGCAGATGGTCAGTGAGCATGTATTTAATTTTGGAAGAAGCTATATTAACTTCATTTCTAGATACTATTTCATATTGTTCATTATCCTGTAACATATCATGGATATAAATGTCATAGCTGGAATTATACATTAGGACAACCCCACCACCCTTGTCCGGTTTCATGACCCTGATGTTTTCTTTTTTCAAGTGGTTAATAAACCAGATTTCATGTTCATTTAAATTGACTAGGTGCGGTTGTATCCCTTGGAATTGTAAAGTTCTGAGATCTTTCTCGACTAGTTCTTCATAAAGTTTAATTAAAGGGTGTACAGGTGGATTAAAAGTGCTGCTTCTACAAAGCCCTGGATTAATGTAGGACTGCCCTTTAAAATAATGTGCTAGGTTTAAATATCTAGCAAAGAGTTTCAATTCAACTAGAATTTGGGGTATGTTACAGGAGCGTGCGGGGACAAACTGGAAACCCCCGGGTAAATAGATTGAAAGTTGAGTCTGTAATTTGTAAATCAGTGTAGTTGTATATAATGAAGTTATCTTTTTTAACTATAGCACAACTATTGCCTGCAGTGCTAGAAAAATTGTGTTGTAGAAGTACCATTTCAGGGTTAGTGGGAGTATCATTTAACCATGTTTGTTGCTCCACATGTGTGAGGATTGTTTCTGTCCCCATGCCCCCTTCCTGCCGGGGGGGGGGTGCTGAAAATCCTGATGGGAATTCTTTCTGCCTTTCTCAGCTAACCTCTCACTCCTATGGGGGGGGTTCATGAGTAACTCTGGAATGAAAATCAGCCCCCTTACTTTGGTTATTATGGTTGTCCTGTTTATGTTCCCACTGATTCCTATTAGGAGAGGGATAAGCTATTCCTTCTCTGTATTCTGCTAAATCCCTGTCTAACTTGCATATTTTTCTGTTAAGAATTTTTGTACAAAATTGATCGACTTCATTAAAAACACTGTCGTATTCAAACTTCACAGTTAAAAAGTTGTTGTCAGTAACAAGAGAATTATTTAGAACATTTAACTCATTTATAAGAGTATCAGCCTTCGCTTCATACTCTAAAATCATCACATTTAAAACTTGAAGTCCAGCTTTGTCGAAAATTTCACACAGTTTTTTGTAATATAAAGTTCCCGGTTGAACATTGTTGGGGAACTTGTAAAAACACAAACCCTTTGGTATGCGTTTCACATTAACACACTCCCTTAAATACTCAATCTCGAGTTGATTGCTTTTATACGCATATAGTTTATCTTTTAGTTCACCAAAATCATTCTCTATAGTATTATAGTTATTAGAACACACAGTACATTGGTTAAATGAAAATTGCCGACCTGCCCAGGTGGTGAAATTGAAGTCCTTGGGCTGTTTTTCAGGTCTGCTATTCTTTGAACGAGCCATTCCTTCGCTATGCTCATTATTAGGTACCCTTAGTGCACTAGAATTAGTCTGAAATAAGGAATGTGAGCCACTGCTAGTTCCATTGCCATCCGTCGGTAAAAGTTTCTTCTTAGCTTCAATAGCGTGCTGTTAGTTCCCAGGTAGAGGAATACTACTGCCGTTGTTTTCTTTAATGATGTTGGTGAGTTGTGTTAACATCAAGACTACCTGGTTAAACTCTGTGCGAGTCACTGGGACGTCATCTCCGTTTTCTCTCAGTAGCTGAGGGGTTTCAGCAGAATTGAATGGTTCAGCTTCTCCAGCCATGAAAGAGCAACGTAACCAGGAATCCAAAAAGAACACATGAACAGAGCCAGTAAAAAATGAATCCAAGGTGGAAAGCCAAACAAAGACAGACTAGTGCTGTATTGAATGCTGATTCTTTAATATAAAACCATGCGAAACAATAAAACCACAAGCGCTTTTGCTCGGTCTGTGCCGAGCTTTATCAAGTAAACATCCAAAATACTACATACCTTTATATATACTAGAGTTAATTGTTAATTAATCAATTAAAAATTAAAACCTCGATGGATGCTAAACTTAATGAGTTATTGAAAAAAATACTTCATTATTGAAAGTTAAACTTGATGCATTGTAGTGAATATATACAATAAATATTAAAACTGACATAAAATGATAAAGAACTGTAAACAGTGCGTTTAGCAGTAAATTAAAGTAAATTATTTATCATATTTTACTTAAGGTTTTTGTATGTGTATCAACAGTGAAGGAACCTCTCATAGTCGAGCCTTTCTTAACTTAAGGACACTGTTTATATTAATGTTGTCATTTAATCCAGGGTGTCTACCTGCATCCAATTTCAATTGCCATATAAGTTCCTTATATTCAAGGGTCGTCTCCCAGTCACCTCCCCTAGCGTCTGGGCTGACTTGCTCCAGCACCATAAATTTTAGATCTATCTCGGGGCAAGTAAGTGAATGCTTATAAAAAGCGTCAGACTCCTTTTGTTTACTTAAATCGTAAAAATGCTCATAGAGTCTTTTCCTTAGTGGTCTCTCAGTTTTGCCAATATAGAAGCTTGAACAGATGGTGCAAAACCCTAGGTAGACAACCCCTTTGCTCCCACAAGTGTAATGGTGATACAATTTAATATTAAAATTCCTGTTCCTGGAGGGAATGTAAAGTGTTGGGGCGTTAATAATGGCATGGCATTGGTAACAGGCCCCACATTTGAAAGTGCCTAGTCGTGTATTGGAGTTATTAGCCTGGAAATTAGATTTCCTTTCAAATAGTTCCTTGAAATTGATATCCCTCTTTCTTACAAATTTGGGATGTGCTGGGAGGGAATCTTTAAATTCTTCATGAAAGGTCATTAGGAGGAGATCATTAGGAGGCATTGGCCTGTATTGACCTTTCATGAAGAATTTAAAGATTCCCTCCCAGCACATCCCAAATTTGTAAGAAAGAGGGATATCAATTTCATGGAACTATTTGAAAGGAAATCTAATTTCCAGGCTAATAACTCCAATACACGACTAGGCACTTTCAAATGTGGGGCCTGTAACCAATGCCATGCCATTATTAACGCCCCACCACTTTACATTCCCTCCAGGAATTTTAATATTAAATCGTATCACCATTACACTTGTGAGAGCAAAGGGGTTGTCTACCTAGGATTTTGCACCATCTGTTCAAGCTTCTATATTGGCAAAACTGAGAGACCACTAAGGAAAAGACTCTATGAGCATTTTTACGATTTAAGTAAACAAAAGGAGTCTGACACTTTTTATAAGCATTCGCTTACTTGCCCCGAGATAGATCTAAAATTTATGGTGCTGGAGCAAGTCAGCCCGGACGCTAGGGGAGGTGACTGGGAGACGACCCTTGAATATAAGGAACTTATATGGCAATTGAAATTGGATGCAGGTAGACACCCTGGATTAAATGACAACATTAATATAAACAGTGTCCTTAAGTTAAGAAAGGCTCGACTATGAGAGGTTCCTTCACTGTTGATACACATACAAAAAACCTTAAGTAAAATATGATAAATAATTTACTTTAATTTACTGCTAAATGCACTGTTTACAGTTCTTTATCATTTTATGTCAGTTTTAATATTTATTGTATATATTCACTAGAATGCATTAAGTTTAACTTTTAATAATGAAGTATTTTTTTAAATAACTCATTAAGTTTAGCATCCATCAAGTTTTAATTTTTAATTGATTAATTAACAATTAACTCTAGTATATATAAAGGTTTGTAGTATTTTGGATGTTTACTTGATAAAGCTCGGCACAGACCGAGCAAAAGCGCTTGTGGTTTTATTGTTTCGTATGGTTTTATTTTAAAGAATCAGCATTCAACACAGCACTAGTCTGTCTTCGTTTGACTTTCCACCTTGGATTCATTTTTTACTAAATCTACAATTATGTTATTTTGTTGAATGAAGGTAATATCTCTTTCACTGTCTGTATATATATTTTGATAGCTCTATCTATCTATCTATCTATCTATCTATCTATCTATCTATCTATCTATCTATCTATCTATCTGTCTATGTCTATCTATCTGTCTATCTGTCTGTCTATTTATATATTTATTTTGTGGAATGTTTCTCACCCAGCCTCCACTGAATTGTATCTAGTCAGAGTATCCTGTTAAATAAATGATGTTAAATAAATGATATCTATATAAAGCCAAATCCACGATTGCACAGCATTTGCGAAGAGTGCTGAGTGTGATCATGTGTATGTGTGTGTGTGTGTGTGTGTGTGTGTGTGTGTGTGTGTGTGTGTGTGTGTGTGTGTGTGTGTGTGTGTGTGTGTATCTGTATACATATGTATGTGTGTCTGTTCTCCATTGCACGCCAAATGCAAATACATTAGGAAGAGATCCATATATATTGTGCAGGGTGTTTGCGAAGTGAGCGCAAGGTTGTTTTTTCATGTTGGAGTACATTGTTTAAAATTACAGTGTATTAAATATTGGCTGGGGTCCCCCAACCACAGCAAGTTATTTTGATATTTTGTAACATGTCTGTCAAACCTTTTTTCTTCATTTGGAGTGCAGGGCATGCATATATATGTGCAAGTGTGTGTGTGTGTGTGTGTGTGTGTGTGTGTGTGTGTGTGTGTGTGTGTGTGTGTGTGTGTGTGTGTGTGTCTGTCTGTGCATATGCATGCTTGTCTATGCAAGTATGTATGCATTTGTGAGTGTGCTTGTGTGTCTGTGTGTTAGTGTGTGGGCATATGTGTGTATCTGTGCTTTATTGCATACTAACTGTTATGAACAGTGCTGACAACAAGCTGTTCTTTCACTGATGGTTGTCCCATAAGTCACTTTCTGTTCAGTTATAGATTATTTCTATAAAACGTCATAACCTACCCTGAGGTTGTGTAACCATAAATTATGTTATATACTGTAAGAAGTGGGACACTGATGTCCCACTCACTAGGGTGAACAAGCAGAAGGTGACAGTCAGTGGTCTATCAGGTGGCAGGATCCGCCACATAACACATGCTCTTAGATCACTCCACAACAAGTACAAATATGACTTAGTCATTATCCATGTGGGTGTGAATGACCTGAGATGTACCTCCCTGGACTACATGAAAAGAGATGTGATGGAACTCTCAGACTATGTGGCCCACGCAGTTATGACCCTAACCCTGAGCAGTATTCTACCATCACCCAGAATTATACCACAGTATGAGCAGAAAATGATTGACTTCAACAGTTGGCTAAGTTTCTGGTGTCACTCTAAGGGGATCTAGTATCTGTCTGCCAGGGACAACATGATCGACAGACTTCAATGCTTTGCCAGAGACCACCTGCATCTGTCTCCCCTGGGATTAAAGGGTACAGGCTAAGGCTCTTACCATCCCTATAATGCCTTTTTAGGCAGTGTTCCAAAGACCAAAATTCCATGGTAACAGCTACAAACAAATGCAATCTGTTGGTCATGCTGCTCAATGCTAGAAGTCTAAATCTCAAGATGCACTCGCTCACAGCTCTCCTCAAAATGGAGAATGTCGACATCTGTGCTGTAACAGAGATCTGGTTTAAAGAGGCAGAAAGCACCCCTGTGCTCCCAGGCTACAACTCATTCCATACCTTTTGGCCCCAGAATATGGCTGGCAGCTCCAAAGATGGTGATGTCTCCATAGTCATAAAGGATACTTATACCTCTAGACTGGTAACCCAGCATAATGCATCCAAAATACTTCAGGTATAACTAACCCTGGGTAAGATGACAATACAAGTCATAGCCTTCTACAGAACCCCAAACATGTCCCTAGACTCTCACTCCAAGTTCCTAAGCACCCTGGAATCTATCAAGCTCCAACTCAATACTCTCATACTGGGTGACTTCAACTACCCTTCCATCAACTGGGAAAACTATTCAAGTACCAATGTACAGGCCCAACAATTTCTGTAATTTATCACTTCCAATGCCTTGGACCAGCTCATTCTGACCCATAATAGAGGAAGCAAAATCCTCAACCTGGTTATCACCAACAAAAGAGACTGTTGCTCCACACTTACAGTCAATTCCTCCCTGGTTAAATTGGACCACAAATGGATCACCATGGAAATCTCCATCTCACCTACAACCCCCACTAAGGTTATCACCCGGAAAAACTTCTCTAAAGCTGACTTTGGGCTCCTTAAAACAGAGGTGGCTAACTTCTTGGCACACATGCCACTGGAAAATAGCTGCATGACTGCTGAATCATACACCAATGCACTGTACAACACATACACAAATGCATGGACCTTGTCATATCAAATAGAACTAAGCTGCTCTCCTCCAAAAAAAGAAAGCTAATCTGATGGCCCCCAGCCATCAATAAACTCTACAACAGAAGGAATAAACTGTTGCAGACTGGAAAACTTCCCTTATCAGTCTCAACAAAAAGCTGAGATCCTTTATCAAATCCTCTAAAGCCAGCTATGAAGGCAGAATTGCAGCTGACACTAAAAATAGCCACAAAGCCTTCTATAGCTATATCAAAAACCTTGAGGGCAATACCCAGATTTGCTCTGAGTTATTGTACAATGGTACCTCCTATGCTGAGCCAAGAGATATAGCCAGCATACTGGCCGACAGACTCAGTGCCAGCTTTACCTCTCTCTCCAAGGGCTCTATCACAATACCAGAAGAAAGCCTGGTACCCACCATTTCTGTGGCACAGGTAAACACTGCATTGTCCAAAGCCAAGAAAACAGCATTCATGGGACCTGATAATATCCCTGGCTGTGTCCAACATTAGCTACAAAATGCACTGGCACCACATCTGTGTGCCCTGTTCAATCACAGCCTTACCTCAGGCTATGTCCCTAATGAATGGCACACTGCTACAGTCATCCCAGTCCATAAAGGGGGGAGCAACTACACACCCTGGGAACTATTGCCCCATTAGCCTGATGAGTCTGGTATGCAAAGCTATGGAGCACATCATCATGGACCTGCTACCCAAAGATATAGGCAATCTCCAAACTCTTGACCCCACACAGTTTGGCTTTGTCAAGGAGAGATTCTGTCTGCTGAACCTGGTTGACTTCTTTAAGGCAGTCATCAAGGCTGTGGATGAGAGTAAACCAGTGCATACAGCCTACATCGACCTGGTCAAGGCCTTTGATACCATTCTCCACTCGAGTATCATTGATAAACTCACCAAACTCGGCATCAATCCTTATATCACTAGGTGGGTTGCAAATTGGCTCACAGACAGGACCCACAGAGTGAAAGTTGCGGATTCCAAGTCAAACTGTTGACCAGTCATGAGTGGAATCCTGGGTCCTATCTTATTTGGCATCTACTTCTCAGAAGTCCAGGTCAACACAGAAGGACTCTGGCTGACTAAGTTCACTAATGACTGCAAGCTAGGAGTCATTATCAACTCCCCAAGTGATGCAGACATCCTACAAAAGGGCCTCTTTCAGACCAATGACTGGTGTCAGAACAATGGCCTGAAGCTTAATGCCAAAAAATGCGTTATCATCCCCTTTGAAAAAAATCTCAGTTCCCACAAATTACCATGTTGATGGGAGCCCACTGAACACTGAAGGGGCCATAAGAGATCTGGGCACCCAGGTCAACAGCCACCTCACCTTCGAACACCACATTGCCACTGTGGTCAGAAAGTCTTACTACGTGGCACATCTTATAACCAAAGGTTTCGCATTCAGCAAGAAAAAGGTCATCATCCCCCTCTACTCATCCCTCATTAGACCAATCATCAAATATAATGTCCCATTTGGCATGTACCTTACCAGACACTTACAACAACTGACAAGGCCACAAAAGAACCTCACAAAAAGGATCCTAGGCCCTAAACACATGTCTTACATGGACAGACTCAAGAAACTCTAGCTGTTTTCAGTCTCCTATTGTCTACTTAGAGGTGATCACTGCTTGACTTACAAAGCCATGCCCGACCCAACCCTACTTGAAATGCTACACCTAAAGAAATCCCAATCCCCCATGCCACATGCTCCAGAGATCACAACCTCATCACCGCAATTAACAGAACATGCTGGAGGGAAAGGTTCATCTCCCAAGGACTGCCCATACTGTGGAATAAGCTTCCCATTCATGTCAAGCAGAGCAACTTGCTGGCCCTCTTCAAGAGAAATCTTGATGAGTGGAAGGGTAACAGAAAGTTCACCCCAGGGATCAATCCAGTTGCCCTACTGGATAGGGGCACTGTGAACTAACTTTAGGTGGCATGGTGCCAGGGCAATTTTTGGGGGCTAGGTTTGTAAAGGCTCCAGGGTCATTAGCCTAGTACACACCTATGAACCTATAAGTAAAGCATTCTGTGTGGAGGGAGTGTAGACTGGTTGCTCCTGACTTCACTTGAAATTTTACATTTTATGTTATCATTTTTTGCATTTCATTGGAAAGCATCTTGCACTGAAATGCAGCTTATTCAGCAATACTATAACTCCTTTCCCATAACTCATAAATGCAGTTTGAGGTAATATTTAAACAAAAAACAGGATAAAAATTGAAGGTTACAGTCTATTTCCAGTCCTTTGTGTACTCACAAGTAGTTATGTTATTAATTTTGGGAATGCACAACCCCCAAATCAATTATCCCTCATAGTGCAAAATAATGGCAGTTTCTGAGTGAATGAGTCCTATTCCCAGAACAGGCACCATTGCTTATTTTGTTTATTGTTATTACTTTAGAGCTCTAAACTTCCCAAAACTGACTTTTCTTTTCTCTTTCATCGTCAAAGCATCAGTGATAAAGGAACTGCTCAGTCATCCAATTGTAAATCTTTCTGCAGTTAGTACTAGTATGGACTCTCTCTAAAATGCCATTCATTAAATTTGAACATTCAAATTAATTCTTTGCATTTGGGTTAGCAATGCATATCTGAAATAAAGATTTATGATATTATATCGGTGTTAGTAGGAATAGGTTTGTCTAGTGGCCCAGTATCCAAATGTCAACTTCTGTAGTGAAAACAAGTATTATCAAATTTTTTTTTAATTTGTAATGTACAACTTGATCATGACCCCCCCATCACTCACTAAATTTCCCCCTTTCTTTCTTTGCTGTATATGTCAGTTTACTATTATAATTCTGAAGTGCATTTGATCGAAAGCCGGTATCTCTGACTCCCAAGCACAAAAGTGACAATGTCAAATTCTGACATTGGCAAAAGTACATCTCAATTTCGACCTCCAAACGGGCTTTAACATGGGTCGAGATAGGAGCGAGATATGCACTTCGACAATGTCGGGTTCGACATTGTCACCATTCAACCCTTGCCATTCGTTGTAGTGGTGTCAACAAGATAAGCATCGGAATTATGATAGTAAACCATATATGTCATCTGGCATATAAGACTGCTACTTTTTCTAAACCAGACTAATTATGCATACGTTTGATACTGACAGCAGCAATCATTATATTGCATTTTATGCCATTCCTCTTTTTGTTTTTAGTTTTTTTAACTTTTTATTAATTTTTAAAACAAAAAATGTACAAATACATTTAAAGATATATAGAAAAAAATCATAACTATTTAGAGACACCCATAACAAAATCAGACATATAAAATTAAATCATTAAAATTTATCAAACAAATCACTTAATTTTAATCAAACTCTAAATTGATGAGTAACATTCAACATTCTCATGTTAGCAGTTGACAATTCTTTTTTACAGACCTTTTGCTAAATTAATAATTTTAGCAAATAATGAGGTAGTTTTACATTTCCAATTCTTTGTGACTATTTTTCTAGTGGTAGCTAAAATTGAACAAAGGAGAGGCACATGTATTTTAGGAACAGAGTCTGGAACTGGAGCATTAAATACGATCAAGGAGTTAGAAATAATACAATTATCTGTCCATAAAGCTTGGACAAAATTTTCTAAATTCAATCCAGAAAAGAGCTATTATTTTTCAGTCATATGAAACTAATCTGCCTCAGAAACTATATTACACCTCCAATAATTAATTTTTCAGAGTTATATATTAAAAACAGCATTATGCAGAGTTAAAAAAGCTCTATGGAGAAATTTCCACATATAAATTTCCAATAGCAAGAAGAAGCAAATTTAAGAATTAAACATTTATCTTCATCAGAAAAAACATTTCATTAATCTTAGTTGAGTAATTCCAAAATGACAAATCTGTGGAAACAAACTCTTCTTTTATAATTGTATAAATTACTGATATATAAGATTTATTCTTATTTAAGATACTATTGATTTGAAAGAAAAACTCAAGTATCTTTGGAATATGTTTTGTTTGAAAATCCATAAAGATTTTAATTTTATTACTGACATATTTTTTTACAAAATTGTATAGTCAGCCAATTATTTTCTAGACATTGTCTTATAAGAAGATAATCTGTAGTATGTGATTTATTTCTGATTAAGAATTGATGCCAAAAGATTAAATCAGTATCTCTAAGATTTAATATTTTTCTTATATTAAAAGTTCCTAAACATCCCACAGAATATGGTACAGGAAATAATAAAAACAATAATTCTTTAACTATATAATTAGAATTCATGAATCTTTTAATATTAATGAGGATTTTTTTTTTCTTTTCATTTAAACATAAGTCTTTCAGGATCCAATAAAATGTATTAATTCCAAAATCCGAGAAAGAATCTACAACATATTTATAATAATAATTATTATTATTATTAAATAATCTTTCATGAATGGATTTCCAAATGGATCAGTAAGAGGAATTTAACCATAAAGATACCAAGTTGAGAATTATGGATTTAGCATATAATTCAACATTCAGAAAACTTAAACCACCTTCTTCCCAACATTTAGCATGCCAATTAAAAATATAGTTTTGTTTTTTTGGGAGCCAAAGAAAATTAAGAAGAATAAAATTTAATTTCTTGAAGATTTTTTTAGGAGGGAGAATAATGAACGGTTGCAGATAGAAAAGTATTTTTGGTAGGATTGTCATTTTGTCAGAGTGATTCAGTCTTCCATTGTAAAACAAATGTTCCAAATAACAGTTAATTTAGTAACAGTGTCAATTAAATTACTATAATTAACTATTATTCATTCTTTTACAGTAGATTTAATAACTCCAAGATATTGATTTGTAAGCTATCCCAAATAAAATTCTTAAATTTCTTAAATAGTTATTAACTTTTTATTAATAAGTAACATTTCTGTTTTACCAGGGTTAGACATCGAACCTGATGTTTTTTCAAAGTAGTTAATAGATTTAGTTAAATCTTCCAGTGAAGCTTCAACATCACTCTCATTATTAAGATATCATCTGCAAATAACTGAATTTTGCATGAGTAATTTTTATCTATTGAAAATCCCTTAATTTTATTATTAGTTCTGATGAAGTTTGCAAAAGATTCAATAGCTAGAGCAAATAATAGAGGTGACAGAGGATAACCCTGTTTTGTACCTTTTAAAGTTTTAAAAGAGCCAATTTTAATATTTGAGGTTGAGTTTTTAGATAGATTAGCCATAAGATTTATAAATTCTCAGGAAAAATCACATTCTTTAAGCACTTTAAATAAATAACTCCAACTAATAGAATCAAAAGCCTTATTTGTATATAGGCTTACTAAATCTAGTCAAGTATTAAGTCTAATTATATTATCCTGAACATTCTTGTGTAATATAAAACTGGTTGGATCATTATCTATTAACCTTGTCATAACAAGATTCAACATTTTGGCAAGAAAAGACTGAACATTTTGTAATCAACATTTAATAACGAAATAGGTTGTTACAGAGAACATAAATTATTATGTTTATTTAGTTTCAAGGTAGGAGATATCAGGGAATATTTCCAAGAAAGGGTGCATGGTTGATCTATGTTTAACTTGTTCAAGAACATTAAATAAGACATTTAAAACATTCTCTGGAAATCATTTATATAACTCTAGTATTATATAATCGTGACCAGGGGCTTTGTTACGTTTAAATTGATTAATTTGATCTTTTAACTCCTTAAAAGAGAATAATTTATCAAATCTTGGGTTTTGTTCTTTAGTTAAATTAAGCCATATATTGTCATTCAAAAAGCCATCAGTTATATTATTAGTTTCTAAATCCATCTCCTTATTATTAATTTCTTAATAATATTTTCTAAAGTATTCCAGTATGTCTTTTAAACCAATCACTTTTTTAGCTTTATCCCCATGTTTGAAAAGTATTTCTTTAATATGATTAGAATTTATATTTTTTCTTCAATGTAACAGCCAATCTATATAAGCTTTTAGGGTTTATTGGGTCAGACTGTAATTTTAATTTTTCCAGATTTATTGATATTATATGGTAAAGCGCATCAAGATATTTTTGATTTAATATTTTCAACTCAGTGTTTGCAGATTTGTCATAGGGCTTTTAATTGGATTTCAGTTTATTTACATTTGACTGCAAAGAAGTCAACTTCTTATGCCACCCTTTCTCATATATAATATATATATATATATATAGCTTTTAAAGAATCCCGAAGACTAACCTCTGAAACTTAGCCATTATTATTAATTTTGATGTTTTGATCTAATTCTTTTAGATACCATTCTATAAAACCTTTCAATTTTACTATATAAGCAGGGATTCTCTGATAGTAAATCAAATCACTAGGCTTTAATTTTAATGCAAAAGAAATAGCATTGTCGTCAGATAAAGGACATGAAGTTATCAATACATCATCAGTTTTGGTAAATAAACTACTAGAATTTAAAACTTTGTCAATGTTAGTCTGTGTACCAAATCTATAAGAGCAATGTGTAAATTTAGGAAAATCTGTTGATTTAATATCATAAATATCTCACATATGTAGAAAATTAATAAAATGATCTAAGTGTTTAGCTAATGAGGATAATATAGGGATTCTACCAATAAAGGTGTATTTACTAGAAAGAATACAATTAAAATCCCCTGCCATAATTATTACACCTTTTGCATATAAGGTTCTAAGTATTTAGGTTCATAGGTTCATACTAGGCTATCTGCCCTAGGGCATTTATAAGCCTAGCCAGAATGTGTTTGGCTTTCGCCACCCATTTTAAATTTATTTTGCTATGCCCTTTTTTGAGGTTAGTATACTGTGCCTCTGTCTAACAGTGACACAGAAGTGATACCCGAGGTAAACCTATGATCTCCCATCCACTCATCAAGATTCCTCTTGAAGAGAGTCAATGAGGGACTCTGCCTAACCTGGACTGGGATTTTATTCCAGAGTGAAGGGAGCCTCTGGGTTATGAATCTGTCCCTCCAGCATGTCCTATTTATTTCAGTGATGAGGTTCAAGTCTCTTGAGCGCGTAGCTCGATGGGATTTGGATTTTCTGAGGTGCAGCATGTCCATTAATTCCGGGTTGGACATGGCTTTATCGTCAGGCACAGATCGCCTCTGAACAGGCGGTATGCCACTGAGTAGAGCTGGAGTTTCTTTAACCGGGCAGCATATGGCATCTGTTTGAGCCCTTTGATCCTCTTGGTGTGGTACTTTTGGGGTCTTTCCAGTTGCTGCAGGTATCTGGTAAGGTACATCCCAAAAGGGGCATTGTACTCAATTATGGGCCTGATGAGGGATGAGTAAAGAGGCACGATGACCTCCCTGATCTAGATGTGAATCCCTTCATGATTAGGTGGGCTATATAAAATGTTTTTCTAACCACTTTGGCCACGTGGTTGTCAAATGAGAGATTGCTATCAACTTGTGTCCCCAGGTCCCTAATTACTTCTTCTGTACTTAATGGATTACCACCTATGTGGTAATTTGTGGGCACTTTGTTTTTGCCAAAGGGGATGACTATACACTTTTTGGCATTTAGCTTGAGGCCATGGCTCTGGAACCAGTTGTCTGTTTCTATGAGGCCCTTTTGGTGGATGCTTGTGTTGGCTGGAGAGTCAATTATAGCGCCCAGTTTGCAGTCATCTGCGAACTTGGTCAGCCACAGTCCTTCCCTGTTGGCCTGTACCTCTGAGAAATATATACCAAACAAGAGAGGTCCCAGGACTGAGCCTTGTGGGACACCACTTGTAACTAGTTTGGAGTCTGACATGGCTCCAGCAATTCTAACCATATGGGTTCTGTCCTTGAGCCAGTTTGCAATCCATCTAGTGACATAGGGGTTTATATTTAAGCTGGTGAGCTTATCTATAATGCCCGAGTGGGGTATTGTATCGAAGGCTTTTGCGAGGTCCAGGTAGGCTGTGTGGACCACCTTCCCCTCGTCAATGGCCTTGGTGACTGTTTCAAAGAAATAAACCAGGTTTAAGAGGCAGGATCTGCCCTTAACAAAGCCAAACTGGGTAGGATCCAGTGTTTGTAGGTCCCCAATATCTTTATTTATGAGGTCCATGATGATCCTTTCCATAGCTTTGCAGACGAAGCTAGTCAGGCTTATAGGGCGATAGTTTCCAGGATCTGTTGAGGCACCACCTTTATGGAGAGGGACCTCTGTTGCTGTACGCCACTCTTTGGGCACATATCCTGTAGTAAGGCTGAGATTGAACAGTAGTTTTATGTTTGGGTTTAGCTCTTCTTGGAGTTCATGTAGGACGCAGCCCGGGACACCATCTGGTCCCATTGATGCTGTGTTTTTTGCTTTGGAGAGGGCAGCTCTTACCTGAGCATCTGAGATGTCAGGGGGGCAGCACTCTGCTGTGATAGATATTTGCCCTTTTGGTGGGGAGGGGGGGGAGAAGTTTGCGCTGAACCTGTCAGCTAGGATGTTGGCAATGTCTGTGGGTTTGGTGTATTTTTTGTCATTTTGGACTAATTCTGAGCATATCTGGGAATTCCCACCCAGGTTCCTAACATAACTAATGAAAGCCTTGTGATTATCCTTAGTGTCCTGTGCAATTTTTCTCTCGAAGCTGGCCTTAGACAATTTTATGTGTTCCCGTAGTTTTTTGCTAATACTGATCAGTGATGCCTTCCCTTTTTGGGATTTTGCTCTATCATTTAGTAGCTTCCTCCTTCTATTGTATAGTTTGTTTATGGCTGGGGTCCACCAGACAAGACGTCTGCCTTTGGAGGATTGGGTCTTGGTTTTATTTGGGATCGCATGATCCATGCATTCCTGAAGGTGTTCATAGAATGCGTTTATAAAGGATTCTGTGGTCTGGGCCGTATTTTCCACAGGCCCGGGGGCTTTGAAGGATTCCACCTCAGTTTTGAGGAGTGTGAAATTTGCTTTAGAGAAGTTTTTCACTGTGGTTTTTTGGGCAGGGGGTGGGGTCGGGATGGGAATATCCAGTGAGATTAGTTTATGATCTGATCTTACCAGTGAGGGATACACTTCTGGTCTGGAGCATAGAGTCCCCATGTTGGTGATGATCAGGTCCAGTATGTTTTCCCCTCTTGTGGGAGTGGTAACAAGTTGTTCCATAGCATTTGAGTTTATAAATTCTAGGAACCTTTGGGCTAGTGTGTTGGAGCTAGAGTAATGCTCCCAGTCTATGTTTGGGTAGTTGAAGTCGCCCAATATAATGGTGTTTGGAGAGTCCTTCATATTTTCCAGTGTTCTCAGGAAGGCCGAGTGGGGTTCCTGGGTTTGGGAGGGTGGTCTGCAGCAGGCTATAAACTGGAAGGCAGTTTTACCCACTGTTAGTTGCACATGGATAGTCTCTGATGCGTCGTGCTTTGCCACCAACCTGGATGTGTGGGTATCTTTGATGAATATCAATACTCCCCCTCCTTTTGTGGTTCGGTCCAAGTTTTGGGGCCGAAAAGCATGGTATGAGGTATAACCTGGTAGTGCTGGGGTGCTCTCGAGAGCCCTGAACCAGGTTTCTGTTACTGCACAGATATCAATGTTCTCCATGCTAAGGAGAGTTTCGAGTGCATGCATCTTGAGGTTTAGACTTCTGGCGTTGAGTAGCATTACTCTTAGTTTCTTATCCCTTGTGATACCTATGGAGGTGGGTTTGTCTTTTGAGCCTTGCCTAAGAAAGGCACTATGGGGTAGCAAGAGCCTTTGCCAATATCCGAAAGCCCAGGGGTGACAGGTGCAAGCCGTCCCTAGCGAAGCATCGTGGCTTGTCGAGCATATCATCCCAAGCTGACAGGCATTTGATCCCCTTTGAATGACACCAGTACTTAAGCCAATTGTTGAAATTGATCATCTTGTCTTCATATTGTGGCATCATTCTTGGTGAGGGTAAGATGCTACTCAAGGTCAGGGTCATACCGCCTGGGCTACATGCTCAGAGAGCTCCTTTATGTCTCTTTTCATGTAGTCCAGGGAGGTACGTCTCAGGTCATTCACACCAGCATGGACAATGACTGAGTCATATTTGTACTTGCCTTGGAGTGACCTGAGTGCTTGTGTTATGTGGCGGATCCTAGCGCCCGACAGGCTGCTCACCGTGATCCTCTCCTTGTTCAGCCTGGTGAGCGGGACGTCAGTGTGCCTGATGATAGAGTCACCTATTACAAGTATATCAGGTGTGTTGTTTAGTCTTAAGGGCTGTGACTGTTTGCCACACTGGCTTTGTGAGATATGTGTTGCACGTGTTTTGTTTTGGGTTAGCGGCTGCTTGGGTGTCTGCTTTGGAGGTCTCTGCTGCTTCGGCAGATCTTTATTTAGAGCCTCCGAATATGTTTTTGTGTGATTATGTGTTTGGTTTGCTGTCGTGGTAGGTCTATGTGAGACTGGAATTGTAGTGAGTATGGTTTCCTTCTCCTCCTGACTGGTTATGCCAGTACTGAGTTGAGAGAGCTTAGCCTCCAGTTTGGCTATATGGTTGCATCTCTCACATGTGTTGGAATTTGTTGGGAGGAGGAGAGGGTTGTCTGTGTACATGAGGCAGTTGTAACATTGCCTCAAGATTCCCAGATTCACCAGCTGGACCAGAGAAGAGATTGACAACTGACCTTTGGACATGCTAGAATAATATTGGGAATTCCTTGGCTCCAATCCCATGTATATGTAAGAATTCACAAAAGTATAATGTTTTTCTTCAATTTCTACTACTGCTAAACCCGACATGTATTTGATATTCTAGGCACAGGTAATGAATTCCTCCAAAGTATGAGAGTGCCTTTCTTTCTGATTTAAAAGAGAGCTCACAAGGGCTGAATAGTCTTTTAACAACAATCTATCTACATCTTCAGGTAATAAATGTGTTTCTTTTAATAAAATTATGTGGCCTTTATGTACATTTAAATATTTGTTGCAGCTACTCCTCTTCAATGGATTATTATGAATATTAATGTTTAATGACAGAAAACTGTATGTTGACATTGATAAGAACATTTAAATAAACTGATACAAAATGATTTAGACCAAAGAATAATAACCAAATAACAAAAAGAAATTAAAAGCAAAAATTCAAACTTGTAAATATTCAAACCCCTTATCATGAAATGAAAATTCCTTGATTTGATGATATAGTCATACAAATCACACAGTAACAAACCAATCCCACTATCACCAAAGTAAACAGTTGCTACCACTTCTTAATTCAAAACAATGTTAAATAGAAATATTTAAAGCACATTCAAGTCAAACTAAAAAGAAAAAAATATAAAATATTAGTCTGAGAAATATTAATATTTAAGATAGAAATATAAAGTTGGAAATATTCATAATGAAGAATGATATTATATATTACCAAATAAATCAAAAATGTCTTTGAAATAGTACATCTTAAATCTATTAATCAAAAGCAATTTATCAGATAATTTCTTCATACTGATTTAACTATAGAAAATACTGAGTATCTTAGTAATTAAACATTTGTAAAGAAGAAATAATCTAAACTAGCTACACTTATAACATATCAACCTATAAGATTCGTAACACACAATACATGTCTAGATCACATATCATAAAACTTTAAAACTCATTAAATACAGTAATATGAGAGAAAAAAGTGAAAGTAAGAGTCAGAGTAAGGAGGTAAAACTAAAAGGTGCTATAATTTAAGATCAAATATTTGTGTGTGTTGTAAGCCCTTATAGAATCATATTTACATGGATGTGCATACCTATAACTATGTATATGTTTAGAGAAAATGAGTCAGCACTTAACAGGTATATTAAATAAGAGAGTGAATGTATTTTATATATCTATGTATGAAAGTAAATATATAAAGGAGTGAGTGTATTATAAGTGAATGACTGTACACACCATAAATGTATGAGTAAGCATGATCATGCATCAAATATTTATATGTATATATATATATATATATATATATATATATATGTGTGTGTGTGTGTGTGTGTGTGTGTGTGTGTGTGGGTTCACTGTGAAATCTTAAAATACTGAAATCCTGAATTTTAGTATTTCAAAATTACATAGCCGAAATCTTCAAATCCCGAAAACCCATAATCGCGAAACTCAAAATCTCAAACCTACACTACACACAAAGCACACACATAAACATATACACAACTTCCCCCCACAAGATAACAGACAAATCTAGACAACATATAAGCTGGGGGGCAACCCCCCCTGCACCTCCAATGTGGGGGGGCTTTGCCCCCACACCCCCTACTTATATATACTAACTCTGAGATTGCACAATCAGACACACAAAGGTAACTCACACCTACACATTTCCCAGTCCCTTGCACACACACATCACAGTCACAACACACACTGACATGCACTAAAGCCCCTAACCAACACACTTACACATACATACATACATGAACTAACACCTAACCAGTCACACACTGCAACACCAGAAACGCTAATTCAACATGTCTGTACTTCGGGATTTTGAATTTTGCACTTCTGGTGTTTTGGGATTTCAAGGCTTCGGTGTTATAATTTTGAAATACTGAAATTAGGAATTTCAGTATTTTGAAATTATTAATGGAACCCACATATATATATATATATATATATATATATATATATATATATATATATATGTTTGTGTGTGTGTGTGTATGTGTATATATATATATATATATATATATATATATATATATATATATATATATATATATATATATATCTTCTTCTTTTGGCTGCTCCCGTTAGGGGTCACCATAGCAGATCAACTGTTTCCATTTCTTCCTGTCCTCTGCATCTTGCTATGTCACACCAACCACCTGCATGTCCTCTCTCACCACAGCCATAAACCTTATCTTAGGCCTTTCTATTTTCCTGTTACCTGGCAGCTTCATCCTTAAAATCTTTTTCCCAATATACTCTGCATCCCTCCTCAGCACATGTCCAAACCAACGTAATCTTGCCTCTGTGGCTTTGTCTCCAAACCTTCCAACCTGGGCTGACCCTCTAATAAACTTATTCCTAATCCCATCCATCCTTGTCACACCCAGTGCAAATCTTAACATCTTCAACTCTGCCACTTCAAGCTCTGATTCCTGCCTTTTTGTCAATGCCACTGTGGCCAACCCATATAACAGAGCTGGTCTCACTACCCTCTTGTAGACCTTCCCTTTCACTCTTACTGGTACTCGCCTGTCACAAATCACTCCTAACACTCTTCTCCAGCCACTCCTTCCTGCCTGTACTGTCTTCTTCACCTCTCTTCCACACTCACCATTACTCTGAACTGTTGATCCCAAGTACTTAAACTCATCCACCTTCGCCACCTCTACTCCCTGCATCCTCACCATTCCTCTATCCTCCCTCTCATTCACACACATGTATTCTGTCTTAGTCCTGCTGACCTTCATTCCTCTTCTCTCTAGAGCATATCTCTACCTCTCCAGGGTCTCCTCCACCTATTCCCTACTCTCACTACAAATCACAATGTCATCGGCAAACATCATAGTCCACGGGGACTCTTGTCTGATTTCTTCTGTCAACCTGTCCATCACCATTGCAAATAAGAAAGGGCTCAGAGCTGATCCTTAATCCCACCTCCACCTTAAACGCATCCATCACTACCACCGCAGAACTCACCACTGTCACACTACCCTCGTACATATCCTGTACCACTCTTACATACTTCTTTGACACTCCTGACTTCCTCATACAAAACCACAACTCCTCTGTAGGCACCCTGTCATATGCTTTCTCTAAATCCACAAAGACACAATGCAACTCCTTCTGACCTTCTCTGTACTTCTCCATCAACACTCTTAGAGCAAACATCGCATCTGTAGTGCTCTTTCTTGGCATGAAACCAAATATACGTGTGTGTGTGTGTGTGTGTGTGCGCGCATATATATATATATATATATATATATATATATATATATATATATATATATATATATATATCTATATATATATATCTATATATATATATATATATATATATATAGATATATATATATATATATATATATCTATATATATATATATATATATATACACAGACATACACACGCACACACACACACACACACATACACACACACACACACACACACACACACACACACACACACACACACACACACACACACACACACACACTAGAACTTTGAAGAATAGCAGTGCATATACAGGCCAAAGGATAACTGTGTTTAACAGATTGTAACTAGGGTGAATAAACAATGCAGAGTACTACATATGACACAATTAATACATAATATAAAAAAGGAAAAAGATAATAACTGTCATTGTTAAATGCATTTAGTTAGATGATACTATCTAATCAAGAAACAAAGGAAAAAATTACATAAGCAGTGCAGGAGAAGGCCATTAAGGTAATAGCTAACATGCTTAGGTAAAGAAAATGGAAAATGAGGTATAATATGGGAAATGACCCAGATAAAATACCCATATAAAAATTATTTTCACCTCATTAGATACTCTTAAATAGGATGCTAGGAAACAGACTCAAGTTGGACTTGTCTCATAGTTGTAGTTAAATGCACTTTGCCTGTTTATATAAAGCAATGCATAGAGTGAACACAAGAATATTTGGTAACTGATCTCTGAAAATGAGTGCCATAAAGATTTCTGGATATAGCTCATGATCCCCATTAGAGGAAAAGTCAGAGCACTATAGTAAAAATGTAATGGACTCATGGAGGGCATGCAGACTTTGTACAGGAATAACTCCAGCTAAGAATAAAAATGGACCAACAAGCTCTATTAAGACAGCAGCATTGACTGCTATATTATTATGTCACCTACAAATATTTCAATAAAATGAGTATCAGGTTACATAGCATAGTTCAGACTACCCTAAGCTTTATAATATCCCTAAAAGCATGTCATTACTCCAAAAAATGTATCTCTTTTTTCTTTTCTCCACTTTTTTTAAAACTTTTTCAACATATTAAATCAAAAGTATAAAACATCTATTTAATTACCATATTTGAAAATCTTGCTATCATCTCTCCTTATCATTGCCGAATACTTTGTCACTTGGAATATACAGTGAGCATCTAACTCATGTACATGAAGCATTCCTTTGGTCATAGATCTCAGAAAATATGTAACATAATAATAAATTTGCTTGCACTACTTTTAATTATTACATTATGAAATGTGCAGATCAAGTTTTGTAGTTACCATAACAATGGGAGATGAGACATACTTGAAATGATTTGAGGGTTAGTATAGTATATAATAAAGTTACACATTTTTACAAAGAAATGCAGAACATTAGAAAAATTAAATCTGCTGATTAACACCATGTTCCAATAATCAGCAAAGTAATGCAAGGTAAATAGGACAACAAATAATAAACAGCCTGAAATGCTGTAAGCATCTTCTCTTTTAACTGTTTTGTACAGCACAGAAAAACAGCTTATATTACAGTGTAAGCACAGTAAATGAATATGAATGCTGTTATAAACAAAGGAAATTGTGGCATCGCCTCTTTGGGCAAGTAATCAAGGAGTCTGAATCCTCACCAGAGACACTCTACAGGGATGTTCACTTGGAACAAAAATGGATACACCCCCTATTTCTAGATGCAGCTCTCTGTTTCAAGCACAATTTCCCTTAAGAAGACACAGGGAACACACTCAGACTGGGGTCTGGGTTTCTCTCTTTCTCTGTCTCTTCCCAGGTCCCCAGTAAGGCTCCCCACTGGCACAGCTGTTGAGTTAAGTCATCAGCTGAGTTTCCAAGCCAAGTCCTCCAGCAGCCTCTATGTGTAACCAGTGCTTCATGACCGTGCCCCAAGCAGCTATTGCACACATGTTTTGATATTTTATTTGCATGCACTTACACATACACACACACACACACACACACACACACACACACACACACACACACCTGGGAAAGGCTGGCACAGGTTTACTAGCTCTGACCCCTTCTGCCCAGAATATAAGGTAGATACTGCCACCAGACAGTCCCAAGCCAGCTACTCTAAGGCTGTTTCAAAGGTACCAAATTATACTGAGTGAAACTAATATTAATACAAATGGTAATATTGACCAAACAGCCAGGCTTTAGGAGTGGCCATGGTGTCACCAATAGATATGAGTACTCTCAAAGGTCAAACGTTTCTCTAATGGACCAGCCACAATGAAAAGTTTAAATATGTTTAATAATAAATAATAAAGGAACATAAAAATATGAAATATCTATTTACAATAAACACCAGAGTTTCATTCACAGGAAATATTAAAACTAACACGGGTGGACAGGTTTACACAGTTGCAGAAAAATAATAATTAACTAATCTCACTATATTTCCCTGACTGATCTAAAGAATTATTATTCTCTAGTTACTTACTAGAGCAAGGCAAGCTGAAGTGGGTGAGAGATCCTTTTATGTTAGGTACCAAGGAACAGATTGCCCCAAGACTTCAGTCTCAGCTAATATTAAAACATTATTTCTCTACAGGATGACATCACATACATCTGGTCATCTGACTTCTGGTTCCCAAGCAACACCCCATTGCTCAAAACTGCCAGGATTTAGCAGTTACATGTCAATAATACACACACGAGAGCTTTGCTCAGATTGAGTGCATCTTTTGGAAGTCATAAAATAGTTGCAAACTTCTACTCCTCCTAAAGAGGCTAACAAACCATGCTTCTTGCAGACATTGCACCTCTGGCTTCATTCAAAACTGTGAGATAACATCTTCATGGCCTAGGCCCAGTAATTTAATTTTCTAACTCTTTCTCAAAGTCAGGTGGCTTGAGATTAACATCTTCTCTTCTGGTATCCACTGTTAAAATATATACATTTAAGCAGTTATAATAATACATGTATATTTCTTTTTCTGTCCAGTAGGGGACACTGTTGATAGATTTTTTAACACGGACAACTTTACAGATACATCTTTCAACACAAGCTTCTGTATAAATCAGTTTGATATACAAATGACGTATAATTCTTTACCAAATTCCAGCTAGCTGTGCTGGCATATGTTACATGTCCACTGCCATACTTCTCCTGGCATAGATGGCAGTACCTCCTATTGTCACAGAAATATCAAAAGAAAACATCAACTAAACATGTTTCAGTCAAAACAAGTTTATAATTACTATTAATAGTTTCCATTTAAATGTTTGCAAGAATCATTTTCCGTAAAAACAGTGTGTAAAATATTTGTGTGCAGACAGTAGCAGATGAAATGTTACAGAGCCAGCGAAACCGTAGAGAAAATTTCATTGATATAGCAGGTACATCCTAGTTTACCAGAAGCAGTCTGCAAAACAATGGGGGGGATTCAGTAACCCTCCATGTAAGACCAATGAAGGCTTACTTGGAAACAGCCGCCTAAGAGTATGACGTCAGCGCGCCATGCATATTCATGAGGGCGCACTGACTCAACTCTAAGGCTAACACGGACCATGTAGGAGTGCAGGGGGCGAGTCAGACTGCTGACCAGTCCAGACATCCACGCCACTGCAAGTGCCTAAATCTGCAAATGTCAGCAGATATGAGAGAGTCTGTTCAAATGTGTATACCCCCATCACTACACTCCCCCACATTCAAAACCCCTGTACAAATGAAATAAAATGTCAACATTTTTTTTTTTATTCCCGAAATCGCTGCACGTATTTGCACGTGTGTGCATGGGTGTGCCCATTGCTTAGCTACAGTAAGCAGTTTAGACATCGAAGAGGATAATCAACTACTAATGTGCAAATTAAGCTAAATTGCAATAGTGTAGTGGGAGAGCCTTCGCACAAAGAGGAGGCATTCCCGATTCGAGTCCCACTACTCCCCTTTCCATTTTCATTAGGAAATGTGTGCATAAAAATAATTCCTGACATTTACCTTTTAAATGCTATTAAAATGCATTGAAATGGCCTATGTAGTAGTGAACGATATTTTAAATATATATAAGAAGGTGAAACGGTCATGCATACTAATGAATGCATAAGTAACCTATCTTAAGCAATGTACAGCACTGCTAAGCAACGTTTACCAGTATTAAGCACATTTACGAATAATTGCCCATAGCTTAGCACTGCTTTAAGTAGCGCAATGGCTTTGCGCGTAGCTGCGCATCGTGCCAACTCGCGCATACAAAACATGTTTGCGCGGAGCTGCACACCGCGCCAACTAGCGCAACGTTGGGCAACGTAGAGCAACGTTGGGCAAAGTAGAGCAAAGTCGGCTAAACATAGCCACACCTCCTAGCCAGTCAGGCCAGTAGTAAAATAAAAAGCAATGACAGGCTTCGAACCTGGGATACTGTGCATCATAATCAAAGTACAGAACCACTGAGCCATGACAGCTTTTGCTGTTCATGCACTGTCAACATACATATACGTATTAATGAAAGTGTACTCAGTGCTAAGCAGGTTTGCACTCAGCTGAGGATTTTCAAAACCGGACAGTCACAAATAAGTGCGGGAAATGAGCCATATTTAAGCCCCATAGGCGGGAATAATCGCCATAACTGGTTGTAGCTCCCATCTGCAGTCAGAATGGCTGGTGCTGGAGAGGGCTTTCATTTTCGAGTGCAACAGTGGGGCACTGAGGAGTCAAAACTGATGGTTTGGCTCCTTGTCCATCATCATGATACAAGACTCCTGCAGGGCCAGTTCCAAGGCACGGAGTACAAAGTGGAGGCTTGGAACTGTCTAGCACATGATCTCACCAGTGCCACAGGCATCCCTTCGACTGATGAGCAGGTCAGACACCACCATGCAGACCTGAAGAGACGGAAGCAGGACCAACTGAACCAGTGGATACAGTAGGCCCATGGGATGGAAAATGCCCCACTACTGAGTAGGTAGCCATGGAATGGAGTATGTATGAATAGCTATTGTAGTCTATATAATGGACAGGTATATCTCAATATCCCTTCATTTACTTCACAGCTGCAGGTGTCAGCAAGCCTATGCAGATAGGCTGCTAAGGCTGCGCCACCAGGAAAGTTAGTAATTATTCTGCATGTATTGTTGTATAAAATAAGTGAGATAGCCTGAAAAAAGTGTTGTAGCCCAATAATAAAGGCATAAAATGCCCTGAATAATTTATCTGCATGTACTGTTACATAAAATAAGTGAGAGAGCCTGAAAAAGAGTGTTGTAACCCATTAATAAAGGTATAATATGTCTTGAATAAGACTTCTGCATGCACTGTAATATCAAATAAATGAGACAGCCTCTAGAAAAGTGTGTAATGTAATTAATAAAGGTATAATACCTGGAGTGAGTCCATGTCACTTACTTTGAAATGTTGTTGTACTCTTGCATTACATAAATAGTACTGTTGTATTAAACACTGTCAACCCACAGTTGGGCAGGCCCATATAAAGTGGATGAAGGGAGTGCCAGTAGCTGTGAATCATATATACAGTCCTCAACAGTTGGTTAATGGCTGGCATGCATAGGTAAATCTGGCACATGAATAGCTTGTCAATGTGTTCCCCAGAAATGTGAGTGCACTGCTAGAAATGTAGGGGGCTGTAGAAATATAACTGATAATGTTACATGAATACATCCAGATATGTAGATATATAAATATAAATAAAATATATAAATTCGTAGCAGTAACATCTGCATCCTGGAGAGTTAGTATGTCAGATATAGGTCAGGTATATAAGGAACTAGCCAAACCCAATACACAACTTAATGCACGTTGCCTAGTGTAATAATACATGTAGGGGATATACACCTGCAGTCAGTAGGAATGTAGTGTAAACTATAAGTACATATAAGATGTTAATGGAGGTATCTTTTTACACCCTACTGTATGTGCATAAACAATGCAATTCCACACCTCAGTGGGTATGTTTAATCTCAAAATATCTGTTGGGACATATGTCCTATTGTTCTATAAATATCTGCATTTACTTTGATGCATGTGCCCTGTTCAAACACCACAATCTTGGTGGCCTGTTGCCACCAATCAATCCTGCATGCTGTTGGAATGTCCACTGTTGTTCATAGGTTCATAGGTTCATAGGTTGGTACTAGGATATCAGCCCTAGGGCCTATACAAGCCTTGCCATAACAATTCCCTGGCTATTTCTTCCCACATTATTTACTTTCCTGTATATAGTTTCATAGTTTAGTACTAAGCGATCTGCCCTTGGGCATTTATAAGCCTAGCCATAGTGATGTGGCTTTCGCCACCCCATGTAATGGTACAGAAGTGTACAGAATAGATTTAGAATACTGTGCCTCTGTCTAGTAGTGACATAGAGATTACCCCTGGGGTAAACCTACGATTTCCCATCCACTCGTCAAGATTTCTCTTGAAGAGAGTCAGTGAGGGGCTCTGCCTAACATGAACTGGGATTCTTTTCTAGAGTATGGGAAGCCTCTGAGTTATGAATCTGTCCCTCCAGCATGTCCTATTCATATTTGTGCTGAGGTTTAAATCTTTAGCTCTCGTGGTTCTGATGGATTTGGATTTTTTGAGGTGGAGCATGTCCATCAATTCCTGATTGGACATGGCCTTGTACGTCAGGCACAGATCATCTCTGAGTAGGCGGTATGCTACTGAATAGAGCTGGAGTTTCTTTAGTCTGGCAGCATATGACATATGTTGGAGACCCTTGATCATCTTGGTGAGGTACTTTTGGGGTCTCTAGCTGTTGCAAGTGCGGTGAGGTACATACCAAATGGGGCATTGTACTCAATCATGGGCCTGATAAGGGAGGAGTATAGGGGTACAATGACCTCCTTTGATCTGGATGTAAATCCCTTCATGATAAGGTGGGCAAGGTAGAAAGTCTTTCTAACCACTTTGGCAACGTGGGTGTCAAATGAGAGGTCACTATCGACTTGGGTCCCCAGGTCTCTGATTACTTTTTCCGTACTCAGTGGGTTACTGTCTATGTGATAATTTGTGGGTACTTTGTTTTTCCCAAAGGGAATGACTATACATTTTTGGCATTTAGTTTAAGGCCATGACTCGCACCAGTTGTCCGTTTCAGTGAGGCCTTTCTGTAGGATGTATGTGTCAGCTGGTGTATCGACTATGGCGCCTAGTTTGCAGTCATCTGCGAACTTTGTCAGCCACAACCCTCCCATGTTTGCTTTCACATCTGAGAAATAAATGCCAAACAAGAGGGGTCCCAGGACAGAGCCCTGTGGGACACCACTTGTGACTGGCTTTGAGTCTGACATGGCTCCAGCGATTTTGACTTTATGGGTTCTATCCTTTAGCCAGTTTGCAACCCATCTTGTGACATATGGATTTACATTTAAGCTGTTGAGCTTGTCTATGATGCCAGAGTGGGGTATTGTGTCGAAAGCTTTAGCCAAGTCCAGGTAGGCTGTATGGACTGCTTTGCCCTTGTCAATGGCTCTAGTGACTGTTTCGAAAAAGTCAACCAGGTTCAAAAGGCAGGATCTGCCCTTTACAAAGCCGAACTGGGTGGGATCAAGTGTCTGTAAGTCCTCAATGTCTCTGTTTATGAGTTCCATAATGATTCTTTCCATAGCTTTGCAGACCAGGCTGGTTAAGCTTATGGAGCGGTAGTTACCAGGGCCTGTAGAGGTGCCGCCTTTGTGGAGTGGGACTACCGTTGCTGTATGCCAGTGTTCAGGTACATATCCTGTAGTAAGGCTAAGGTTAAATAGCATTTTTATGTGCGGGTTTAGCTCCTCTTGGAGTTCACGTAGCACGCAACCCGGGATACCGTCAGGTCCCATTGATGCTGTGTTTTTAGCTTTGCTGAGGGCGGTTCTCACCTGGACATCTGAGATGACAGGGAGGTTACATTCAGCTGGGATAAGTATTTCTTCTTTGGGGTGAGGCAGGGTAGAAATTTGCACTGAACCTGTCTGCCAGAATGTTGGCAATATCTGTGGGTTCAGTGTATTTTTTGTCATTGTGAACTAACTCTGAACATATCTGAGGGTTTCCGTCCAGGTTTCTAACATAGCAGAAGAAGGCCTTGTGGTTATCTTTAGTGTCCATAGCGATTTTTCTCTCAAAGTTGGCCTTGGATGTTTTTATGAGAGAATGTAGCTTTCTACTAGTGCTGATCAGAGATGCCTTCTCTTTATGGGATTTTGCTCTGTCGTGCAGTTGCTTCCTTCTTTTGTTATACAATTTGTTTATGGCTGGGGTCCACCAGACAGGATGCCTGCCCTTGGTGGAGAGGGTCTTGGTTTTATTTGGGATTGCATTATCCATGCATTCTTGGAGATGTCCGTAGAAAGCATTTGTGAAGGATTCTGCATTGTGGGATGTGGCTTCCACTGGCTCAGTGGGCTTAAAGGATACCATCTCAGTTTTAAGAAGTGTAAAGTCGGCTTTTGAGAAGTTTTTCACTGTAGTCTTTTATGTTGGGGGTGGAGGTGGAATATGTATATCCAGGGTGATTAGTTTGTGGTCAGATCTCACTAGTGAGGGGTATACTTCTGGTGTGGGGCACTTTGTCCCCATGTTTGTGATGATCAGGTCTAGTATATTATCTCCCCTTGTGGGAGAGGTGACTAGCTGTTCCATTGCATTTGAATTTATGAATTCCAGGAACCTTTGGGCTAGGGTGTTTGGGCTAGAATAATGCACCCAGTCTATGTAAGGGTAGTTGAAGTCTCCCAATATGATGGTGTTTGGTAAGACATTCATATCCTCCAATGTCTTCAGGAATGCATGCATGTGTTATGCTTGCTGTTCAACTGTTGGAACTCTCGTGTGTTGGGTTAATGGGAATATTACTGCATGCTGTTACAACTAATTTGGAATGCTGTTGGCTGTTACCAACCCATAACATCATTAAATCCTCCAAAACATAGAACGTATGGGAAGGCCAGTCCCAGCAGACCCACCTTTCCCACCTCAGCTGGCAATGGCACCTGGCACCAGCAGGTCCGGTGCCCAGGCCTGGACCTCCTCCTCCAGTGGTTCTGTGCCACCTTCAGGTGGAAGTGCTGCAGGGGATGGGGCTCATCCCCCCGTGCAAGCGTGGCCAGAGAAGGGCCACCTATCACCCTCCGAATGGTTTGGGCTGTGGTGCGTAGGGAGACCCAGCGTTCAGTCATTGATCCTCTATGCCAGCTCAAGGCGAGAGTGGCAGGACTCACGGGTGAGCCTGCCCCACCTATGCAGCCTCAGCACAGCTACACTCTGGGCTGTGAAGGTGCAGTGGTGACTGCCCATGGGTGGGGATGTCAGTTCCACTGTTGCCATCTGTGGGCTCATGGGCTTGTGATATCCAAACATCCTTCCCTGTCAATGGTGTTCACCCCCCGTGTGTCACATTCCGCCCCTGTATGCATCTTGTTTGTCTTGTCTGTTTACCTCCCCAACCTACCTAGCCAAATATACCTAATTCTCCTACCCCACATTCCACTCTCACCTGTATAAAAAAAAAAAATGGGCAATCTGCTCCCAAAAAAAATTACGCCCCATACATAGCTGCCCATTTTGCATGAATGTCCGCTGGACACAGAAACTGTAATTTAATTGGCAGTACAACATACTTCGTTGTCCCCACCCCTCTATCAGGGGTGGAAGGTTTCAAATTTCCCTCCAAATTACTAGTATATGCACAGCTGTTGCTGTTAAAGAAATGGGCAGCTATGGACCTTCCCTACACCAGTCCTGCACATCCCGAGCTGTTTTCCCTACTGTCTTACCCTCTTTGTACCCCTTTTTCACCACTTTCCTATCACCCCATTTTCTTTTCTTTCAAAGAAATTAGTGCTGGGGTTAGTGGGAGTAAGCACTTTTAAGCAGTAGTAAGCGGGCTTGCATGAGTGTGCGCATGTGTGTGCTTAGCTAAATATTGCTAATGTACATCATGACATCATGTACAGGTCGTAAAGTGTGTTTCCTGTCTTCCTCTCACAGGTGCTGACTTTGGGCTAGTTCACTGCAGCAGGGAAACTGATGTCACTGAGGAAAACAGTGATACTGATGATAGGTGTGTTGAGGCACAGGCATGTTTGCCAGGGTCTGTCGTTGGGCCACCAATCGACAATACACAGCTGTCCACCCCATCCATGCATACAGTCATACTGCCAATACATCCATCACCAATGCCCATAGCTGAGGAACAGCGTACAGTTGGCATTGGCCAGGACAGTGTGGTATCCATGGCACATGCATCCCAACACAGCAGCCATACCCAGATGTCTGGAAGGATACCACATAGGCAGGTGTCCAGGGGTTCTCATAGGAGCACTGCTGCTCATCATGCCACTGGCATACATGCCACAGGTCTGACAATGTCACGCATGTTCCAGGCTGTCATGGAGGTACAGGCACGTACGGAATGGTACACTAGACAGGGACTAAGGGAATAGAGGGCACATAACACCGCCGTCATTGACAGTATCAGTGACCTAGCAAGTACCATCCGTCATTACACTGAGGTCACTGATAGACGTTGGGGAGAGACATTAGATATCCTCCGCAATGTCATGTCCATGTGTCAGGACAGTGCGGGATGGTTGAGAAGTTGATGTGGATGTATGCCAGCAACATCAGCAGCTGGCAGTTGTCATGGACGTCCCTCAAGCCACAGCTGCTCCCTTAGTGCCAGTACCAGTCCCAGAAATGTTGGGGTTGGGCTGTCCATAGAACGTCCTAGAAGACCACATGCACATGGCTCTGGACAGTCCCAGCCACGACCTGTGTACAGTGTACATCCATCCACATCTGGGGATAGTACCCAGTCTGGCTTAGTACCTGATAGTGTCAGTAGCACCCCTGCCAGGCACAGGCACCGTATCCATGGCCAGAGATGGTGATCTGTAAAGCCTCGCAGGTACAGTCTGTGGCTGTCCCACAAATACCCGTATATGGCAGCCACATGGTGGAACTGTGTGCATGCAGACACACACATATACTTCAGACACCTAGGGCTAACACATACCCACACACATTACAACAACACTGGCCCATTCCAGTATTCTTGCCCCCCCCCCCCACACACACACACACATACATACATGTCGATTGGATGGCTCACTGTAGGCGTCTGGCAAACCAACAACACACCCTGTGCATATGATGAAACCTGTGCTACCTCCTGTCATCTGTAACATCGATGCAGGAACAGGCTACCATGGTGCTGATGCACAGGGTGTCTATATAGCAGTATAGCAATGTTAGCATTTTGTCAGCAGTAGAGTGCAATGATATGCTTGAAGGTGTAGCTGCGCAGGCATGATGCATTAAAGCTATGATTGTCATTGTAGTGTTGGTTTACACCAGTGTTGGTTCCAATTGTGTATTGTCCGGCCACGTGCCACTTGACTGATGTGTGCAGTATTGGCAGCATGAGTTAGAGAGTGGACAGTATGTGTGGGATGTGTGTAGCACAGATTTGCAGGTGTACAGTTGTGAACATGGTGGAGGTGTACTGTCTGCATGTACGTGCATAGTGGACACATGGCCAGGGTGACATGCTCTTTATAACACAGTAACACTCCATAGTTTCTATTGGTGGCCAGTATGCATTGTACTACACACATTCTGGAACCTGACTACACATGTGTGTATGACATGGTTTGACACTGTGCTGTGGGTGATACTGTTGCTATCTGTCATTGTTTTGCATTCTGGTAGTATACATCACTTCAACAGCCTGACCATAACCAATCGTTAGATGATGTCTTGACAACCGACACACAGATGTAGGACACACAGCAACATTTGGATCCTTCAGGTACTATACAATGCCAGTAACCACTGGTATTCACCTGCACCCATTACTGAAACCACTCCTGTTTGACATATAGCTCTCTTAGGTACAATCAATCACAGTAGGGATATGTCCGTTCACGTCTGGTAATGCCTACTGTGGCCTATAATGCATTCTCCAGATGACACACACATCCTCCACAAGGGTATCATACAGACAGATGCCTGCTGTCAAACCCATGCTGTAAAGCTATAAGCCAAACTAAGCATAGTCATCCACCTTTATGGAACATATTATCCCCACAGTACCATATAGGTAGTAGCCACCAACATGATGAACAGGTACCGATGTGTACATGCAACCAAGTGTTATGTCATCTCTCCTTTGTTAATCACATTTCCAAAGGTATTCTGGAATCCCTTGGTGGATCACATAAGCAATAAGGGGTCTGCATGCATATCCACATAGGTTGTTCTACACTTGTTATGAATAGTCATCATTGACAGACTTTGCTGCGTTTGAACAGGTCTGACATATACCTCGGCCATAGACCCTCACTCACACATTCCAATAGGAACCGTAATGACTTTGTGTGACACAGATGACCTAGGCCAGGGATCACTGCAGTGGCTGGGCTTGTCACAAGCATACAGATGTGACCTAAGGTCTGGGAAGCAGCAGCACAGTCTGGCAAGCATGACAGCTGTGTTCTTGGAGAAAGCAGGGTTCCCACACATACAATCATTTAGGTAAAATGTACTTATATGTATTTGCCACACAGCTAGCTCACATGTGCAATGCATACTGATATGTCATACAGTGGTAAAAGCAAAACCCACAACACATTAGCCAACAGTGGCACACACACGCACCAAGTGCAGGATTCAAACCCCTACCCAACTACTTCATGATACTAGATGAGTACGCTTTACCACAATGCGCTATGCACATTACTGGGAGTTTTCTTTTCCACAGGTATATTTGTAGGATGGTGACATCATCTGACTTGACAAAGGTTAGTTTATCACGTTTAAGGTCTCTTACTACTCTCCTAAAAGGTTGCTCCTTCCCAAGGCAACCACACACAAACACAGTTGTCCAGTGTAGAATTCAAACCCCTACTTAACTACTTCATGAGAATGGAGGAGTACGCATTAACATGATGCGCTATACACATTACTGGGGTTCTTTTTTCCACAGGTATATTTGTAGGATGGTGACATCATCTGACTTGACAAAGGTTAGTTTACCACTTTTAAGGTCTCTTACTACTCTCCTAAAAGGTCTCTCATTCCCAAGGAGGCCACACACAAACACACACACACAGTTGTCCAGTGCAGGATTCAAACACCTATCTAACTACTTCATGATAGTAGACGAGTACGCATTAACATGACGTGCTATACACATTGCTGAGAGCTCACTTTTCTACAGGTATATTTGTAGGATGATGACATCATCAGACTTGACATAGGTTAGTTTACTACTTTTGAGGTGTTTTACTGCTCTCCAAAAAGTTTGTTCTTTCCAAAGGAGACCACACACAAACACACACAGATGTCCAGTGCAGGATTCAAACCCCTATCTAACTACTTCATGATACTACAGAAGTACGGATTTACACAACGTGCTATACACATTACTAGGAATTTTCTTTTCCACAGGTATATTTGTAGGATGGTGACATCATCAGACTATACGAAATGGGTTACATTAGGTGACATTAGATGGGCTACATTGAAGGAATGTCTAGACACTTTGGCCATGTGATCATCAAAGGTGAGTTTACTATCTACCTGTGTCCCCAGGGCCATAATGGCTTTCTTTGTACACGCTGGATTACCACCTATGTGGTAATTTGTGTGCACTTTGTTTTACCCAAAGGGGATGACTATGCATTCTTTGCCATTCAGCTTGAGGGCATTGTTTTGACACCAGGTATCTGTCCCTGTAAGACACTTCTGGAGGATGTCTGTGTCAGCTGTACAGTTGATTATGGACCACAGTTACCATTCATCTGCAAACCTGTTCAGTCATACACCTGCCGTGCTTGCCTGTACCTCTGAGCAGTATCTACTGAACAGGTAGTGTCCCAGGACCAAGACCTGTGTGATGCCATTTGTGACTAGCTTAAATTTAAACATGGCAACTGCAACTATGAGCATGTGTGTTTGATCTGTGAGCAACTTGGCCACCCATCCTGCGACATAGCTGTTAATGTTCAAGCTGGTACACATGTCCATGATGACAGAGTGTGAAATGGTGTAGTAAGCCCTTAGAGAGGTCCAGGTGGGCTGTGTGGACTACTTTCACCTTCATCTATGCTCATGGTAACTGTTTTAAATAAGTCAACTAGGTTTAGGAGCCAGGCTCTGCCTTTAACAAGGTGAAGTTGTGTAGAGTCCAGTGTCTGGAGATCTCCAATGTCTCAGTGTATGGGTTCCATGACGATTTGCTCAATAGCTCTGTAGACCCGGCTGAGTAGACATATTGGGCAATGGTTTCCAGGTTCTGTTTTGGCACACCCTTTGTGGAGCTGGATGACTGTTAGTGTATGCCACTCTTTGGGTACATAGCCTGTGGTACGCTTGAGTCTGGACAGTGAATGTAGGTGAGGGTGTAGTTTCTTATGGGCCTAGTATAAGACGCAGCCTGGGACAACATACAGTCACATTGATGCTATGTTCTTAGCTTTGGTGAGGGCTGTCTTTACCTGCATGTCCATGATGTCTGGGTCTCTGCATCCTTCTGTGATGGCCACAGGCCCTTTTGGGGGTGATGGCGGGGAGTTTACACTGAACTTGTCCCCTTGGATGTGGGCAATGAAAGTTGGTTTGGTGTATTCCATTCCTTGTTTCAGTAGCTGACAGCATATTTGGAAGTTGACACATATATGTCTGGTATAGCTACTGAAGGCTTTATGGTTGTTATTCTTACATTCCTTGGCTATTTGTCTTTAGAAACTGTCCTTGGATTATTTTATGAGCGATCATTGTTTCTTCCTGATAATGATCAGTGTTGCCTTCCCTTTAGTGAAGTTGGATCTATCATGTGTTAGTTTCCTCCTTCTCTTGTCTAGCTTATTTATGGACAACAACCACCTGCTTGTTGTCCTATTTTTGGATGAGTGCATCTTGGTTTTATTTGTGATGTCTCATTCCATGCATCCCTGTAGATGCTCATAGGATGCACTTGTAAATTATTCTGAAGATTGCATACCATTATCCTATAGCAAGAGGTCTTCAGAACGTTCCACTTTGGTCTTGGGAAGTGTGCAGTTTGCTTTTGCAAATGTCTTCACAGTGGTTTCATTGACTGGGTGTGGGGGCAGGATGTGGATGTCCTGTGTGATTACTCAATGATCTGATATTACCAGTGAGGAGTTTATCTCTGTTGTGGAACACTGGTACCCCATGTTGGTGATGATCATGTCCAGTATGTTGTCACTTCTAGTGGGCATGCTGACCAGCTTTTCCAGTGTGTTAGAGTTTCTTAACTCTTGGACACATTGGGCAAAGGACGTTGTATATGAGTAATTCACCCAATCAATGTTTGGGTAGTTGTAATCTCCTCATATAATGGTGTTTGATAGGACCTTTATATTTGCCATTGTTCTCCAGAATACTGAGTGAGGTTCCTGAGACAAGGTACGTGATCTGTAGGCAATATGCAAGGGAGTACGGATGGAGCATTTTGCGATGGTCTGTGTATGGCATGTATTTCAGACCACTAATGCTCTTTGTGAGGTATTGCTGCTGGCTTTCCAGTTGTTGTTGTCTTGTGAGGTACATAGCAACAGTGGCGTTGTACTCTTTTATAGTTCTATTGAGTGGTGAGTAGAGGGGAACAATGTCCTCTTCTATTCTGCATGAGACACATTTTGTGATGAGGTGTGCCACATAAGAGGGTTTCCTGACTACTGTGGGAATGTGCTTATCACAGTTGTATCCACTGTCCACCTGTGACCCAGGGTCTCTTGTTACACTTAAAGTGTGAAGTATACTACCACCTATGTTGTAGTTCTTGGCTACAGAGTTTTTAACAAAGGTGATGATAATGCACCTTTTGGCATTGAGCAACAGCCCATGGCTTGGACAACAGCCATCTGTCTCAGTGAGGCCCTTTTGTAGGATGTTCACATCTTTAGTGTTTACAATGATGGCTCCTAGCTTGCAGTCCTCTGTAAACTTCAGTAGCCACAGGCCTTCCATGTTAATGTTTACTTCAGGGAAGTAGATACTACACAGCCTGGGAAGTTATCTAGTCCCATGGCTGCTGTGATACTGGCTTTGGAGAGTGTTTTTTACCTGTGCAGCTGTGATGACAGCAACTTTGCAGTCTTCCATTATAGAGATGTGTTCTTTCATGGGTGAGAGGGGGGTAAAGTTAACACTGATCCTATCTGCCAGATTGTTGGCAATATCAGTTGGCTCTGTACATTTAGTGCCATTGAGCTGTAACTCAGAACAGATCTGAGTGTAACCATGACATGGACCTGTCTGTTGGGCAGAGATCTCCTGAGTAGACAGTATGCAACAGAGTACAGATTGGGTTACATTCAGTCTTGTTGCATGGGGCAACTATTTGAGGCCAGTAATCCTCTTGTTAAGGTACTTCATTGATCTTTCTAGCTGCTGAACGTACCTAGTCAGATTCATCGCAAGTGTGTTGTGGTACTCTCTGACAGGTCTGATGACTGCTGAGTAGTGGCAACCTCCTTTGACCTACATGCACAGACCTTGGCAGTTTGTGTGAACACATAGCAGGATTTTCAGACCACTTTGTGAATGTGTTTCTAGAAGTAGAGATGACTATACACATTTGTCCATAGATCCCTTATTATCACATCCATATTTAGCCTGTGTGTGTGAGCATGCCCAGTATGACCTTACAGTGTGATGCTGAATGCAATCCACTACATTTGTTGGTCTGTGTGAGCATGCACAGTATACACATTTATACTGTATGTGTATGGTAAATTAAGTTGTATTTTTACAGCAGGGCTGACCTTTGTGTCATAGATCAACAGGGATCATGCTGTGCCTGCAGGGCTCCCATGAGACACTTTGCATAGACTTATCAACATGTCTACATACGGGGGGACAGCTATTCTTTGTACATTTCTACCTGTGGGCACACCGGATTGTTACTGTGGGTGTACATAGGATGTGGGTTTCACCTGACACTTATACACATTTGCTGTGCCTGCACTGCTATGTACAGGACACCATTACAGTCTGTACTGTTGCCTATCGTACTGGCTTGAGGCATACTACTGTACTACAGATCTTAGCATCCAATGTCACATATATTAGCTTGTGACTTCATAGCCTACACAACCCACATCACAACACCTGGCCTGATGTTTTCTGTCTGCATAGGTGTGTGGGTGAGTTTACCCATTTGCCTCTTTAGGGGCATGATACAGCATTGCTTTGTGTTTGCATTAGTGTACAGTTGTCCTGCTGTGTCCAAGCTACTGCAATGCTATCATGGCTTAGTGGTTCAGTAATGTGATTAAAGTGCAAAGTATCCTGGGTTCAAGCCCTGTCACTGCTTTTTATTTTCATGCTGGCCAGACCAGACTGCTTAAGGAACAGTAAAGCAGATATGAGCATGTTTAACTGACTTTGCTCAACTTTCCCTGACCTTGCCCAACATTGATCGAGCAATTTTGTTTACATATACTAGATATTGGTAAAAGCTGCTTAGCACTGCTTTATATTGCTTAAAACATGGCAATCATGCCTCAGGTGGTGCTGCAGGGCTGCCTATGTTGGATGCACATACAACACTGCCTATACATGTTTGGAAACAGGTAGTGTCAAGTTAGGCATCCCTTTTATTTTATGTGCGAGTCAGAGAGAGGTATCATTTCCAGGGTTCCTACTGAGCCAGTGTAAGTGCTATGCATTGCCTCTTTGCCAAGGACAAGGTATACTGGGCACGCCTCCTTCTGCCTACTGGGGAAGGCTCAGGTTGTTCCTTCTCTGAGTCACGCTATACCTGTGCAGGCCTTGGCAATGGTGGGGAGCTGTTTGGCCCTGCCCCATGCTGTTCCTGCTGCAGCTGTTTTCGCAGGATCATACTGTGTAGCATGGCACATACCATGACAATTTTAACTTTGCTTTAACATGATCTGGTAAAGTTTTTTGACCCTCAGGCAAAAAGATCCTGATTTTGGCTGGAAGGATTAGCTGAGCTTTAACTTTTTACTTCTTAAAGTTCTTTATGAAAGAAATACATGCTTTTCTTTTGGTCATCACAGATGTAGTATAGTCATTATCAAACCTGACAATGTTGTCTTTTATTTTTATCAGAGAATTAGCCCAAGCAGACTTGAGTACCAGGTCCTTGTCTTGGCTGGAGAGGAATTTAATAATAATAGATCTAGGAATAGGAGGACTTTTCTGCGAAGAAAAAGCTGAAAGAGACATACGGGCTCTCTCAATACCAAAAGAAAGAGCTTCTGGTAGATTTAGTGCTTTAGGTAACCATTTAGTTAAAAACTGCAACATATTGCCTCCTTCCTTCTTTTCTGAGATTCCATATATCCTAACGTTATTTCTCCTAGATCTGCTTTGTTGGTCTTCTAATTTTTCCAGAAGTATTTTGCTTTAGCAGGAATTCTGTGTGATTCTCAGTTTCTGCCCTTCTGCCATCTAGGCCATTTACTGCATATTCTATTCTGAAATCCAAGCAGATTGCTGTTTTATGACTTCATTTAACATATCTGTTTCATGCAGTCCTCTTTTATGTTGCCCATTTTGGTCTCAAGTTATTCCAATTTAACAGAGAGTTCTTGGATACTTCCCAAAATAGATTGTAGTTCCTTTTTCACTGAGTTTTCTTGAGAGTTCACTTTTCAATGGCTCATTCTGTCAAAAGAGTTAATAAAACTTCTGACAGGAAAAAGTCGAAGGAAAGCCATAAAAACTTGAATTTTCCTTCAAATATTTATCCCAATTTGTTTAAAAGGCTCAAAATGTATAAAAATAAGTTTTTGTTGAGTTTATTTAACAAAGCCCTGTCAGAAAAAAAAGAAAAGAAAGCAAACAGACTTTGCACTGCTAGCAGTTTGGCATCCTGACCACACCCCTATTTATACCATTTCTCTTCAGTGTATTTCTATCAGCATTTTATATTTTTGTCATAAATTGGCCATTCCATAACTTTCATCCACCTATCTGATCAACATCATGAGCTAAGACACTGCAGTTGAACATTTCTCAACTGGAAAGTGATTTACAGTTCTATAAAATCACATTCCAAATAGTAGCTGAGATTTGGTCATGGTATGTCTTCATAAACTAAAGTTGCTGACAGTTTCTGGGATACTTATTATAATACCCACCCTCAGAATTTTGAATAATACTGACATTAAAATGAAAGTGTTTACGAAGGAACTTGAATCCTGTGTTTACTTGGGAGGCAAAGTTTTCCACATTTCCATGGATGAGGTTTCACACTCCTTAAAAGCTATTAATTGGAACATTCTAAAAACTCTACCTTTAGATAATACCGTTGCCCACTTCAACTCAACCTTCTTAAACCTTCTCGACTACCATGCTCCTCTACGGAGTAAGCGAATAAAAATCAAAACTGCTCCTTGGCTATCCAAACGTACTCTAGTCACCATGCAACACAGAAACAAAGTCTGGGCACTCTACCACAAAAATAAGTCTCCCCTCATTCATAACGAATATAAAACACTCAGAAATAAAGTCAAAAAGCTTATTATCACTGACCAATGAAATTACTTCTCCATACTCCAAAACAGCAATAAAACAAACCCTCAGAAATTCTGGAAAGCAGTCACCACCCTTATCAATCCAGGCAAAATTGACAACCTCAGCCCAGACCCCAGTGCTACCGACATAGATTTGGCCACATAATTTAACTCTTTCTTAATTCTATTTCAAAATTAACCTCAACATTCTCTGACAACACCACTCCTTCCATTTCACCCTCAACTTCCTCTACAAACACTACAAACACTTCTACCTGCACTCCTACTACTACACTCTCTTCTTCTCCACTATCATCACTCTCTAATACCCTCCCTACCCCTTCCTCTCCTTTTTCTTTCAAACCTATACCCATATCCACCATAGAAAACTCCTTCAAAAACTTAAGCCAGGCTCTAATGCCCCTGACAACATCCCATCATACTTTCTTAGCATAGCTGCAGAAGCCATTGCCTATCCCATCAGTATCCTAATAAACCGATCTATCCAAGAAAGCATAGTACCCCAAATCTGGAAAAAGGCTTTCATCATACCCTTGCATAAAGGTGGTAATAATAACAATACAACTAATTTCTGACCCATCGCTATCCTATCTCCCATTTCTGAACTCCTAGAAAAATGTATCCAACTACAACTCCTACCATATCTCATAGACAATCACCTACTAACTCCAACACAGCATGGTTTTAGGCCTGGTTATAGCACTATGACAGCCCTTCTCTCCTTCCCGGAAACTGTAAACAAAGCCCGAGACTCTGGTCATATTGTCTCTACCCTCCTACTTGACCTTTCTAAAGCCTTTGACACTATCTCTCACAAACTTCTAACTAAACTCTCTCAGCTAAACCTATCTTCTTCTTCTCAGAACTGGTTCTCCAGTTACTTATCTAATAGATATCAATCAGTAAAATGGAAGAAAGCCACCTCTTCTTTCCTTGCTACCCCATCTGGAGTTCCTCAAGGTTCCATACTAGGTCCTCTCCTCTTTAATATATTCATAAATGACTTCCGAAATTCTATTCCTTTCTCAAATATCATCCAATATGCAGATGATTCAACTATTATCTGTTCTGCCACATCCCTCCCCACACTGCAAAAACTTACACAAGATACATTTTCAATCACAGAACAATGGATGAAAAGAAATCACCTAGCACTAAATGCCTCTAAAACCAAATTAATGGTATTCACTCCCTCTAAAGTCAGCTCCATCAATACAAACACTTTCTATATCACTAGTAATGACAATACATCTCTTGAACTGGTGCCTGAGACTAAATTACTTGGGGTCCAAATTGATAGTAAACTTAAATTCAACTCCCACCTACAACTAAATATCAAAAACACCCATCAAAAATTAGGTATGCTTTATCGACAAAATTGTTACCTCACACCCTCCACCAAAATCACTCTCTCTACCTCATTTCTTATCCCCTCCCTTCTCTATGGAACCCACTCTTAACTAATCTACAATCTTCCCTTAAAACACAACTTTCCTCATGTTACAACAAAATCGCCAAATTCGCTACTAGCCACAAATCATCTACCCACCACTGTTCTTCTCTCCACAAACTAAAATGGCTAGAACTTTCCAATCATCTCACCTACACTCAACTGACTCTAGCACATAAACTCATTTTCAACCCCCTTCTCTGTCCATCCCTTTCCTCTGCCTTTAAAATGCACCTACCCAACAGAGTACTAAGATCTAACAACCAAAATCTAATAGAATTGCATAAACCTACTCGCCCCCCAGGTAAAAATCTCCTATCCTACGGCCTAGCACGTCTCTGGAACTCCCTACCCCCATCCATTCGTATCATCTCTAACCACTTCACTTTCAAAAAATCTCTTCACTCTCACCTACTATCCCAGTGGGAATGCTCCTGTTCTCACCTAATATCCCAGTGGGAATGCTCCTGTTCTCACCTACTATTCCAGTGGGAATGTTCCTGTTTTCATCCATCATAATATAAACTGGCAAACTCCTTTTTCCCTCCCTTCCTCTAACTTCCTATACTGCCTCTCCTAACTCAAACTCTCTCTACTTGTTCTAACCAAACTTTTTATAAATTGTATTATGTGTCATACTTTCAAGTTTGGTCAATATTTAGGACCTCTCAGTACTTATATAGAAATGTTTTCATTACCAGTATTATATCTTCTGAAACTTTCATCACCTGTCTGTACTACTTGATACATTATACTTTAAACTGCATCATTGGAAAATATTGTAATGTAACCTAAAACCTACTTGTAACCTTGTTTCTCAAGCCATACTACATGAAATGTCTTGCTCTAATTTGTTGACTTGTAAACATTGTAATCTAATGTAAAACCTATTGTAACCTTCTTACTGGAGCTTTTCTCCCCAGGACTCTATTGAAAACGGGTTCATTTTGGCCCAATGGACTATCCTGGTAAACCAACTGCAAATAAATAAATAAAATAAATAAAAATTCTTCCTTTTGATAAAAAATCAAAGCTAAGCATTTTGCACCTTCAGAAAAGAGAAATATCTCTGCATATACTACCTTCAAAACAGAATGCATTTTTGAACTCGGTGACAGTCACAAATTTAAGTAACACCCGGCCTTTATTTCTCATATGCATGTTAAATACTAGAAACCACCAGCATTTAAATGACCAAAATTCATTTGGCAAATGCTTGTCATGTTGGTGCTGTGGAGGAAAGCCCAGACTATTGCCTAGATGATCCGAGTTTGATTAGTAATACCATTGCTTGACAATGCCAGTTTTTCTTCATTATGTCACATATGTGATTAACATGAGAGGACTAGAATAAAACCATTTTAAATTTATTATTTCTAACATGAAGGACAACAATTCTCCTACCCCAGTTTGGTCATGTCCATCTTCCCAGCCCGAATTGCCCGTCAGGTGATATCACTCACTCTTTTGTATAAGACTCGGCTTCAGCCTGTATGCTAAAGTGAGTTCTGAGTAGGAATTGGCCATAAAGGGGCATGGACATGGCTAGGCAAGCTGACAAAGGTAGTTCTTATTAGTACATGTGGGGGAGCATGCCACATGTAATGTACAGAATAGACATTAGTGACCCTTGCAGTGATTAATGCAAGTAACCCAAAAGGTGCACCACAAAATGTAATGCAATTGCCTACGTCGCCACTTTGTGTGAGGTTAGGATATGTATGCTTATGGTGTCATGGCTGGTATACCAACAAGAGTGCAAAATACCTTCTTGGCTAAATGAAGGAAGATCCCTTTGTTCAGTCCCCACCACCACCACCCCCCCCCCCCAGTTGCTGAAACTTAACACAGAGGAACAATTAGGCTTGTGGCTCTTTGCAGGGTGAAGTTAATGCTTGGCAGGTATGAGGACAAAAATGATATAAAAAATTAACTTTGTAAATGAAGCAGATTTAATTTTATCTATACATTCAAACTGTGTGTGTGTGTGTGTGTGTGTGTGTGTGTGTGTGTGTGTGTGTGTGTGTGTGTGTGTGTGTGTGTGTGTGTGTGTGTGTGTGTGTTGCAGTGTAAGAGTAACAAGCTGGCTATAATTTCACTTTCTACACAATTATCATCAGCATCATATTATTCTTGTGTGTTCGTGTGCAGGAGGCAGGACATGGTTGCAGTGTATTTAAAATTAACAAAGCTGGCCATGTTTTCTTTCTCTTACCATCTCAAGCAGACCTTGCACAAGATAGGTGGTTATCTTTGGTGTTTTGGCAGCAAGAGGATGTATGAAACAACTGCTCTTTGCCACTGTGGCTCAGTGAGTAGCACTGCTATCTCACAGTGCTTTGTACTGGTTGAGTTCTTGGCTATGTGAAGTCTGCATACCCTTTCTGTCAGTTTGTGCCTATGTTCTCTGTTTAACCAAGTGCCTTTAAAGCATGCATCAGGCAAAAATGGAATTCCTGCCTTTTCCCTGAAGGTAAACCTGCAGAGTATGTGTGTAAAAATTATCACTGATTTTTACCTGTGCACACAAACATAATGCCAGGACATACGGTAGCAGAAAAATGTAATAAAGTTTCAAATACACTGAGGAGGGATAAGGCAGTCTTGCTTCACATAAACCAACTAGAGCAAAAACGAGGAAGAGAAACTGCAACATGGCTTAAAAAATGCATGTATAACTTTAATCAATCAATAAAAGACTTGAAATAAGTAAGCACTTTCACATCTATAACAGATGCTTCTTTAGACCATGATAAAATAGGGCTACAAAGTAACAATTTATACATCATTAAATACAAAGTAACCATTGAAATCATTTGAGCAGGCCATGTGACTTTAAGTAGGGTTTAAAGCAACATTTTCATTTAAAACAAAACACTTGTCTGATTGTAAATAAATAATCAAACGCATTTCGAGCTCCTCAGTTGTATTTCTGATATCACCTAGGCATTTATCATTCCTAACTAGTTGTACAACTAAAGAATGAAAAGTATGTTCAAAATCTTTCTGAGAATGTGCCTAGCTAGAACATTTTTTCATCACCTCTACAGATATCATAATTGTGCTCATGAACCCTGCGTGGAAATGTTTCCATTCTACATGTAAATACAAGAATTACAGAATCTGCAACTAAAAGTGCTTTTCTCTGAGACTGAGTGATACCCGCTGATTGATTATTATAACACAGAAGCTTTTTCAACTATCTCCTATTCTTGAAAAAAAAAGTAGGTTGTGCACCTACTATATTCCGGATCTGATCCAGCTGTCAATATATGCTAGTTTCTCTTCATTATGTCAGATATGTGGTTAACATCAGAAGACTAGGATAAAATATTTTTGAATTTATTATTTCTAACATCCTGTCTGGCTTTATAAAAACTTGTATCTGCTCTTTTATTTGAGAGGCATGAACGATCTCTTCTTTTCCTATCAACACTATCAGTAGTCAGAAGCAAATGAAATTCATCATTTTTGTATCCTCTCTTCACAAAGTCAGATTTTAAAGTAGACATTGCTGTTTGAAAAGATGGTTGATCACTAGTAAGTCTAGATGTCCCTTAACTACATTTTTATGAATGCATGAAGGATGCGTAGTATCCCTATGAAGCATCACATTTTTCTTTCATGGCTTCCTATACATGTTACTACTGATGGATAAATCTTTGTTTTTTACTAGCCTTACATCTAAAAACTCAATCTCTTCCTTTGACTGCTTCATGGTGAAAAGGTAGTCTTTTAAATGTTCTGAAGCTGGGGCAGCAGGAAAGCCCCTTTAGGTGGGAGGGGGAGATTGTTGAAGCTTTGGAGCTATGGTACAGCACAAATTAAAAGTAGCCACCTATGGCTAACTGGATGCAGGTGTTTATAAAAGTTATAATCTAAGTAAGAGTTCAGATCTTTGTTTTATGTGAATCCACTTTGCTTTGGGTAGGGTGAGGCAGTAGTGATCCCGGTGAGGGAAGTTTGTGATAAAATGGCACATTTTCTTGGACATTGTTTGCAGTGTCAATGTTTCTGGAAGCTGAATCAGTGATTGGAAGGTCATATTTTAGAAGGGATAGCACTTCCTTTATCTGTGGCTGCTCTTGCTGGCTCAGCTCAATAAAGAAATATTTAGTTGGCTTAGAAGAGAATGGAGTTGGTTTTGTTCATATTTTTTTCACTGTAGTGATTGAAATTAAAGGCTTGGTCAAGAAAATCCTATGGTATTTGAAGGAGTGAGGTGCTTCTATTATGTTTGTTAGGTGAATTACTGAGACCATAGATAAGGGCATAGAGTTCAGAATTCATACTTAGACCTTGACAAGACCTTCTACACCATCCCTATGCTGGGATTAATGAGAAACACTCCATGCTCATTATCAGGCCATATATCATTTACTTCATATGTAATTGGCTGTCTGACATATCCCATATGGTTAAGATCAATGGTGTTTGCTCTTGACAAAAAGCATCACAAGTGGTGTCACACAAGGATAGGCTCTGGGTTCCTTCTTCTTTGGTCTGTACTTGTCTGGCATGCACCATAATGTCAGTGGACTATAACTAACTAAATCTGCTGATGATTACATCTGTGTGTGGTTATCTTTTCCTCAAATTCTCCATCAAGAGATAGAATAAACAAATTATTAATTTGTTATTCAAGGGCTTTCCTTGAAAAAATTCAGTGTAGTTTCTTTTTAGTTAATCTGGTAACACCTCAAACTTACTGTGCAGATAATGCTCCACTTATATTTTACACAGACATGATGGATTTCTGTGCCTGTGTTGATAACAGACTCTCCTCTGACCACCATGTCTCTGCAGTTATTAAAAAACTCTCTGCCTTGCACAACTTTTCCTTCATAATATTCCCTCAAAATTCAAAGAAGTTATAACCCCAATGTATTCATCCCTTATTAGTTCCACCATTGACTGTAATACTCCCTTTGGCATGTACCTCACTAAATACCTAAAACAATTTGAGAGAATGCCTTATACTGACTACTGAGGGATGAACTTTGCTTATCTTTCTTTGCTATGAATGACCAAGAACTCTTTGAAGTTCTTCACCTAAACCCAATTAGTGAAAATGTAGACAGCTACTCTAGAGACCTACACCTATAATACCACTTCAACAAAGCTAGCTGGATCCCAATGTATCACAGAGGGAAAGGCTGTCCTTACATATCAAGCAGAATACTTGCTAGGAACCTTTAAAACCGGTATGGATGACTGAATAGGTGACCAAAAATTTTCACCTGGGTTATGTGTGGAGAATCAGTTTATTGGGGTAACACTGTTAGTGTCCCACTAATACTGGGTGACGTAAACAAACTTCTTAATAATCTCCATGGCGGCAAGCTTAGTAATCACTAGCAAAACAAGAACATGTTAGTAATCTTTAGTTTTTAGAGTTTTGGGTTAGCTGGATGTGGATTTATGTTATATAATACTGACTGGGATTTAATCTATTATTTGGAGAAGGTACAAATTTTGTTAAGAAAATATTGTAAGTTGTGTATTAAGTCTGTGTTGTAACTGTTTTTATTTTTATGAGTTCTGTCAGTTTTGTCAGTAAAAAGCATTATTCTTTTTTTGCTTCAGTCATGTTTGGTGACAGTGTAGGTGAACATTTTCCTAAAGTACTTTTGAGATTACATTGTATATTCTGAGTAACTCATCTTAAGTATCAGTGACACATTCAGCTATTTGAGTGGCAAATTATTTATTGAACTCCATTGGATCTGCACTAACTAAATTAATTGCTCTATCCAAACTTTTAAGTTTATGACTTTTTTTATGCTTTGGCAACTTCAGAATCAATAATGGTAATGCTTTTATTTGGTTCTCTGGCTGTGACCATAAATGCATAGGTTAGACATCATTCATATCTACCATATAACATCAGCAAACATCAAGGAGTTCTTCAGATGAGATATGATTATATTGCTAAGATAGAATTAGGCTCAAGGTACTACATTAAATTTAAAAGATTATAATTTGGAAAATGTGTTATATGGCAAATGCATGCTATAAGCTAGGATGGTTAGAGAAGTATTGCTGTTGGTCACAGCAAAACTGAGTGGTGAAATTATAAAATGCTTGATTACTATTAAAGTTTTTTTGCACATTCATCACAGTTTGCATGGTTACGATATTATAGCTTTTAAACTGAGCTTATCAGTTAGAACATCGAGGAATAATAGATACAGTGGTATATCACAGCATCTTTCCATTTTGCTTATGTGCAGCCAAAAAAATGTATTACTAGGAGGGATGGGCAGAAATGCGATTGTTGTGTAAGAGGTCAGCAAAAAGATAAATCTGATGATACATTATTTTCTTGATTCTGCTGTAGTGTTAAGAATCACAGTAGGTTTACCTCTTACTATGCTTACGTTTGCTTTCATTTTATTAAAAAAAGTTAGTCAGTCTTTACATTTCTTTCTGCTATGAACAATTAGCTGCCAACACTAACATCCTTTTACCAAATATATTAATTTGGTGTTAATATCTCTGATATAGTCACATACTAAGGAAAGGGTTGTTAGCTTGAGGAAAGAAAAAAATATTAGCACAGGCATTTCACTTTTTGTAAGGTAGTCACTGTCACACCAAAAATCAGCTAATTATCAAGAAGCATGCTACAGTTTTTTTGCATACTTAAGAATGGACAGTTAATTGAAAGAATAATTAGTGATGAGCAGCTTTAGTCAAATAAAGTCCTGACTATGGTGCAGGTGATCTGAGATTGATTAGTGACTTGGGTGCCTGTAGAAGTTGGTTGGGAAGGATGGGTATGAGTGGCGATTGCTGACTTACCCATCCAGGAGAGGAGAAAGAGGGATGCAGCTCCAGCTCACAATTTTAGTGGCACCTAGAAGGAGCAATAGGTACTGCACCTGAGAAGTATGAGCCTAGGGAGCATGCATTTCTGTTATGCAGATGCACAGATTAGAGGATTAATTTTGTGAAGGAATGTGCCTCATGGTTGCAGCACACAGCAAAGCTCAGGAGTTGTGAAACATGACAGGACCAGGAAGCCTGCCTACTCTTTATCACCTGACTCTCATCACTGAGGAAATGGATGGGCTGGTAGGACTTCTTGGATGTGATTGAATGGGCTTTAGAGCTTTCACCTAGTCCAGAAATATCGGGCCCGGCCTCTGTGTTCATGGAGCAAATAGGCTACTCAGGTGCAGGCAGAGGAGCTGTGACATAGGGAAAATATTGCCAGCCCAGCTTTCTGCCATTTTGTAAATAATTCTATGTCATTTGTGAATATTGGTATGATTTATACAAAACTATATGTTATGTACTGAGCTGAGATGTATCCACAGTGTACCCTGCTGGAACATAGAAGATTAACCTGCAAAATGTAAGAATAGTTGAGGTTACCTTACTTTATAGCTGGGCCATGAACAAGAGATGTTATCTCTCAAGTTCAATGCAGAAGCAGACAGAATGTCTACAGCTAGATGTTTTTGTATTGTCTGAGAAATAATTACTACGTTTCAAATGTAAAAGCATTTTATTGTTTTATGACTTCCAAGATCTGCAAACATGTGAGGGATATGCATTTTTAACACAGAGATGTTAAATTCTGGTAAGTTTCTGTTTAGCCTAGGAACTGAAGTCAGGTGACAGAGTGATGTCATCCAAGCTGGCCCAGTAGTAATGCTTGATATTAATTTGGGAACTCTCTTGAAGAGAGACTGGGCAGTTTGTATTTTGCCTTTGACCTGGAAAAATCCACTCATCATCATCATCTGCATTTGCTGTAAGTAAGATTTAGGGCATAGTACCTCTTTTAGATATAGAGACAAATATAGTAAAGATTAGCTTAGAGGTCTGGCTTGGCACCTCAGCTGAGATCTTAACCCTATAGCTGTGCCAGTGAGAAGTCTTATTGGGGATCTGGAGAAAGAGGGAGAAACCAGCCCCAGACTGACTGTGGTCTCTTTGTGCTTTTAAGGAAAATTGCAATTTACTGTGTGTGTACTTGCAATCCTCCCATTGTGTACATCCTTCACTGTTGCCAGTGGTGAGGATTTAGGCTCCTTGATTACTGGGCCAGTGCAGGGGCATAGGAGCCAACAGATGAGGTCCTAAGGGAAAGCAAAATAAAAAAAAGAAGAATTATCATTTACACTCATTTTGATAGCTGAAAGCTGTATTGCACATTGCATAGATGACGATAACCATATGCATTCACATTTTATATTACTTATACAGCCACTGAAAGCAATAATCATTTATACAATTTTTTCCAGTCCTGTAAGTATTTATTTTTGAATACATCTGATAAATATAATGAGTAAAATCAGTTTATTACCCTGATAAGCCCAACAGAAATGAGTCCCACTTTCAAAGGCAACCTGAAAGCAATGTTTGGGTAAACAACTTGCTAGAAGTCAAAGAAACCTCAACTGGAGAGTGACAAGAATGAAATGTAGGACTATAACATGAAGCTCTTGTTTATCATCTAATTAATTCTGTGTGCCTAATATGATCATTTAGGGTATAACTTATACTTTTGGGCTATATCCTCAGTATGCAAAGTAGCAATTCTTATGCATACAATAATTTACAGCTCTCTTACTACATGAATCACTCATTTTAATCACAATAATATTATTTAGATTTCTTATGCAACACACTAATCAAGCAAATATTTTCATAATGTCTAAACATTAACTTTTGTTATGTATCTAATTATTGTCCCTCTGGTAGTATACATACATTGTAGAAATATGCATATTAATAGGTATTTATTTCAAATGAACATCAAACAATTTATGGAAGCTGATTTCACATAAATGGTATTCCTTACATTCTCTAGATTAAAGCAGATTTGAAAAAAAAATAGCAGCATAAAAAAAGTAGATGTGATTACAATTTCTGGTGAGAATAAAATCGTTGTTCTCCACCCTGTCATATGCAGGGTCTACATTCTCTTAGGCTTATCTGCATAATAAACTCTGAGATTGCTGTGCATTGGACTACAGAAAAACACTCCAGATTGGAGTGCTCTGCGAGTAAGAACTGTTTTGGTAAGAAAGCAATTTCATATATTCAACTGATATACAAAATGATCGTTTCTCCAACTAAGCAAATTCTATTTGAAATAGGATAATATATAAAGTACACTGAAGTAGGATTTATTTTCAGAGTAACATGGCAAGGATCAGTGGCGGCTGGTGACTTCAAATCAAAGGGGGGGGCTGCAGGAGACAGCTGAATGGGTGTGGTCAATGGAAAGGGGTGCAGCCAACTAGAAAGAGGAGGAGCTATGCTCAAAACCACAAAAACTAAATATACTGCCCTGGGTGCCAAACCGTCATTATGAGAGTCCAATCAAGACAAAATGAAGTATAGAAGAATAAAAATATTTCAATGCATTGGCTGCATGACAGCTTAATATCTAGATGGAAACAAAAATGGTTGTGAGGCATGAAAAAATAAATTACCTTTTTTTAAATACATTAATGGAATGCCAGTCAAAATCAAGTATAAGAAAAACAAGCAGCACTCAACTCAAACAACTTCTTGCACTGCAGTTATAATTATAATTTATATTCAGCTTTATTAAAATACCAAGTAACATGCTGAAAGTAGAAATCTCTGATGCCCCCACTTGTAAAAATGTTCCTTATCCAAAAAAAGACCTGCTGCCTGACATCTACTTGTTTCATGTGGAAAACATGATCAAAGTAAAAAATGAAAAGCAAACAAGAAATAAGCTCAAGATACATTGCTTAAAAGGATTACTGTACAGGTTATGGACCACAGTAAAAGGATTATTGTACAGGTTATGGACCACATGATTGGCATTCTGTTTACGGGTAAAGCCTGCAGAGATGACTGGAAGTCTCTAAGTATAATGAGACTCTTAAAATAATGTAATCCTGTCCTTTATTACAAATACTGGCATATGCATTTCAATACCCAAGGCTTATACATTATCTAGTTAAGTATTCTCTACATGGCAACAGAAAGGCTTTCAATGTTGACAATTCTTTACCAGTATGCTTATTAAAGCTTACTTGCATCTTGCAATCTCAGCCAACCTTACCTAATGGTCATTAAAGTATTGCTACTTAAACACAGAGCAACAGGCACTTTGAGTAATAAGCATAAATCAACAGTACAAAAAATATGACAGAAACCAGACCATTCTGTAACAATCAAGGACAGATGAAAAGCCAGTCTAGTACTTGTGTCTACCTACTCTGCAAATTTACACTGCATAACTACTCCTTGCTTTGCTTTGACACATCCAGAGAAACTACATGGGGGAGTGGGGTGCAACAAGTATGTCACAGTTTGAAATGTCTCTGGGTAACTTGTGATGGCCCTGACACATTTGTCATACCTCTCAACCTCAGAGCAAAAAATCTGGACAAAGCCATACAAAGAAATGGGACAAAGGCCCAAAAATAAGGACATTTTTTAAAATATTGCTCTTCTAAACTTAGAAAGATAATAGAGGTCTTACATTAGTATGAATTTTCTGAATGGTATGAAATCTGAAACTCAGATGTCTGTCATTATTTTCTAACTTCAGTCTTTAATGATTTGTCACTAGTTTGCCAAAAAAAAACACAATTTTATGAAAAATGGACCAAAATGTGATGTAAAAATATAAAATAGCAACACAATACAGCTGGGAACCTGTCAAAGAAGGGATACTTTAATATTAGTACTGCTAACTCGAGCAGCTGACAAAATAAAAGAATCTACATGCATTTCTGAAATAAAAGTAATCTAACTGATTATTACAGTTATTTCTTAATTATAAACCCTCCATGTTTTCTTCCAGAATTGTTATTTTGCGGAGGGATCATTAGGGGAAGAGCAACATTTTGAGCCATAATCAGGGACAGTTGAGAGGTTTGGCTATACCTAATTCTATAAAGCAATTTATTTGCATGTACCTCTCAACCTGTTAATGCAATAAATCTGGACAAGGCCAAATATATTGGGGGAACATATAAACAGTATTAAAAATTGCTCTTGTATAAACCGAGACAGTTGATAGAACAGGTCTTACTTTAGCATGCATTTTTCTGAAGGTTATGAAGTCTGAAACTCAGTGTATCATTATTTAGTGACTTAATTCCTAAATGATTTGCCAGAAAACAACAAATTTTATGAGGAACAAACCAAAAATAAGAAGCAAAAAATCTATTCATTCTTTGAAAATCTGGACAGTTGGGAAGTATGGTTCAGTTGGGGCTGCCTAAGTATGCCGTCCTTCCCCCTCACAAAACCATGGTCGAATGGAGCCTCCCCCTGCAGCCATTCCAATGATCCATTACTTGGCTATTTCACACCATTTACCATAAACACTAACGTGCATACTGATTTACTTCTATGATGATTTGAACTTCATTTGAAAGTTTTATTTTGCATTTTATAGCACAAACACTAAGACATCTGCTAAACAAATTTGGCATTAAAACTTCTCTGCCATTGAAACTCACATTCATTGAAACAACATTGAAACCCATATTCAAAGAAAATACATTTTACCCGTGGCAGATAAATATTAATTTTGGGCTGTTTTCAAATCATAGGCCCCTTGCATATGAAACATACATGTGCTCTTTGATATACCTTCCTATTGCTTTGAAGATTTTTCCAGTAAACAATGAAACAAAACGCATGCACCAATGACAAAACTGCCCAATTCAGAACATTTCCATCATAAAAGTCTACTCAAACTTCTACAGTCCACTATTATCAGTAAATATGCACAATTCTACAGTCCACCATTATCAGTAAATATGCACAATCTCTGAAGTAGTAAAAAGTCATCTAAATAATTCCACATTAAATAAATCTGTAATGAAGAGGTTGCTGCTAGCAATCACCTTTATATTTCATGGTTTCATTGAAAAATAAAGTGTCTGATGCCCCTGAGGAATAAATTGCCTAAATTACATTAAAAATAAGCTAGTAATATTGCAATAGGAAATGGATGGTAAACTGATAACAGGCTCATAGTTCGTATCTTAACTTTCAGTACGGCAGCATTCACCCCTTATGGGAGTAGAACCAACAAACTTCTGCATCAAAAGCAAGTACACAACCTGTTGTGCTATTAGCAATGTGAGCTGATTTAGCATAATCAGCACTAAACTTCTCTTCCCCTGCAGCTCTCAGCTCCTTGTAAAATCTATTCAATACTCAACTGCATCTCAATTTCACAGCACAAGAAATCTGGAAAAAGCCAAATTTATTGGGGTGGGTCAAAAGGGCAAAAACCAGGGACACATTAAACATTGCTTGTATAATCTTGGAAAGCTGCTAGAATAAAATGCTGTGTTACCACCATACATTTTACTGCCAAAGTCCCTGTGCAAAAGAGTCAGAACAACATACCACTATGCCAAATCATCTGCTTTGTGAAAGAAAAATGCTGTGTTACCACCATATATTTTACTGCCAAGGTCCCTGTGCAAAACAGTCAGAGCAACATACCACTACACCAAATCAGCTGCTTTGTGAAAGAGAAGAAGACTGAAACTTAAATGGCTATCATTTAATGAATTCAGTTCTCACCATAGCTGTCAACCTCTTAGTACAAAACACCTGGACAAACCCAGTAATGAGGGAATACAGCCCTCAAACATTCAGTGAATTCAGTTCTTGCCATAGCTGTCAACCTTAGCACAAAAAAACTGGACAAAGCCAATAACAGGGTAATACAGTCCCAAAAATAAGGACAAATTTCAAATAGTCATCTTATAAACTTAGAAAATTGCTATAATAAAAGGTTGTGTTACTATATATTTATTGCTAGAATAAAAATTTGTTTTACTATGTATTTTCTGAAAAATATGAAGTCTGAAATTCAAATGCCTGTCAATTTTGCTTCTGATGGAACAAAAACAATTTTCAGCAGAGACCCACGGAGAAATACTGTAGACACATGTCTTTGTAAAATGCAGGACACCAGAACAAATCCACACAAACACAGGGATAAGATGCAAACTCCACACAGAAGGCACCCCAGCCAAGAATCAAACCAGAAAAACTATAGCTGTGAGGCAACAATGCTACCACTGCACCATCAAATATCAAGCATTGCAACATTTACAAACCACAGATATTATGAGGAACAGACCAGATCAAATATGAGGCAAAAATCTGCAATTTTTTTACAAATGGTGGTGGGTAGGGAATTCACCTCTTTAACACCTGCATACAAGGTGCAGGGTTCAAGCCTGAGGTATTCCCTACCACACCACCATGAGTGTAACTACCAGTATATTGCACCTGGGGCATTCTCTCACTCACACACACACACACACACACACACACACACACACATACACACCTTGTAGCAAACCACCATACATCCCTGTCCACACACTTACCTGCAGTAGATCTTTCCCTGTAGCAAACCACCATAAATCCAAATCCCTGTCCGAGTAAGCTACAAAAACCCATGCAAATCCACACCAGATCCTGCCCGTCGCAAGATCTTCCCCCGATGAGACTGCAGCAAACTCCAATCTACACCAGATCCTGCCCGTTGTGAGATCTTCCCCTGACGAGAATGCAGCAAATTCCAGACTGCTGACATTGCAGTCCGATCCCGATGGATTTTCCCAGCGAGTTCCAGGACCGTCTATGCAGTTTAAAACTGCATAGACTTCTGGGAGCTCCGTTCTTCATGTTTCCCAGTCAGAACTGCTGCTGAGTCAATCTGCGCATGCTCCAGACTGTCTCAGCAGCAGTCCAGACTAGTGCACATGCGCGAAAGGCCGCGATTTTTTTAATTTTTTTTTTTTATTTTTATTTCTTTATTTTCCTTTATTTTACAGTTGAGGGGGCTGCAGTCCGGCAGTCCAATAGCACGGGCCGCCCCTGGCAAGGATGCTTTCCACACTGCAAGTATAATATGAGGGCATCTGCTATCAAAACCACCACATAAAAAAGAAAGTGAAAAATTAAAAAAGTGAAATATATTATATGAAAATAGAGTCACATTTTATATAAATGTGAAATTAAATAAGGCATGTAACAAAAAATGCATTAAGAACGTGCATATCATACACATTTTTGACCAAGGACAGGGAATTACAATGGCTGTGTAACATCGCATATCATTTCAATGTCTTTCATATTTTATAAACTGGATTATTTAATGTGATTAGATGCATAAAATATGTTGGTGCACAAACACACACACACGCACACACACACACACACACACACACACATACACACACACACACACCCTATATAATTGCAATAAATGTAATTGTTTGGTCTCCATTATCATACACATGTAGAAAAATGCAAGTGGTGCTCTGAGAATCAGATTGCAAAGCACAGTGCTCTGTAAATCATCTGAAATAGTTTGATGTACTGCTTTGATGTGGTACAACTGGAAACATTTTAAAGTCCTTCTTTCCAGCTACAGAACATCAGTGTATAGTACATACCATGAGACTGGCATTTCTAATTATTACATTACAAATGACAAAAATTAATAAAACACAGACACAAAGACCAGCTCTAATTAAAACTGCATATTTTTTCAGAAGGTGTTCTAGTAATGTACAACTGTCTGATTCCATTTTTATTTCTAGTTAGGTGGTAAAAAGTCCAATCTAATGTTTATTTTTCTTGAAATTTTACCTGTAAACTAAAAAAGTATGAAATTAAAATACACTGAATAACAAATGGTTACTTTTAGTTCTGCCTCAAATGCAAGACATAAGGCTGGTACAACTACATAGGGTTACTTCATAAGTGAACTGGAAAAATAGAGCAAAATGATACATATGAATTGGGTATACAGTCTGCATCATTCATTTATTTGTTCATTAATGTTCTCATTATTCTTATTTGAAATTAAAAGAGTAAGGCGGTTGGAACACAATGAGAGAGTCCGGTAATATCACAAGTTTAATTTCCAATACGAAGCGCTTCGCAAATCAAATGACTCGCCTTCTTCAGACAAACAAACAGTGGGATGACATATCACTGCTGTTTAAATAATAATGCTGATACGTTTAAACCAATCAACAAGGTTATAGTTACATTGCTAATTAAAAACCATGGGAACCTTAAAATAAAAATGAATACACACTTCCTAAGATGACAATAATGTTTTGTGTGTTGCTAGTCTAAAAAACTAAGCATTCTGTATAAAAACCATACAATGTAATGTTTCAGTTTGGAACTCATTAGAAAAAATATATATGTATATATTTACATTTGTGTGGAATTTTTATATAAAATTTATACAAAAAACTGCAAAAAATTAGTTATAAGTACTATGAAACATCTAAGAAGAGAGTTACCTTCTTTGCTTACGAATATTTAAACAACTGTATAGACACAAACAGCTTCCCTACAAAATTTGTCTAGCAAATTATATGATATGTATCTAGTTTTAGATAAGTTTAATGCCACGTTGCATGTGACACTTTACTGTATATACCAGGAAAATTGGCTAAATATTGTTGAAAGCCTGGTGGTAGTATAAGATACAACAATATTCATTTAGAAAACCTTTTTGTCCCAGATGTTAAAAAGAGACTTTATCTGTTGTAGGAGAGCCATTTTAAAACACATGTTATTGATTGTGTTTCATTTATACATATACTCAATATGCTATAAAGAAGAATGATGTCAATAACGCACTGGCTAGGCATAGCATGGAATCTAGTGGTCACACTTTTAGTTATTTAATTTTACAACATAGGGAACAAGACATCAGGGGGGGCCCATGGCAAACACGCCTCGAAATAGATGAGCTCTTGTGGCAGATACGCACAAGAGCTCACCTGTTCCCAGGTATAAATGAAACACAATCAATAAAATGTGTTTTAAAATGGCTCTCCTACAACAGATAAAGTCTCTTTTTAACATCTGGGACAAAAAGGTTTTCTAAATGAATATTGTTGTATCTTATACTACCACCAGGCTTTCAACAATATTTAGCCAATTTTCCTGGTATATACAGTAAAGTGTCACATGCAACGTGGCATTAAACTTATCTAAAACTAGATACATATCATATAATTTGCTAGACAAATTTTGTAGGGAAGCTGTTTGTGTCTATACAGTTGTTTAAATATTCGTAAGCAAAGAAGGTAACTCTCTTCTTAGATGTTTCATAGTACTTATAACTAATTTTTTGCAGTTTTTTGTATAAATTTTATATAAAAATTCCACACAAATGTAAATATATACATATATATTTTTTCTAATGAGTTCCAAACTGAAACATTACATTGTATGGTTTTTATACAGAATGCTTAGTTTTTTACACTAGCAACACACAAAACATTATTGTCATCTTAGGAAGTGTGTATTCATTTTTATTTTAAGGTTCCCATGGTTTTTAATTAGCAATGTAACTATAACCTTGTTGATTGGTTTAAACGTATCAGCATTATTATTTAAACAGTGATATGTCATCCCACTGTTTGTTTGTCTGAAGAAGCGAGTCATTTGATTTTGGAAAGCTTACGTATATTGGAAATTAAACTTGTGATATTACCGGACTCTCTCATTGTGTTCCAACCGCCTTACTCTTTTAATTAGTTCGTGGTTTTTCTTGTTGGTTTGAGTCTTATTTGAAATTACTTATTTTACATTTGTGGAAAATGCATTCTTTCTGACTAAAGAAATTGTTTCACAAGCCCATTTGTTTCTGAATTGTGAAAAAAATGAATTTTATTACCAGTATTGTACGAACTGATTAGAATCCTGATGTCTTGTCTGTTCTTCTATGCATGCTTCAAGATGACAATTAGATATATATCGGAAACAATCTTTACAGTTTTACAGCACTTTCTGCATTCTGGTTATATGCATCTATTTATTCTGTCAACTGACCATCAAAATAAACCAGGCACCTTAAACCACTAGAGAAAGAATGCACAAGGCCTAGTCAAGTACAGCAATAGAGCTATAAAATAACAGAAATGTAAATGGAGTAGCTGCTAAAATATTAATTTCAGTGTTGCTTTCAAATCACACACACACATCTGCAGACAGGAAAAGCCCTTCACTGAGAGAATCTGTGGCTGATTTACATAGTAGAGCTCAAGCAAGCAAATTGTTATATAATTGGCTTACTTTACTGAACCAGAAACAGAATAAAGATTGCATTTTAAAAAAATATCTTGATTTGTGCTTATATTACAAGCTGAGCAACAATGTTAGATTTTACAGATTACAAACCTTTAATTTAATTTTGCAAATATATACTACTGCATTTTCATGAAGAGATCCTAGTTATAGGAATAAGGACATTTTTTTTTTAGTTTTACTGATTGTGCCATAACTGCTACTCTTAACTAAGATTTAAAGCACTACACACAATGAAGTCTCTCTGGTTTACCAGGGTATTTTAATGGTTTTGTCTATGTGTTTTTTTTCTATGTAACCTTTTTATTTGATACTTTGTTATTGTGAAATTTTACAGTCATCTTAATATTACAGACATAAGGCTTTGGTTAAAATTCAGTGTTCTGAGATAATAGCCAAATTGTCCACTTATGTTGTAATGTAAAGCCCATGAAAAGGACAATCATGTCAAGTCTACTGCTAGTCATGTTTGGCTTTATTGACATGGATGCCTTAATAAAGGGATTTTGACAGGGCACTTTTGTTTTTGCCTATGTGTTCTATCTGAGCTTTGAATCAGCTGTTTTATTTATTATTAAGAAATGTTGCAGTCACCCTACTGTTACTGACCTAAGGCTTTGTTTAAAACAGTTGTTCAGCTAACAGCCTAACTATACTACACTTATGAGCCCATAAAAAGGGTAAAACATGTCATGTCAGCAGTTTGTGGGGATTGGATTTATTGGACTAAATGCTTTAATAAAGACTTATAAAAAGTCAGGGGCATTCAGAAGTCATGTTGCTGAAGCACTTGTATGTCCTTAAGAAAGTCTCTGTCAAATGATGTTTAAGGTACTATAGACAGTGATGTTTCTGTTATATCTAGGCTTTTGTTATGTTTATGCCTATATGATTTTTTATGTAACATTTTACTTGCTGTTTTGCTACTCATATCGAGTTGACTATACCTATTCTGGTTGTATTTTGCTTACAGCTGTCAACCTTAGTTCCTACCAGCCTCAGGCACCCATTCATATTTGTAACCACAAAAAGAAAGACAGTACTCATTATCATCTTGATTGATAAAATGGGTACTTAGTGATATTTGTGCACATTTTGCCATGCTGCTATAATCACCATCAAACATGGATAATGGCCAGTGGCTTATCTTAGTCTCATAAAGCACTGTTAGGCCTTGCCATGAACACTTAGATTTGTTTCCATTTCTACCCTTGACCTAAACAGTATTGCAACATCTGTGTAATCATGTGAATAGACTCTTAGAATCACACCAGTTGAGGTACTAATAGCATAGCTGCCACCACCACCACCACCTATGCAGTTAAAGTCCTGCCTAGACATGTAACATCATTCTGGAGAAACTATCAATTAATTACATTTGGCTGTCAGTGGTGACATGGGTTTAGTCTTAAACTTGACTTAGCAATGCTTTATATATGTAACCTTTGATCATACATATTCAGCCAATGTCTTAGCCTCATGCATATGCTTCTGGACATCTTTGCATGAAACTTAATTTTTTTGCACATTATTAAAATTGTTTTATACAATTTTTAAGCAGTCATTCATTAACCTGATAGTAATGACATCATCCTCGGGAAGATTATTTCATGAATCTGCCACATTCTACTTTCTGTTCTTTTATGTTCTTTCCTGCTCCAAACAGCTTCAAGTGTATATCCTGGGGTTATCATTTTTTTTTAATTTCTGAACTGTTTCCTTCTGTGATCTGCTTTCTGGGGACAGAGTACTCTATTTCAGATCTTCTCAACATACTTAACAAAACAATATAACGTTTTTATTTTGCATTGGTTGTGCCTGTTCTTTTGTGTCTCTGCATCACACAAGTCTTTATTGCTGTTTTTCTAGAAATCACTAGCAATAAAAATCCTTTGTCATATTTGTTTTTGTGTTGATAATACTTTACTAAAAACTGTGGATTCTTCTACTGACCATTTTTTTACAAAGTGTAGAATATTATATTGATTATATTGATCTGCAATGAAATTAAGTGACTGCATTTTGATAATTTAATCAAATTTATGAAATCAGTATCGGTACCAATTAGTCTTTACCACTGGAAGAGCATTGTTTAAAGGTATTACAATACATAACTTTTAATCAGGGTTTTTCTCATATTAGTTCCTACCATTATACTTTAAGATTTAAAGAAAAATAGTTAAGTCAATCCACTTAATTCCTTATGACCTATGCTGCCTGTGTTAGAGGAAAGAGAGTATTCCACTGGAAATACATGTTGCAATGTGGGTGTGTGAGTGTGTATGTGTGTGTGTGTGTGTGTGTGTGTGTGTGTGTGTGTGTGTGTGTGTGTGTGTGTGTGTGCATGCTAGAAATCTTACCTTTTACTACATAAGCTCTTAAGTCTTGACATACGTACATGCATACATATATGAGTATTTATGAAATATTCAATAATGGCCTTCTAGCCTGTCAATATACCAGAACACTCATCCCCATAATAAACAACCAAGCTGTCCTTAAAAATAAGTAACCTAATGCTGGCTTTAATATAAATTAGTAGTCAGTTACATATTGTAGAGAACAGATTAGTGCATTTCATATTCCAATATAATCTCCTAGTGACCAAGATTGCCCTCAGTATTCTATCTGCACTATCCACTTCCATTCCAGGTGCAGAGTTCTTAATTCATTTTAACCAGTTTGATCACTTTAAGAAAATTAAGCCATTTTCATTCTCACTCATCTGTTTGGAATAACCTTGATATTGCAGGTGTTATACATTATACAAAAATAAACCAAATAAATAATCAACTAAACACATATTATTCGTACAATTTATTCTGCAACAGTCTGTGGAGCTGGACATTGTTTTTAAAGTACTATTATACATTTGCATTTACTGCAATCAACACATTTCAAATGAAGCAACTGTAATATTATCTTACCTGGTTTTGAGCAAATGCAAATTAACAATGCAATCCATTGGGAAATGCTGTACTTCATTATGAACACTGATTGTAAGAAGTGTGAACAATGTATTTTCAGTAACTGCATGCACCTTTTATATGAAATATATGAAGTATTTAACAAGTTTCTTCCTCTTTCTGACGTCAAGACTTTTATTGTACCATTTGTAATATGAGTGCATGCAAGTTTCTCGTCTGATGGGAAAATATGTCCTTAATCTGAAAAGCCTAACAAATCAATTAGTTTAGTATCAGTCCATTTTTGAGGTTATACAGTATTGTGGAAACATATTTATCCAGAACACAAACATGAAAAAAAAAATAAGCAAGCACTTACCAAGTTTCTGCTTTTCCCTGTTTGGATGATTAATTACTACACTCATTAATAAGATTTGACCCTGTCAGCAATTGTCCAGAATACTATCATATTCCTTTATTTTTCTATCTTTATTACCAGGTGTAGCAATATGGGATCAAAGGTAACTGATTATCTCTGCCATATGTAAACAGTTTATATTAACTTTTCTTGTAAAGTCCATTTGATAACAGAATACCAAAATCAGTTTTCAGTTCTGTTAAGATTATCATTATCTTCATTATTATTATTATTCAGAACATTAGTATTATTATTATTGTTATATGATTACTTGAATCCCTGTATGTTTCTTGTCTTCTAGCTTTTAGTTGTTCTGTCATAAAGATTAAGAAGTTGCAGCCAATTCCAATGGAGCCATTTAATTAAAAGATGTATTCTTTAATATTCAATTAAAAGATGTAGGGCCAGATTCACAAAGCCTCCGTGTAAGAGTTATAACTCTTACACGGAGGCTGCAGTTAAACGGTGTGATGTCAGCATGTCATGCATATGCATGAGGTGCATGAGGCATGCTGAATCACACTGTAACTCTTACACGGTCTGTGTAACAGAGTAGGGGGCATGTCCGTAGGCTAAGCCCTGCATGCGGACACACCCCCGGAAGTGTAGAATGGCTGAAAGTAAACAGCCACGAGAGAGGCCATGGCAATGTAAATAAACACACTACACAACACATTCCCCCACAGACCATCAGTGTACAAAGTGAACAGATGCTATAAAATGAAAATAAAAACTGTTTAATTTTTTTTAAACCCCGTAAATGTGTGCTACTGTGTGTGCTCGTGTGCGCGGGTGTGCTACTAGCGCAATTGCAGTTAGCAGGCAGTGGAGAAGGATATGAGAACTAAATATGCAAAGTAAGCGAAGAAGTAATAGCTTAGCGGTAGAGTTGCCGGCTGAAGAGAAGGCAGGCAGGGTTCGAGCCCACACAACAACCTTTTTTTTTTGTAAATAAGCACTAAAAAGGCCCCTGACAGTATTGTACAAATGTAAAAGTATACCCTTTTGTAAAATGGAATGAAATGGAGCATATATTTTGAAGTAACACAATAATAAAAATAATTAGAAATGTACTGGCATTCCACGCACTGGTGAGCAGGTCCGTCACCACCATGCGGACCTGAAGCGACGTAAGCAAGACCAGTTGACCGAATGGATCCAGGAGGCCCGGGATATGCCTAACACCCCACTACTGAGTAAGTTACATTTTACTTATGTATGTAAGGATTTCAACTAGCTGATACCATGGAGATGTGTAGTCCAATATTACTTCTTTCGTATTACAGCTGCAGGTGTCCGCTCTGCGAACCGCGAGACGCATGACAGTAGGCTGGCGCGGCTGCGCCACCATGCAGGTTAGTAACCCCACCCAGTACTTGTAAATAAATATTATACTGTAGCATGTATCAGAACACTGCAGTGTATTGATTAAAAGTAATATAATGTGCAATCAAGAATTGAAAGTCTGCAGGTATGGCTGCAACAACTTCATCAATATGCAAGTGTAACTGGAAATATAATTGATAGAAATAAATATTGCTGTAATACAGATGTCCCACCATTAATTAAATAAAGTGTAACCTGCAGTAGTCTCAAGAGTACAGCTGCAGAATCTGAGGTAGTCACATGTGAGATATATCCCCTGTTGAAATGCTGAATCATGACAGAAGTGAGGCTGTTGGAAAGTGTTTGAATCACCACCGGTCTAATATGTGAACAAAGCCTAGAAGTACCAACCTGAACTGTGAAGTTGCAGGATGTGTGAGAGTGACAGAAAGGGTCATGTATGAATAAATAAAGTAGTAATAACCCCTGAATATATTAGCCTCAGTGTGTTTCTACAGAACTAAATGCATGTGGGAAGTACAAATTAACATCCCAAACTGATTTCAGTGTGCCAAAATCTGGAATGTCTAGGACAAATTCCGTATATGGTGATAACAGTAAACAATTTGCAGATAGAATGAATAATTATCTGACAGACTAAACAGCCATAGTTGTCCCCTGTCCTGACATCAAAGTGTAGCAGGATGATGCATCTGATCAAATTCAAAATAAGTAGGATAGTGATGTATTTGTAACAGGTCTAGCATGACAGTCAAATAAAAATCATTTTGAAACATCAGCCTCAACTTAATTGTGTACCTATTACAAATGTATATCAATGTGTAACTTATGAATGTGTCATCACTTTCTATCTCCACCCAACCCTATAATTGCAAATTAAAACACCCACTAAATATTGGTATGTGAACATTTCATTAACCATGGACATTTGTCCGTTTCAAAAATATATGCATGTCTGTTTGTGCATGTGCCCTGTTCATACCTACAAATCTGATGGCCTGTTGCCATTAATCAACCCTGCATGTTGTTTGATTGTGTATTTCTGTTCAAATAATGCATGTGATATTGATATGCCCCTTGTTCAATGGTGTTAATATCTGGGTGTTTGTTTAATGGGAATACCAATGCATGCTGTTACAACTAATCTGAATGGAATAATATGCCACTAACCCAAACTAACATAACTACTCACAAACCTAGAATGCTTGGGAAGGCAGGTCCCAGCGGACCCACCTCTCCCACCTCAGCTGGCGACTGCACCTGGCACTAGTGCCCAGGCCGGACCCTCCTCCGGTGGCCCTGTGCCACCTTTGGGTGGAAGCGCTGCAGGGGATGGGGCCCGTCCCCCCTCTGCAAGCGTGGCCAGAGGAGTTCGTCCACTCACCCTCCAAGGTGTCCGGTCTGTGGTGCGAAGGGAGATCCAAGACTCTGTTCTTGGGCCCCTATGCCAGCTTGAGGCTCAGGTGGCACAGTTAACGGGCATGCCCGTTGCCCCGCCTACACAGCCCCCAGCACAGCCCCGTCCTGGGCTGTGAAGGAACAGTGGCAACTGCCTATGGGTGGGGATATCAGTTCCACTGTTGCCATCTGTGGGCTCATGCGTCTTGGATATCCCAACCTCCGTCCCCATCAATTGTGTAACCCCCCACTTGTGTCATACACCGCCCCTGTATGCATCTTGTCTGTCTTGTCTGTTAACCTACCCAACCTACCTCCCCAGCTATACCGACTTCCTTCACCTGACATACCACTCTCACCTGAAAAAAAAAAAAAAAGGCACTCTGTACCCACAAAAAAATTACGCCCCATACATAGCTGTCCATGTCGCACACATGTCCGCTTGACATTGAAACTGTTAATTACAATTGGGTTTACAACAAACATTAATGTTGTCCTGACACCTCTCTCAGGGGTGGAAGGTTTCAAATGTCTCACCAAAATGCATGGAAATACACAACTGTTGCTGCTAAAGACATGGGCATCTATGGGCCTTACCTACATCCCTCCTGCAAATCCCACGCTTGTTTCCCTACTGTTTTACCCTCTTTGTGACCCCTTTTTCACCACTTTCCTGTCACCCCTTTTTCTTTTCTTTCAAAGAAAATAGCGCGGGTGTGCGCTTGTGTTAGCGGAGGTCACCACCAGTCAAGATCGTGAGCTCAGCATAAGCGCAGACCTGGTTTTAAGTGCTTAAAAGTGCTTTTATGCCACTTTGATTGACAGGTCCTGTACTCATTTTGAAAGTCTGGAAAGAAAAATAAATTCCCACTGCCAGTCTCGAACCCAGGACCTTGGTAACATTAGTCTGCATGACCTACCACTAAGCCATCACTGCCATACAAGAATATAGTGCTAAAATAAATATAACATGTAATAGTAGGAATCAATATAAAGGCAATATAGGAGGTGTACTATCCAAAGCATGTCAGGTAGAGTTTTAATGGCCAAATTACTGGATTCCCATACTATTTCAGTGTTAACAGAAACAGCCCTGCAATTGTTAGCTTGTACATAATAATGTAAGGTAATGTACATATATGAAGGTATGTATATGTACACATACATATATATAAATATATAGTAATACATATGAAATATAGTCGTAGGTGTCAGTATCCATACACACTCACTACAGGAAACAGTGAAGATAAATGCAGCAGCCAGAATCTGCAACACAGCCTGACCCCTGTGAGACCTACTAACCCTTTTAACTGCTTAAACGTGGCTTCAGCACTTTGATTGACAAGTCCTGTACTCAATTTGAAAGTTTGGAAAGAAAAATAAATTCGCATTGCCAGTCTCAAACCCAGGACCTTGGTAACATTAGTCTGCATGACCTACCACTAAGCCATGACTGCCATACAAGAACATAGTGCTAAAATAAATATAACATGTAATAGTAGGGATCAATATAAAGGCAATATAGGAGGTGTACTACCCAAAGCATTTCAGGTAGAGTTTTAATGGCTGAATTACTGGATTCCCACACTAGTTCAGTGTTAACAGAAACAGCCCTGCTAATTGTTAGCTTGTACATAATAATGTAAGGTAATGTACATATATGAAGGTATGTATATGTACACACACATACATATAAATATATATTAATACATATGAAATATAGTAGGTGTCAGTATCCATACACACTCACTACAGGAAACAGTGAAGATAAATGCAGCAGCCAGAATCTGCAACACAGCCTGACTCCTGTGAGACCTACTAACCCCTTTACTGCTGAAAGGTGCCTCCAGCACTTTGATTGATAGACCCTGTACTCAATTTGAAAGAAAAATACAAGCATACTAGTAGGCCCTACCACAAGACCATTGTAACACTAGTCTGTATGACCTACCAGCAAGACATGACTCTCATACAGGAATATAGTGCTAAATAAGTGGAACATGTAATAGTAGGAATGAAGATAAAGGTAATATAGTATGTGTACTACCCAAAGCATGTCAGGCAGACTTTCACTGTCCCAATTACTGGATTCCCATACTAGTGTAGTGTTAACAGAAACAGCCCTGCAAATTATTAGCTTGTACCCAATATTGTCAGCTAATGTACATATATGAAAGTATGTATATGTACACATATGTATATATAGCAATACATATGAAATATAGTCGTAGGCATCAGTATGCATACACACTCACTACAGGGAACAGGTGGGAGAAATGCTAAAACCTGAATTCACAACACAGCATGAAGCATGAGAGATGTACTAACCTTCACACTCACAGAACATTTTCCAACAGCATACCAGCATGGTCCACGCCCTTACAATCTGAAAGGGCAACGCCTATCTCACATACCCTTTTATAGCACTGTCCTGAAATCACAGTGAGACATGCAATCAGTACACAACTGGCTGTATGCAATTAGCCAATGCTGCCTTACAACTGGTGCAGAGGCCATCACATGGACCTATGCAGATACCTACAAAAGCATTCAGTACCCACACTCCACACATGCAATACAGTCATTGCACAAACCTAATGAGAAAGAGAGAGTGAGAGACAGAGAGAAAAAAAAATATACAAACAGCAAGCAGCAAGCAGCACCACTGACACAGCAACAGCTGCCACAATCACAGGTAATGCAAAGTAGCAGGTTAATACTGTGTTTACTGTGACACCTCCAAATGTATCATAGTTCACTATCTATAGCTATGTCCATGAGATAGGTTGTGTGTACATAGTCCTGAAATATATACATATGCAATATTGCTGTACATGTTGCCCATACTTGAAACTTCCATAGCTTAGAACACAAGGCCAGTTGTGCATATGATGCAGTAGTTACCAGGGTCAGTAGAGGTTACTCCTCATTGGTGTGGGACCACTGTGTATGTATGGCACTGTTCAGGTAAATATCCTGTAGTATGGCCAGGGATTAATATCAGACTGTCATGTGGTGCTATGTCCTCCAGGGGTGAACATAGCACACATCCAGGGATACTATTTTGTAACAGTAATGCTATGTGTTCTGCAATGTTGAGGGTGGCCCTCACCTGGACATGTGAGAGGATAGGGAGGTTACAGTCATCTGTGATAACTAATACCGCATGTGTAGGAGAATGGGGGGGTACCTGCACCTAAACTGTCTGCAACAATGTTTCCAATATATGTGCATTTGGTGAATGTGAAGCATCTTAACACTGATGACCACAGATGCCTTGCCTTCATGTGAATATGCCCTGTGCTGCAGTAGCCTCCTGCTATTGTTATACAATGTGCCTGTATCTGTAGTCCACTGGACAGGATAAATAAGTGGTGTGCATATGTTCTGGGTTAGATATGTGTGTGCACAGTACATGCAGTATGTGGGACGTCTGTGGTAAGCATATGCAAAGGGGCCAGCAGTGTGTGTTGTGGCTTCCACTGGCCCAATGGGCTGCATGGATAGCATCACAGTCATAACTAGTGAATAGCTGTGTAATTACATGCATACATAGCAAGGTAGTGTACTGTGCTTGTGATGTTGTTGGGATATGTATATCCAGGCTGAGTAATGTGTGTCCACATCACAGGGTTGGATGGCAGAAACACCCAGAGTGTTTCAGACGTGTCACCTGTGCAGAAATATCTGGCCATTACCTGTGCATCCCCCACAACACACACACATGCAACATATGGCAGAAGTACTATAGCAGTACACATAGGTTCATAGGTTCATACTAGGCTATTTGCCCTAGGGCATTGATAAGCCTAGTAGAATGTGTTTGTCTTTCGCCACCCAATTACATGTTATGCTGCTATGCCCTTGTCCGATGTTAGTATACTGTGCCTCTGTCTAACAGTGACATAGAAGTGATACCTGGGGTACAACTATGATCTCCATCCACTCATCCAGATTCCTATGGAAGAGAGTCAATGAGGGACTCTGCCTAACCTGTAGTGTGAGTTCATTACAGAGTGAAGGGAGCCTCTTGGTTAGGAATATGCCCCTCCAGCATGTCCTATTTATGTCAGTGCTGAGGTTCAGGTCTCCTGAGCATGTGGCTGTATGGGGCTCTGATTTCCTGAGGTGCAGCATGTTCATTACTGCTGGGTAGGACATGGCTGTATATGGCACGCTGATTGCCTCTGAACAGGCAGTATGCCACTGAGTCCAGCTGGATTTCCTTTAAGTGGGCAGCATATGACATCTGTTTGAGCCATGTCATCCTCTTGATGAGGTACTGTTGTCCTGTACCGGTTGCTGTAGGTGTCTGGTTAGGTACATTCCAAAAGGTGCATTGTCCGCAATTATAGGCCTGATGATGGATGAGTAAAGAGGCACAATGACCTCCCCTGCCATACATGTGAATCCCTCATGATTAGCTGGGCTATATAACATGTCTTTCAATCCACGTTGGCCATGTGGTTGACAAATGACAGACTGCTATCATGTTTGTTCCCCAGGTCCCCAATTACATCTTCTGTACCCAATGGCCTAACACCTATGTGGTACTTTGCCACCAATGTGGAGGTGTGGGAATCTGCGTTGAATATTGATACTCCCCCTCCTTTGTTAAAGTGTTGGGGCCGACAAGAATGGTAACAGCCATAACTTGGTAGTGCTGGTGTGCTCCTGGGAAACCTGAAACAGGTTTATGTTACTGCACAGATATCGATGTCCATAATGCTACGTAGGGTTTTGAGTGCGTGTATCCTGAGGTCTAGACTTCTGGTGTTGAGTAGCATCACTCTTACTTCCTCATCCTTTGTGATACAAATGGATGTGGGTTTGCCTTATGAGCCTTGCCTAATACAGGCACTATGGGTGTAGCAAGAGCCTCCGCCAAAATCCAATAGGCCAGGGGTGACAGGTGCAAGCTGTCCCTAGCAAAGCATACCACCCCAAGATGACAGGCATTGGCACACCTGTGAATGACACCAGTATGTCAGTCAATTGTTGGAAGGGATCATCGTGCCTTGATATTGTGGCATCATTCTTGGTGAGGGTAAGATGCTACTCAAGGTCAGGGTCAAACTGTCTTGGGCTACATGCTCAGAGAGCTCCTTACTGTCTCATGTCATGTATTCCAGGGAGGTATGTGTCAGGTCATTCATACCAGCATGGACATTGACTGAGTCATACCTGTACTTGCCTTGAAGTTACTTGAGTGTTTGTGTTATGTGGCTGGTCGTAGTGCCCAACAGGCTGCACACTGTGACCCTCACCTTGTTAAGCCTGGTGAACGTGATGTCAGTGTGCCCGATGATAGAGGCACCTAGTACAGGTGTATGAGGTGTGTTGTTTACTGTTAATGGCTGTGAGTGTTCAGCACATTGGCTTTGTGTGATATGTGTTGCACGTGTTTGTTTCCGTGGTAGTGGTTGCTTGAGTGTCTGCTTAGGAGGTCTCTGCTGCATAGGCAGACCTGTAGTCCGAGCCTACGAGTATGTTCATGTGTGATCATGTGTTAGTTCTGCTGTCGTGGTAGGTCTATGTGAGACTGGAAGTGTAGTGAGTGTGGTTTCCTTCTCCACCTGACTGGTTATGGCAGTATTGAGTAGAGAGAGCCTAGCCTCCAGTTTGGTATATGGTTGCATCACTCACATGAGTTTGAATTTGTTGTTAGGAGGAGGGGGTTGTTTGTGTACATGCAGCTGTTCTAACATTGTCTCTGGATTACCACACTCACCAGCTGGACTGGGGAGGAGACTGACAACTGACCTTTGGACATGCTAGAATACTATTGTGAATACCGTAATAATTGAAAACAAGGTCCAGTGGGGAGTGAGGGTGTACTGATATTACCTACTACTGCTGACTGATATAATAGCTTCAGTGAGCAAGTGCCAGGTAACCTAAGTGCAATGTGTCACAATTAAGTAAATGCAACAATGACAAGCAGTCACTTGCTGTCATGTGTAACATGGAAATACGTACAGTAAGCAATGCAGATATCAGTAGTGAGTCACAGAAGTGTTGAGAAGCTGTGTATTATGTGGAAGTAGCGTACCAGTGAAATAACAAGCTAACAAATAACAAGCATATAAACAAAGCTAGATTCAGGAGGCCTGGATGTAGTGTTTGCTACAGCAAACAATGTGTACCAATGTCAGTAAGATACAGCTCAAACATGCAGGCACTATAAACCTGAAACCAGATGTCCCCAGCTATGAATGGCAGAGTACAGCCTATTGTCACACAAGAGTGCAGACCACAAACCTTGTTAATGTTAAATAACTGGCCTGAAGGCCAACTGCCTATACTGGAACTAATACACTTGGACACTGGGCTCTCAATCAGCAGTTCCCAGCTTCAAAGGATGAAGGATATGTGTCCTGCCACCACAGTGCTTGCCACAAACCTCCCTAATGTAAAACAACTGGTCTGAAGGCCAGGTGATTAGTCCAAATGACTTAGAATGATAGCTACACTTTAATCAAGTTACAACCAAGCAGTAATAAGTACGATTTAATACTCCCTGTATAGAATGTGTACCGTGTATTGCTGAGATACTATGCTGATAACCTGTTTGTGTACCTTTCCAGGGGAACATAGCTCCAAAAGGAACCCCATATTCTGCTGCAGAGGATGAAGTGATCCACCAGAGCCTGGTGCATGACTATGCCATCCTGTTCTCACGCACCACCCAGAATCAGCAGGAGAGGTCTGCACTGTGGCAAAGTCTTGTCAGCAGGCTAAATGATGTTGGCATGCATGATAGGACATATGAGCAGGTGAGACATCACTGCAGTGATTTGATTAGAAATGTCCGCCAGCTGCAGATATCCATGAGCAGCGGGTTGCCACAGGTGGGGGTGGCCACATCCCCCCCTCACCAGACAGGAAGGGCTACTGCTAAGTGTTGTGGATCCAGCCCCAGAACAACAACTACAACAGTCATGCATCATGATGGAGGTTGGATCCACACAGCAGCAAGACACCGAGCGTGCAGGTAAGATGCCATATTTATTTATTGTTATTACTTTTACATTTGTTGACCGAGATAGTCTAGCTGGATATATGTCCATTTTCAGTAGAGGCCTGGGGAGAAAAGCTCCACACATAACATAATAAAGGCAGACAGACAAGTTGTTAATACAGACATCCAACATAATAGAAATATACACCAGCTTGTTAATTAAATCAACATACATTTAAGGAACACAAACAGTTTAAAGTCATACACAATGTACTGTCGGTTTCAAAGCAATTCTACCTAAAACATAACGGTTATGCAATAAGGCAAAAGCCATATAGATAATAGTTAAAGCTCAGAAGGGTAGAGAAGTAGAAGGAGTATGAAAGATAAAATAATAGGGAAGAGGCAGGAGTCAAGAAGGGAAGTGAGGAAAAGAAGGAAGACAGTCAAGAGGAGGTGGGAGGGATGGGAGACGTAGGTCAGAGCGTAGAAGGACATCAAGGGGAAAGAAACAGGGTAGAAGCTAGTTGTAATGCACAATGAGGGGTTAAAGGTAAAGAGAGGGTGGGGAGAGGGACGTTAGCCTGGAGTACTACAAGAACAAAGCCAGTGGTTTTGGAAGTACAGTTAGAGTTGTTGTTTGAAGAGAGGTAAGGGTGAGATCAGAGTTAACTCCTGGTATGTACATATGACTGTTCTGTACACTGTTACTTCATGCACGCATAAGGTGTGCATGTGGTATGTATCTGTCATTATGATATGTAATTGTGCATGTGTGATACAGACATTATGAGCAGCTGATGTGTATAAGGGAACTAGTGTACTACTGTACTGTATCATGTGCAAAACAAATGGCACACTTGTGCCCACTGACATTACTCTCTTCATACTTCCAGGTCCCTCCCATCTAGCAACGAGGCAGGCCATACATGCTGGTGAGTGTGTTCAATATTACCTGAAAAACAATTTATAATACTAGTAAGAGTAGTGTAACTCTGTAGTATACATGCTGGTGAGTGTGTTTAATAATACCTGCAATACCCAGTTTAACAAAATTAAGAGTAGTGTAACACAGTACTGATGTGTGTGTTTACTGTGGGGTGTGCATGTGTGCGAGTGTGCCTGTGCCCATGTGTGCATGTGTGTTAGTGTCCATGAGTGCATGTGTCCATTTCTGAATGTGTGCATTAGTATTGAAGTACATCTCTGTCAAATATGTGTTGAGACTATAATATGTGTTCCCTGTTTTCCTCCCGTAGGTTCTGGTGCTGCTCTGGTGACCTGCAGCAGGGAACCTGAATCTTGTGCCCCAGGTACTGATGATGATGAAATGTCTGTAATGGTGCAGGAAGGTGTGTCTGGGTCCACCATTGGTCAGCCAATTGACAGTACACAGCTGTCAACCCCGTCAATGCACACAGTCATCCTGCCGTTACATCCTTTGTCACCATTGTCCCTAGGTGATGGACAGTCTGCAGTGGGCATAGATCAGGGTAATGTGGTACCTGTGGTACATGCATCCCCACAAGGCAGCCATGAGCAGGGTCCTCCAATGGTACCACGCAGACAGTCGCCCATGGGTTCTCGTGGGGGCATCCGTGGCCGTACTGCCTCTGGCCGATGTGCCCAAGGAGGTATGTCAACCTCCACTATGTTTCGAACTGTTATGCAGGCACAGGCACGTATGGAAAGGTACACCAGACAGGGTCTGAGGGAGCTGAGAGCATGTCGCACAGCCATGACAGACGGCATGTGTGACGTTGCGAATGCTATCCGTAACTTCACAGATGTCATTGACAGACATTGTGGGGGCATACAACAGCTGCTCCACAACCAGATGTCCATGGGCCAGGGCGATGGTGTGCGTTTGCGACGTCGATGTGGCCATATGCCAGCAGCAGCACCAGCTGGCAGTGGCCGTGGACGACAACAGGCCCACTCACGCACCTCAAGTGCCAGCACCAGCCCCAGCAATGCTGGGTCTGTGCTGTCATCAAGACACCCCAGGAGACCACGTGCACATGGCTCTGGACAGTCCCAACAGGGAACTGTGTCCAGTCAACACACCCCTGCTTCCGATGACAGTACCCAGTCTGGGTTAGTACCGGATACGGCCCGTAGCACCCCTGCCAGGCACAGGTACCGTGTCCATGCCCACAGACACTGATCTGGATGACCTGACAGGTGCAGTCTGTGGCTGTCCACAAAACCCTGTACATGGCAGCCATTATGTGGGACTGTGTGTTTGCTTACACACATGCAGAAACCTAACACCTAGGGCAAACACATACACACACACACTGCACCAACACTGGTCCACACTGTACTGCTGCCCCTCACAAACACACATACACACACATGTCAATTGGTGTTACCAGTGGCTGGCTTGGGCATACCTAACCCACACCCTGTGCATATGATGACACTGTGCCACCTCCTGCATACTACAACATTGGTGCAGGAAAAGGTAAACACGTTGCTGATGCACAGGGTGACTACATAGATGTGTATAAGTAGTAACATGTTGGTAACTGTTCACTGTTCCACTATGATTGTGTGTATATCCCAGCAGTCCTGCTGCAGTAACTGTATGAATGTTCTCAATTGTTATCTGCACCCATACTACTTACCAAAGTGTACCAGCTGCACACCATCACATGCTAACATTGACTATGGGAATGCGCATCATGTGCTGTTATGTAGATTCAGCTATATGTATCTGTTCTGTCACACATGCATTTATACACACCCTGCTACCTCCACACATGCACACGCTCACCTGCCATTCACATTATTTATTACCCTACATGAGTAGCTGTCGATACATGACAGGTACACATTTGAGAAGTGCACTATGTTGTTTACTACCGACTTCCTCTTCTCTACCTATACTCACAGGGTGCAGGCAACCTCATCATTTCAAAGGTGTAATGTGCATCAGGTACTGTGGTACCCTGATTGCCACATCAAACATGTTTCCCATATGGAAATGCACACACAGACACATCCCACATCCACACACTTGCCACATTCAGGCTTCAAAACACTATCTAGGTATATTCTGGTACATGTGCGTGTTACAGTAGCATGTAACACTATACTGAGTACTGGCAGTTGTCTGTTGTCATGTTGTTTGTATAGAGTAAAAGAATTGTTTGATTATCCTACTTCATTTTGTGGACATTACTTGAAGAAGTGTTACCTTACATGTATTATTGGTACCACCACCTTCTCTTTTGTAGTTTTGTTTGTATAGGGTGCTGTCAACATCACTGCTTGTTAAGGGTAATGTGCACCCTGCAGTGCATAGCCCCATTTGGCAAAAGCCACATCCCACCCCCATCATTGTGCACACACACTAACCCCACCCACAGTAAAACACATACTTTCCATTTGCAATATTCAAACCCATACCTAACTGCGTTATGACAGTAGAAGCAGACACATTAGCAGAGTGTGCTATTTGCATTAGTTGGAGAAATCCTTTCTAATGCTGTACTTAGAGGGTGCTGACATCATCTGTGTGTAGGAGGAGGAATGTGCACCCTGTAGTGTGTTCTCCCAGTTGGCAAAAGGCACTTATCCCTCCCAGCATAATGCACACACATAAACCCCACTCATACTAACACACATACATTCCCTTTGCAGGATTCAAACCCCTACCTAACTATGTTATGACACTGGAGAAAGACGCATTAGCAGAGCCGCGCTATCGAATTACTGGAGAGCGTTAATACAGGTAATATGGTTATAGTCCTGACATCATCAGTGTTTCAAGGGGATCTGCATCCTGTACTGTACTGTCACAGTTGCTAATAGGGGCATTTCCCACACACACATCGATGTGTTCAAGGTTTGCATATGTGGGGGATCCAGTACTCCAGTGTGATTAGTATATGGTTTGATTGCAACAATGAGGGATATACTTCCAGTGGTGAGCATTTTGTACTCATGTTTGTGATGATCAGGTCTAGTATATCTGCGCCTCTTGTGGGAAGGTTGATTACCTGTTCCATAGCTAAAGAATGTCTGATCTAAGGGAACCCTAGAGCTTGGGTATTGTGGCTTGTGTAATGTTCACAGTCTATGTTTGGGTAGCTGACGTCACCCAGTATGATGGTGTTTGCAGTGAAATCTATACTCTCCTGTGTGAGCATGAAGGCTGTGTGGGAGTCCTGAGTTTGAGAGGGTGCTGTAAGAGCTCCTCTGTGTCTCTTTCCATGTGGTCCAGGGAGGTACGTCTCAGGTTGTTTGCTCCAGCATGGACAATGACTGCCTCATAGTTGTACTTGCTGTGGAGTGACCTGTGTGCCTGTGTTATGTGGCACATTCTATCACCTGGCAGGTAGCTAAATGTGACCCTCACCTTGCTCAGTCTGGAGGGCGGCACGTCAGTCAACAGCTCATGTCAAGCAAGTTCACACCCCTCATAAATAATGTGGAAACCTTCAACGGCCCCAGGCCTGTTGGAAATATGGACCAGACTGCAGATACCTGTATAAAGGCATTCTATGGACACATTCAGGAATGCATGGATCATGACACCACATATGAAAGCATGACCCAATTCTCCAAAGGCCGTCTGCCGGACACCAGCCATAAACAAACTATACAATAGAAGGATGAAGCCACTACATGATACAACAAACTCCCAAAATGTGAAGACATCACTGATGAGTATTGGAAGACGACTACAGGCACCCATACGATTGTCTAAGGCCATCTTTGAGAGAAAATTCCACAAGCCACTGAGGATAATCACAAGGCTTTCTGTGGTTATGTTAGGAACCTGGGTGGTACTACCCAGATATGCTCAGAGGTAATCCAAGATGTCACACGAAATACAAAACACACAGACATTGCCATCATCCTAGTGGACAGGTTCACTGCTGCCTTCTCCCCCCCACCACACCAAAAGGGCAAATATGTCTTGCGGCAGAGTGCTGCCCCCCCTGACATCACAGATGCTCAGGTAAGAGATGCCCTTCCCAAAGCAATAAACACTGCATCAGTGGGACCAGACAGTGTCCCAGGCTGTGTCCTACATGAATCACAAGGAGAGCTACACCCAGACATAACACTACTGTTCAATCCCAGCCTTACTACACGATATGTGGCCAAAGAGTGGCGTACAGCAACAGTGGTCCTTCTACATTCAGGTGGTGCCTTCATGGATCCTGGACACTATTCGCCCCATATGTCTGACTAGCTTGGTCTGCAAAGCTATGGCAAGGATCATCATGAACCTCACATATATAGATATTGTGGACCTATAGACATGTCACCATACACAGTTTGGCTTTGTTAATGGCAGATCCTGCCTCTCAAACCTGTTTGATTTCTTTGAAACAGTCACCAAGGCCACTGTCAAGGGGAAGGAGGTCTACACAGCCTACCTGGACCTTGCATAAGCCTTTGATACAATACCCCACTTGTGCATTCTAGAGAAGCTCACCAGTGTACATATTAACCCCTATGTCACTATGGATATTGCACAGTGGCTCAAGGGCAGAACACACATGGCTAGAATTGCTGGAGCCATGTCAGCCTCCAACCAGGTACAAGTGGTGTCCCACATGGCTCAGCCCTGGGAGCTGTCATGTTCATTATATATTTATCATAGCTACAGGCCAACATGGAAGTACTGTGGCTGAGAAAGTCGCAGGTGACTGCAAACCGGATGCCATAATCAACTCTCCAGCTAACACACGCATCCTCCAAAAGGGCCTCTTGCAAACACATGACTCATGCCACAGCCATGGCCTCAAGGTGAATGACAAAAAGCGTATAGTCATCCCCTTTGTCAAACACAAAGTGACCACAAAGTACCACATATGTGTTAATCCATTAAGTGCAGACGAAGGAATTATGGACCTTGGGGTACACAGGTTGATAGCATTCTAACATTTGACAACAACATGGACAATGTGGTTAGGAAAACATGTTATATGGGCCACATCATTATGATGGGATCCACATGTAGATCAGGGGAGGACATTGTGCCCCTTTACTCATCCCTCATCATGCCCATAATTGACTATGATGAACCTGTCGGCATGCACCTTACCAGACACCTGCAGCAACTGGAAAGACCACATCATTACCTCGACAATAGGATCAAAGGGCTCAAACAGATGCCACATACTGACTGGTTAAAGAAACAGCAGCTCTACTCAGTGGCATACTGCCTCTTCATAGGCAATCTGTGCCTGACATATAAAGCCATGTCAAACCCTCACTTAATGGCCATGCTGCACCTCAGAATATCCAGATCCCATCAGGATACACGCTGGAAAGACTTGAACCTCAGGAGTGATATACATAGGACATGCTGGACGGGCACATTCATAACTCAGAGGCTCCCTTCATTCTTGAATATTATCCCAATAGAGGTTAGGCAGAGTGACTCAGTGACTATCTTCAAGAGTGATATTAATGACTGGATGGGACATTGTAGGGTTACCCTGGGTATCACTTATGTATCACTGTGAGACAGAGGCACAGTATACTAACCTTGGAAAAGGGCATAGCAAGACAGATTTACATTGCATGTTGAAAGCCACACACATTCTGGCTAGATGGATACATGCCCTGGGCAGACATCCCTGTATGAACCTATGAACCTATGTATCTTGTTCACCATTGGCCCTATGTGCTGTTAATCACCAGTGCAATCTCAATACTATGGTAGCATGTGCAAAGGTCAGTTGTCAGTCACCTCTATGGTACAGTTGTGGAATATGTGTGTCATGTAGTAATGTCACAGCTGCCACATGTACACAGTCAACCCTATCCCCTACCCATGGATGTGCAACACATGTATGAGATGGAAACACATGGCCAAACTGTGGACTAAGCACTCTGCACCCAGTACTGGCATAACCTGTCGGGTGGCATGAAATACTACAGTGACAGCAATACCAATCTGATGTGGACCTACACTGACAGAAAAACAAGCATGGAAACACACCGGGCCAGTTGTGGAGCCTAAGGATAGCATCCTGCATGACTGGCAGACATCTCTGCAGCTGGCACACAGGCATACATTAGGCCTGCACACAGCACGCATAACACATAACACACAAATCCTGTGTGCCAAACAAGCACAGTCTGTACAGCTATACAACACTACTGCCGCAGTTGTGTTAGGTACTTTTATTGTCCAGTACAGTGAGAACATGCTCACCAGGCTGGACAAGGTGTAGGTCACAGTAATATGCTCATGGGGCACTGTGGTCCACCACATAACACAAGCATACAGGTCAGTCAGATGCATGGACACATTTGATTCAGTCATTGTCCATGCCACCACAGCTGATGTGGGATGTCCCTCACTGGGATACATGATAGGGAAGGTGGAAGGGATCACTGAGCAAGTGACACAGGCTGGTAGAACCCTGACCTTGGTTGGCATCAGACCCTCACCAGGGATTCTGACATATTACTGAATGCTAATGAATTACTGTAGCTACAACACCCTAGCTGAACGGTTCTTAGCATGTGGTCACTGCATTGCTATGGAATAACGTCTTACCACTCCCACAACAGGTGAAAACATGCAGCACCTGTTCATCAACAACAGGTAGACTACATGCCCCAGACCAGGTGTGTATCCCTCACTACTAGGCTGATAGCATCTACATCTCACACTGTATATACACATCCCACATGCAGCATCTGCACAGAAGACCACAGTCATAATGTTACCCTGTGCAAATACCATGTATTCACATGTGGCAGGCATCACACATGGTAACTATTGAAGGTCACAGGTACATATGTGTATTTGGCACACACATACATCATGTGTGCATTGCCATAACTGGTTTAATCAATGTCATGCATTATTGTGAGGGACAACCCGCACACATGGGCATTCTGTGTGGGCAAAACACACGTGGCATGTCTGTAATCAAAAGCCATAAATAATTGTGATATCATTTAGAAAGGGGTATGTGCATCCTGTAGTGTGTTTTCCCAGTTGCCAAAAGGGATATTCAGTCATACACACTTACCCCCCTTCACTCACACTTGCTGGATTCAAACCCCTACCTAACTATGTTATGACACTAGAGACGCATTAAGCATGGCTATTCGCATTACTGGGAGTTTTCCTTTCCCCTGATATACTTGTAGGGTGCTGACATCATCAGAGTTTAGAAAGTGGAATGAGCATCCTGTGGTGTGTTTTCCCAGTTGCCAAAAGGGATGTTTCTTTCATACACACTTACACACACACTTACCCCCCTTCACACACACTTGCCACTTGTTTGATTCAAACCACTACCTAACTATGTTATGACACTACAGACGGACGCATTAGCAGAGCACACTATTCGGATTACTGGGAGATTCCTTTTCTCCTGATATACTTATAGGGTGCTGACATGATCAGTGTCTAGAAAGGGGAATGAGCATCCTCTGGTGTGTTTTCACAGTTGCTAGGAGTAACATTTGGACAAGTGTGTGAGCATGCCCAGTTCAGCCATCCCATGGCATGTTGTGTGAAAGATGTCTCATTTATCTAAGTGTGTGAGCATGCCCAGTGTGGGCTTTCCATATGTTGAACTCTGCAGCCCATCACATTTGTGGATGAGTGTGACCTTCAACAAATACCTCCAGTTTATGGTTGTGTGTTCTGTGCCATGTTGTGTAATTACTGTCTAAATGCTTTTTGTGTGAACACAACAGGGAGTATACTGTGCCTGCAGGTTTTGTATGGGATACTTTGCACACAATTGTCAACATCTGTTCATACTGACCTAACACTGTAGTACTGTATAGTGTAGTGGTTCAGTACTTTCACTGTGGTGGTCAGTATCCTGGGCTTTAGTCCTATCACTGCTTTACATTTCCATAGTGTGCACAACAGCCTGGTTAGGGTCCAGTTGTGCACATCTGCACAAAGGCGGTGCCTCTACAGACCCTGGTAATTACTGCCCCATAAGCTTAACAAGTCTAGTCTGCAAAGCTATGGAGAGGATCATAATTGAGCTCATAAACAAAGATATAGGGGACATGCAGACATTGTACCCGTCCCAGTTTGGCTTGGTCAAGGGCAGATCATGCCTTTTGTACTCGGTTGACATCTTCAAAATGGTCACTTAGGCCATTGTTGAGGGAAAGGCAGTCCATACAGCCTATCTTGGCCTTGCAAACACTTTCAACACAATACCCCACTCAGGTATTGTAGAAAACCCTACCAACTGAAATGTAAACCCATATGTCACAAGATGGGTTATAAACTGGCTTAAGGATGGGACCCACAGGGTTACAGTTGCTGGCATTATGTTAGACTCCAGGCTGGTCACAAGTGGTGTCACACAGGGCTCAGTCCTTGGCCCCCTATTGTTTGTCATGTACTTCTCAGAAGTACAGGCCAACATGGGAGGACTTTGGCTGACAAAGTTTGCAGATGACTGCTCACTGGGCGCCATAGTGGACAGTGCATCAGACACGGATATCCTTCAGAAGGGACTCACGGAAACTGATAGCTGGTGCCAGAGCCATGGCCTGAAGTCAAAGTGCACAACATGTGTAGACATACCCTTCGGGAAAAGCAAGGTAACCCCAAGCTACCATATAGGTGGCAATCCTCTAAGCACAGAGGAGGTTATCATGGACCTGGGGACACAGGTTCACAGTCGCTGTTCTTCTGACACTCATGTTGCTAAAGTGGCTAGAAAGACCTTCTACATTGCCCACCTGATCAGGAAGGGATTCACATCCAGATCTAGTGGGTCATTGTTCCCCTGTACTCTTCACTTATCAGACCGGTGATCGAGTACAATGCCCTATTCTGGATGTATCTCACCCAACATCTGCAGCAATTGGAGAGACCCTGAATGTCCCCAACAAAGGATAAAGGAACCCCAACATCTGTCATATGCTGCCAGATTGAAAACACTCCCGCTCTATTCAGTCACATACCGTCTGCTTAGAGGTGACATGTGCCTGACATGCAAGGCCATGTTCAAACAGGAATTAATGGACATGCTCCACCTCAGAATTGGCAGATCCACCTGAACCACTAGTGCAAGTGACTTACACCTTAGCATGGATGTACGTTGGACATGTTGGAGGGATGGAGTTATCACTCGGAGATTCCCTATGCTGTGGAATACAATCCCGGTCCATGTGAGGCAGAGCACCTTGCTGGCTCTGTTCAAGAGGTATCTTGACCTGTGGATGGGAGGTCATACGTTTACCATGGGGATCATCACTGTGTCACTGCTGGAGAGAGGCATGACAAAATAAAGGGCACAGTACTGTTTCCATATAAGGGGTGGTGTACGCCAACAAACTCTGGGCTAGCCTTATACCTGCCTTAGGGAAGATAGCCTAGTATGAACCTATGTACCTATGAACCTATCGGACCATGTTGCATCATGTTCAGATGTGAACTACTTACAACAGCCTCATCCAACATCAGTAGTGTATTCCACAACATGGGTGTACATTGGCAAACACTACCGATGTGCCCTAGGCCATTTCTAATGCTAGTCAGAGAGTGTGTTTGTCCGTCAACACATTATAAGTGTAGTTTGCCATGACATATGTCTTGTTTAGTATACTGTGCCTCTGTCTACCTGTGACATAACATTGATACCCAGGGTAAACCTACCATCTCCCATCCACTCATTAGGATTCCTGTTGAGAATCAACAAGTGACTCTATGGATAACCTGTACTGGTAGTTTACTCATGCGTGGGGTGGCTTCTGTGTTATGGATAATGCAGTACAGCCTGTCCTATGTATGTCAGTGCTGGGGTTCAGGTCCCTCATGTGCATAGCTCCCTGCCATTCAGATTGTACAAGGTGCAGCATGTGCATTGATTCCATCTTGGACATGGCTTTCTACATCAGGCACAGCTTGCGTCTGGGTGGACAGCATGGCAGTGTGTGGAGCTGCACTCTGTTTAATCAGGCAACACATTATATGTGTTCCAGCTCTTTCATACTCCTGGTGAGGTACTGTTGTGGACTTTACAGTTGCTGGATGTGTCTGCTGAGGTGCACCCTACAGGGGCTGTTGTGGTAATTTCTAATGCTGATGAAAGATAACTGCAGAACCACAATGACCTCCCCTTAGCTAGATGTCAGAAAGCATGGACCATGCAATCACAAATAAAAACAGGACCCTCTCCACAAAGGGAAAGTGGCCTGTCTGGTGGACCCCAGCCATAAACAAACTGTATAACAGATGAGGGATACTAATGCAAGACAGAGCTACATCTCCAAAAGGGAAGACAGCTGTGATCAGCACTAGTAGAAAGCTACATTATCTCATAAAGACATGCAAGGTCAGCGTGGGGACATAAATCACCAAAGACAATGAAGGTAACCACACTGCTTTCTTCAGTTATGTCAGACACCTGGTTGGGAACCCTCAGATATGCTCAGAGTTGGTACACAACAACATATATTCCAGTGACCTGACAGATATTGGCAACATTCCGGACAGCTTCAGTGCGATTTACCCCTCCCTCACCCCCAAAGAAGATAGTTATCACAGCTGTATGTAACCTCACTGTCATCTTGGATGTCCATGTGAGAGCCGTGACTCAGCAAAGACAAGTACACAGCATCAATGGGACCTGCTGGTATCCCGGGTTGCATGCTATGTGAACTCCAGAAGGAGTTGGACCCGTATATACAAATGCTATTTAACCTTAGCCTTGCTACAGGATATGTACCTGAACACTGGTATGGCAACAGTGGTCCCACTCCACAAAGGAGATGCCTCCACAGACCATGGCAACTACCACCACACAAGCTTAACCAGCCTTGTCTGCAAAGCTATGGGAAGAGTCATTATGGAGCTCTTACACAGAGACATTGCTGACCTACAGACCCTTGTTCCCACCCAGTTCAGCTTTGTACAGGGCAGATCCTGCCTTTTGCACCTAGTTGACTACTATGAAACTGTCAGTAGGGCCATTGATGAGGGCTACGCAGTCCACACAGCCTACCTGCACTTGGCTAAGGCCTGTGACACAATACCCCACTCAGGCATCATAGACAAGCTCAACAGCTGACATATAACACCATATGTCACAGGATAGGTTGCAAAATGGCTAAGAAACAGAACCCATAAAGTCAACATTGCAGGTGCCTTGTCAGGTTCGAAGCCAGTCACAGGTGGTGTCCCACAAGGATGTGTCCTGGGACCCCTCTTAATTGGTATTTACTTTTCAGATGTGAAAGCAAACATAGGAGGATTGTGGCTGACAAAGTTTGCAGATGACTGCAACCTAGGCACCATAGTGAATACATCAGCCGGCACACACATCCTACAGAATGCCGTCACAAAGGCGGATAGCTGGTGCCAGACGCATTGCCTGAAACTGAATGCAACTGATGTGTAGTCATCCCCTTTGGGAGGAACAAAGTACCCATAGATCAATACATAGACAGCAACCCACTGAGCACAGAAAACAAATCAGACACCTGGGGACACATGTTTGACACCCATGTTGCCAAAGTGGTTAGAAAGACTTTCCATCTTGCCCACCTTATCATGGAGGGTTTTCCATCCAGATCATAGGAGGTCATTGTACCACTATACTTCTCCCTTATCAGGCCCATGATTGAATACAAAGCCCCATTTGGTATGTACCTCACCCAGCACTTGCAACAGCTGGAGAGACCCCAAAAGTACCTTACCATGAAGATCAGGGGTCTACAACACATGTCATATGCTTCCAGAATAGAGGAAATCCAGCTTTATTCAGTGTCATACCGCATACTTACAGGTGACCTATGCCTGACATACAAGACCATGTCCAATCAGGATTTGGTGGACATGCTCCACTGCAAGCAATCCAAATCCACCAGGACCATGAGAGCTGAAGATTTGAACCTCAGCACATACATGTATAGGACATGCTGGAGGGACAGAGTCAAAACTCAGAGGCATATCACACTCTAGCAGAGTATCCCAGTTCATGTTAGACAGAGTCCCTCACTGACTCTCTTCAAGAGACATCTGGACAACTGCATATGAGACAGAGGCACAGACTAGACAGAGGCACAGTCATGTTATTCAATTATGTAAGGGGGTCATAATGTGTCACTACTAAGTCAGAGGCACAATATTCGGAATCTATTCTGTACACTTATTACCACTATAAGGGGTGGCAATAGCCACATCACTATGGCTAGGCTTATACATGCACTAGGGCAGATAGCCTAGTAGTAAACTATGCCACTATGAAACTATGGTGTATGTGTAGGTATTGTCAGTCAAGCACTATGATGTGGTTTGGGGGGCTTGATATCTCCCTGTATTCCAACATTGTTTTGTCTATTCCTTCTAGCATGTCTAGGGATCTGTTGCTAGTGTCCTCTCCTGCTCAGCTGGTGAACCTGGGAATATTGAGGCAATGTTACAGTTGCCTCATGTACACTGACAACCCTCTCCTTCTCCCATAAAACACACATACAATGTGAGAGATGCAACTATATAGCCAAAGTGGAGGCTGAGCTCTCTCAACATAGGACTAGCAAGACCAGAGAGAAGGTGAAGGTAACCACACAAATCTCAAACCCAGTCTCACATAGCACTATCACAACTTAAAAGCATACACATAGACACACAAAGACATACTCGGAGGCTCTGATCAGAATTCTACAAAAACAGCAGCGGCCACCACAGCAGACACCCACACAGCTGCCTCCACAGGGCACAGAACATGCAACACATAGACCACAGATTCAGTGTGCCAAACAGTCACAGCCCTTAAGGCCAAACACAATGCCAGACACACTTGTCATAGGTGACTCCATAGTCAGACACACTGACGTCCCGCTCACCAGATTGAGTACGGAGGAGGTCACAGTAAGCTGCCTATCGGGCACTGGAATCCACCACATAATGCAAGCATTCAGGTCACTCAACTGCAAGTACAAGCCTGACTCAGTCATTATCCATGCTGGTGTGAACGACCTGAGATGTACCTCCCTGGACTACATGGAAAGAGACATAGAGGATCTCTCTGATTATGTAGGCCAGGCAGGTATGACCCTGACCTTGAGCAGTATCCTACCTTCACCAAGTATGATGCCACATAAACAGAGACAAGATGATCAGCTGTAATAATTTGCTTAAACTATGATGTCATTCAAAGGGGGTCCAATGTCTGTCTGCCTGGGATGACATGCTGGACAGGCCACGCTGATTTGCAAGGGGACGGCTTGCACCTGTCACCCCTGGGCTTCTGGATTTTGGCTGAGGCTCTTGCCACCCCCATTGTGCCTTTTTTATGCAAGAATCAGATTCTACACACCACCCTAGAACACAGAAAAGGAAAAACACTAAGGGTAATGCTGCTCAATGCCAGAAGTCTCAACCTCAAGCTGCACACACTCAATGCCCTTCTCAGTATGTAGAACATTGATGTCTGTGCTGTGCCTGGAACCTGGTTCACGGCTTCTGACAGCACCCCGGCACTATCGGGTGTTACCTCATATCATGCGTTCCGGCACCAAAATCCGGACAACACCAAGAAAGGAGGGTGGGTGTCCATATTCATCAAGGACACCCTCACCTCAAGGTTGGTGGCAACACATGATGCATCGGAGACCATCCAGGTGCAAGTAACCGTAGGCAAGACTGCTCTGCCGTTTGTAGCATGTTACATGCCACCCTCTCAAACTCAGGTACCTCACACAGCTATCCTGAAAACACTGGAGGGGATAAATGTATCTCCGAACACCATCATACTGGGTGATTCCAACTATCCAAATATAGACTGGGATCAACACTCTAACCCAAAGGTTCCAAGAGTTCATACACTCAAATGCCATGGAACAACTAGTCACCATCACCACAAGTGGAGACAACATACTAGAACTCATCATCACGAACATGGGGTCACACTGTTCAACACCAGAAGTATACCCATCATTGGTGAGATCAGATCATGAACTAATCTCAGTGGGAGTCCACATCCCACCCCCACCCCAGATAGAAAAACAAACAGTGAAGACCTTCTCAAAAGCCGACTTCACATTTCTAAAGACTGGTGTGGTCTCTTTCAAGGCCCCCAAGCCAGCGGACACCATTACCCAAGCCGCTGTATCACTTACAAATGCCTTCTACCAGCACCTCCAGGACTGCATGGATCAGGCAATCCCAAACAAAACAAAGACTCTTTGTACCACAGGCAAGCATCCAGTCTGGTGGACCCCAGCCATAAACAAGCTCTACAACAAAAGGAAGGAGCTACTACAAGATAGAGCGAAACCCATAGAAGGGAAGACACCCCTGCTCATTATGAGTAAAACACTGGGTTCCCCCATACAATCATCCAAGGCAAGTTTTGAGAGTAAACCCACTCAGGACTCAAGGGACAATCATGAGGCCTTTTTTACCTATGTTTGACACCTGGGAGAGAACTCCCAGATATGCTCAGAATTAGTTCGGAATGATGTAAATATCACTGAACCTACAGACATTGCCAACATACTGGCTGACAGGTTCAGTGCGGATTTCTCCCCCCCTCCCCCCCAACTGGAAGGGTATCTATACCAGAGGATTGTAGCCCCCCAAACATCTCAAATGCTGGGGTGAGAACTGCTCTATCCAAGGCGAGAAACACTTTATCCATGGGACCAGATGGTGTCCCCAGTTGTGTGCTCCATGAACTCTATGAGGAATTAAACCCACAGTTAGGGCAGCTGTTTAATCTTAGCCTCACCTCAGGATATGTGCCCAAGGAGTGGCATACAGAAATGGTGAACCAACTTCACAAAGGAGGTGCCTCCACCAACCCCGGAAACTACCATCCCATCAGCTTGACAAGCCTGGTCTGCTAAGCTATGGAGAGGATCATAATGGGAATAATAAATGAAGACATAGGGGACTTGCAGACGTTGGATCCAATCCAGTTTTGCTTTGTCAAGGGCAGATCATGCCTTTTAAACTTGGTTGACTTTTTCAAGACAGTCACCCAGGCCATTGACGTGGGCAAGGCAGTCCACACAGCCTACCTTGACCTGGCAAAGGCTTTCGACACAATACCCCACTCAGGTATCATTGAAAACATCACCAGCTTAAATGTGAACCCATACATCACAGGATGGGTTGCAAACTGGCTAAGTGACAGAACACACAGGGTCAAAGTTGCTGGTGCCATGTCACACTCCAAAACTGTCACAAGTGGTGTCCCACAGGGCTCAGTCCTGGGCCCACTTTGTTCAGCATCTACTTTTCAGAAGTACAAGCAAACACAGGAGGATTATGGCTGACAAAGTTTGAAGATGACTGCAAACTGGGAACCATAGTTGGAAACCCATCTGACACAGACATCCTTCAGAAGGGTCTCATAGACACGGATAACTGGTGCCAGAGCCATGGCCTTACGTTAAACGCTAAACAATGCATAGTCATACCCTTCAGGAACAACAGGGTTACTCCTAGTTCCCATCTAGGTGGCAATCCTCTAAGCACAGAAGAGGTTATCAGGGACCTGGGCACCCAGGTTGACAGTAATATTTCGTTTGACACTCATGTTGCCGGAGTAGGCCTGGGGCAGTTCCTGCTATTAGGACAGTGGTCTGCAGCAAGCTATATAGTAGTAGTCAGTTTTAGCCATTGGTATTTGACCATGGGTAATCCATGTTGCTTCTTGTTGTGGTACCAACATGGGTGTGTGGTTAGCCATGCCATTTATAGCTAGTCACCCTCATTTTGTAGCTTGTTCCATGTTTTGCACATGTACATCACTGTATGAGGTGTGACCTGGTAGTGTCAGGGTGCTGATGTGGGCTTTGACCCTGTTTTCTATTACAGCACTGATATCTACATTCTCTATACTGTGTGCATTTACACTGCACGCATTTATACTTCTGGTATTGGGTAGCATTACATCTAGGTTCCTATCCCTTGTGGTACCTATGAGGTAGGTTTGTGTTTTTTGTGGTTTATGATTGGTGAGGGTGGATGTTAGTCGGGTCCTCAGGTGTGCATATGGTACATGGTATTACATTACTTAACACATGGCATTCATGCCTCAGGTGGTGCTGCAGGGCTGCCTCTGTCGGATGCACATACTACACTCCCTGTACATGTTTGGAAGCAGGTTGTGTCATGTTAGGCATCCCTGTTACTATATGAGTGAGTCAGAGCGGGTATCAGTCCCAGTGTTCCTACTGACTAAGTGTATGTGCTATGCGTTGCCTCTTTGCCAAGGCCAGGGCATACTGGGCACACCTCCTTCTGCCTACTGGGACAAGGTCAGGTTGTTCCTCCTCCGAGTCACCCTCTGCCTGTGGTGGCCTTGGCAATGGTGGGGGGATGTTAGGCCCAGCCCTGTGCTGGTCCTACTGCAGCTGTTTCCGCAAGATCATATTATGTAGCATAGCACATATCATGACCATTTGGGTACATGTAGTTGGTGTGTACTGCAAGGCTCCACCAGATGTGTCCAGACACCGGAACCGTGACTTGAGCAGCCCAAACACACGCTCTATGACATTACGTGTTTGTGCGTGTGCCTCATTATGGCGTTCCTGTTCAGGTGTGTGTGCATTTCTGATGGGTGTCATCAGCCACGGCTCAAGTGCATAACCTGCATCCCCCACTAGGTGTCCGTGTGGGAAGTCCCCACTGGCAAGATTGGTACAGCTGCATCAGATGCCAGATGTGGGAATCATGGTAGCTCCCAGGGCAGCCAGCACACACATATATTATTATGCCCTGGGCATCACACATGACCTGGCAGTTGATGGAGGGGTATCTCTTGCGGTTAATGTAGGCTCTACCCCGCTCACCAGCTGGTGCTTTGATGCGTACGTGCGTGCAGTCTGTTGCACTCAGAACCTCAGGGTATCCCGCTATTTGCTGGAAGAGACGCATATTGCTGGCCACAACCTCACGGTCATTGGTGACATATATATGATCACCGACATGTGCTGACATGGCATCCAGGAACTGGTGCAGTACCCTGGAGGCTGATGCCTGTGACATCCCCATCATATCACCAGTTGGTCTCTGGAAGGTACCTGTTGCTAGTATTCTTAGGCCAACACATACCTTGGTTTCCACTGGGATGGGTTCCCCTCTGTTGGTTCTGTGTGTGAGATGTGGCCTGCACAGCTCAACAATCTGCTGCAGAAGGTCTCTGTCCACTCTGTAGCACTCTACTATCTCCAGCTCATGTAACCCATGGTAGGTGACCCTGGGCCTGTATACTCTTCTCCTTCTCCTCACTCTGGGTTGTCTGACAGCATCTGCATTGTCACCACCCTCAGCAATTCGCCTTTGCCTGATTATAACAGCTATGGCAGCCCCTAGCATTTCTGCTCTGAGTTCAGCTTTTTCAGTTTTCAATTCTGATAGCTTACTTTCTTGCAGTATCTCTTGTGAGAAACACCCTGCACTGCTCTTTGCAGTGTTTTAAGTGCTGGGTTGGGCTTCTAGTTTGCCTGCATAATTGCCTGCTTCCAATTGTTTCCACCAATTAACTCCAGCAGTATCCTCTGGCAGTTTCCGTGTATTTTGGTTGTTTCTTGTTTCCTCTCTGTTTCCTCAGGGGGAGCAATGTGCACACCAGCTTAAGCACGCTCACAGTTACTTAAACGCTGCACGTCCTTACACGGTGTTACACGCACACATCCTTACACGGTGTGAACTAGGCTGATTCATGTTAAAACGCGTGCACACTGCCTTCCACAATTGCATGCCCGCGCAAACCATTGTAAACGGTTTGCGACACGCTCCCACATGTTGAACCTGCCTTTTACCGCCACGCCGCTGCGCATGCACGTATATCAAGAAACTTTGAGTGTAGGGATAGTGTAAACTTTCAATTTCTTGGCTTTCCTAGTGTTCTGTTGGGACACACCTCCCTCCCTGATGTCTGTCTGTCATCTGTCACCTTACATTGCCCTCCAATCTGGTACATTTGTTTCTATCCTTCCCCCCCGTGATGTCACCTACCTCTTACTCTGTTCCTCCCCCTTCTCTAACTCTTACACTACTCAGAAAGTGCTCATTACCTATGTGGCAGTGTGATTCAGTATTGTAACCCTCATTTACATAGGATTGCCTAGTAATGCTTAGTTACATGTCTTACGGAGCTTCCCCTTGACAACCACTAAACGGAGGCCATATTGTTTTTGGTCTGCAAGTCCCTCCATTGACATTCCATGTAATACATAAATCCCACAATTGTGGGCTTATAAGCCGGTTTTAGTTTTAGGTAGCGCACCCGTTTGCTTGTGTGTGCTGCAGTTAAACCTCAAAATCCCGTGAAAAAAAAAGTTATATAACATATTTTTGCAACACTTTTCATGCCAATGGCCACATATTTGGCCATTGGCATGCTTAATGAAACAAATGCACCCTTTATTTGGAGCTGACATAGCTCCGTTTTAATTTGCAGAAATGTACTCAGTTGTCAGCTGAGTACATTTCTGCAGCTAACACGTCCGTTACACGGACTGGTTTCTGCTTCGTGGATCGCTCAAATACCTCATTTGCATATCTTTGAGCTGCAAATGAGGTATTGAGCATTTCCACGCCCAGTCTGTGTAAGAGACATGTTAGCTGTCTCTTACACGGAGATTTGGGCTGTTCCTGAATCGGGAGGCTTACACTACTCTTGAACTCCGTGTCAGCCTTCCTGAATCTGGCCCGTATTCTTTCCTATTTGCAATGTATGTTTTTGGGTCCTTAAACCACATTTGAGTAATGGTATTGATGTGAATGTCTTCTAAGCAGAGGCACACTTCTTAATTATCTGTTTAATTTCTGAGACTTCTGGCATTTAGCAAAGCCATATCTGCATGTGTGTGTGTGTGTGTGTGTGTGTGTGTGTGTGTGTGTGTGTGTGTGTGTGTGTGTGTGTGGACTTCTGACATATAACAAAGCCATGTGTGTGTGTGTGTGTGTGTGTGTGTGTGTGTGTGTGTGTGTGTGTGTGTGTGTGTGTATGTGTGTGCGTGTCAGCTTCAATTTTTCTAGAGAGGTCTGAACACTCTGGCTGGTTGCATATCTTAGTCCTTGCTGACAAACTATGAATACCTGAGGGTCTGTATCATCAATTCTGTAGCCCTTGTTTGAATGCTAATATGTTGTCTTGATAAGCAGGTGCCCTGTGATGTGATAACATAATTTTGCTAAGCAAATGTGTTTTCTCCATGCTGCTAGGATATTGAGTAATTCCATAATAACAAAGACAGTTCCTTCTTTAAACTGTTGACTCCAGCATAATTAACCTTAATCTTTTTAACCTAGTTTAAATTGCTTTAATTTCGACAATAGTCAGGCATGTTATCGTCACAAGCTACTTGCAAATATAGTTAGGTATGTGTCTGTTTTATGTACAATGGATTCACTTATCATAGGACTAGCCAGCTCTCAGTGTCTAGCTTATGAACTTTGAGTGTGACTTGATTCAATTTAACCACAGGTATTTTGTTATTAGGAATTCACCCTACAGCTATGTTACAATTGCTGTGTAAATAGTGTTCATAGTGATCATAAGAGGTCTCCTTAATGTAGAAGGTTTTGGTTTGTTGAACTTATGTTATCTCGTAATGGGAAAATTTTGTTGCTGCATTCTTCAGTATCTTTGTATACCTAGTGATAGGTATATGTGTATGTTGAAAGGCTGCAGCTGCTACTCTGAATTTAGTTACAATACCATGGTTATAGCTACATATTTTACAGATATTTAGGGTCATGTCTATAATGAATATATTTTATTGTACATTTTCTCTGCAAATGATGTAGTTGTTGCACTTTCTGAAATAGCCATCATCTAACAAGTCTTTTAAACTGATTCATGTTGTGCCTCTATTCCTAATCTAAGAACGGTTGGTGAGCGATCTTCCTGCCCTGTCTCTGTGTTCATGCTTTGCAGGTAAAAAGGTACAGAAAGCTGATAAAAAGTGACAGTCTCTTTCTGGAGAAGAGTAAGGGACCAGGAAAAAAAGTCCTCTCTTCTGTGTTTAGACTGCTTGCTGCACATGCTACAAGTACATTGCTTACAGTTAAAAACACAAAGGGAGTACTGAGCACTTCAGCCCTGACGAAAAATGCAGTATCAGCATTCCTTTTTGAATGCCAGTAATACACTAGACCATCCACAGAGTGAAGAAGACTTCATATCTGATGGAAAATGCAATATCCAAATTCAGAAACTGACTGCTGGTATTGGCATTCATGTTCTCCTACACTTTGAGGCCAAGGAGACTGCCCACATCATCCACCCTAACTATATCTCTGGTCACTTTAACCTACTTCTTTCTTCACTTTAATATCATATGGTCAATGCAATAATTTCAGGGCTGTCCCTTTCATACAGCATATGTCCAAAAAAAGGGACTTAAAGTGCTTCCTGTAAAAGTGTATAGCCTGAATAACAAAGGGTTCCAGCTACAGAATCTAGCTGATACAGGGTTCCAAAAGGATACATGATAAAAGCAGCAAGTAAAGTAGAGTAGTATTGCTGAAATTAAATCAACCTCCAATCTTTGTAAGTACCTATGAGGTGAATCTCACCAAGATAACACTGATATGTAGACTGTATTTTATTTATTGAAAAAATGACGGACAGCTGGGTGGACAAGTCACAAAATAAAAAAAATTCCCAATTCTGGTATGTACACTGATGGCAGGATTGGGAAAAATGACAGTGTAGAATCCTCAAGACAAGGAAACATTCCTACAATGAGGTTATGCTGGGCTCAGGGGGATAATGCCCCCCCCCCCCTTCAGTTGAAGAAAGAAGGAAGGAGGATAGGACTGCAGCTGTGATATTGAGAAAAGATACGAGTTTATACTCATTTATTGTCTGCACTTTTGATTTTATATCTCTGTAATCTGTACAACTGTTTTTTCCCACCCACTCTCCCAGTTCATGTTGCGGTCTTTTTGTCTTGTTTGTTTTGAATTGCCCAGCTCTGGTATAAAGTCGATACTGGGCACTCCCCCCCAGTCACATTACATCAGCTCATTCTACTGTTAATAGTGAGAACATAGCAAAGGCCCACCCCTTTAGCTTCTGCAAATTGAAATATCTCATTGTCTTCTGCCCCTTCAGTTTCTACTAAAAAAAAAAAAAAAACTGTTTCCTACCTTTCATGGCAATAGTGTAGCCCAGATACAGATTTTGTATCCAGGACTTTTTGTAAGCTTCTGAGTGGTGCTCTTCAATTTTTCCCCTTCGATCTGCTAGTTCTCTGCCCTCCTGCACTTTTATTAACTTATTAGTCTAGCACTTTAAACTATTCCCGGTGCCAGAAAGTCTGCTCTTCAATCTTTCCCTTAGAACTAGCTGTTTTTTCAGTAGTAGCACTAAAATCTGAATCCCTGTGACTAGCACTTGTTCTAAAACCTGCTGGGAAGCACTAGGAAGCCTTAAACTGATACAAGTATTCAACTCTGCTTGTTAATAAGGGGAAATTAATCGTAAGCACTAAACAGTCTATAATTGCAAAGAACCTTGCCAAGGTAAGGGAAAATAGCTCTTGTACTTTACAAAAAAAAATACCGAACCAGGCATGTCCAAGTGTTAGCTTCCGGTGAGTTCTCCTGTCCACCTGGTGAATCTGGGCATACTGGGGCAATGCAACAATTGCCTCATGTACACAGACAACCCTCTCCTCCTACCACCCAACACTACAACCTGTAAGAGATGCACTTGCATAGCCAAACTGGAAACAAAGCTCTCTTCAGCCAAGATTGTGCTAGACAGTCAAGAGGAGAGGGTTAACACCTGCACTACACCTCAAGCAACACATAGCCCTTCAAAACTCATACCACCAACATCTACCAATAGTAACACTAAACCCACTTATGCGGAGGCCCTTAACATTAACCTGCCCAAGCAACAAGGCCCTCCGAAGCTGAAATGCAAACAAACACCAATCACAACTAAAGTGTCACATAGCTCAGACCACCAGTGTGCCTCCCAACAACAGCCCCTAAGGAAAGACAATGTACCAAACACTTTAGTCATAGGTGCCTCTATAGTCAGGCACACTGATGTCCTACTCACCAGGCTGAACACAGAGAAAATTACAATCAGCTGCCTGTAGGTTGCCAGGATCCACCACATAACGCATACACTCAAGTCACTCCACAACAAGAACAAATATGACTCTGTCATTGTCCATGTTTGAGTGAATGACTTGAGGCATACCTTCCTGGACTACATGAAAAGAGACACAGAAGAGCTCTCAGATCATGTGGCCTAGGGAGGTATGACCCTAGCCCGGAGTAGCATCCTGCCTTTGCCCAGAATGTTTCCAACAGTATAAGTACAAAATGACTGACTTCAACAATTGGCTAAGTTTCTGGTGTCATTCAAAGGGGATCCAGTATCTGTCTGCCTGGGATGACACGATTGACAAACCACGATGCTTTGTCAGAGATGGTCTGCACCTGTCGCCCCTGAGATTCAGGTACTAACTAAGGCTCTTGCCACCCTTATAGTGCCTTTTTTAGGCAAGGCTCAAAGGACAAAACCACCACTGTAACAGATATAAGCATGCACAGTCTGAATGTAATGCTACTCAATGCTAGAAGTCTAAACCTCAAAATGCACTCTCTCAAGGCACTCCTAAAAATGGAGAACACCGATATCTGTGCAGTAACTGAACCTGGTTCAAGACTCCAGAGAGCACCCCTGCGTTAGTAGGCTACAACTCTTACCACACTTTTCGCCCACAAAACCAGGACCGAAGCACTAAAGGCAGAGGAGTGTCTATATTCACCAAGGATATTCACACCTCAAAGCTAGTTGCCCAACACAATGCATCTGAAATTCTACAGGTGCAACTAACACTAGGTAAGACTACAATCCAAATTGTAGCTTGCTACAGATCCCCCACCATGCCTCAAGATTTTCACTACACCTTTTTAAACATACTGGAAAATATTAAGATACAACCAAACGCCGTAATACTGGGGGATAGCAACTACCCTGCCATTAATTGGGAAAACTACTCAGGTACCAAAACCTTTGCCCAACGGTTCTTGGAATTCATAAATTCCAATGGCCTGAATCAACTAATCCATAGTCCCACCAGGGGCTCAAATATCCTTGACCTGGTCATTACCAACATGGGAGATCGATGCTCCACACCAGTGGTCACCCCCTCATTGGTCAGGTCTGACCATAAGCTAATTGCCCTTGATGTCCACATCCCACCCCCACCCCCCAGTAGGGGAGACCTCCATAAAAAACTTCTCCAAAGCTAACTTCATGCTACTCAAGTCAGAAGTGACAAACTTCATGACACCCATGCAGACGGGAGCTGAAAGTTTGACTGCTGAATCCTACACTAAGGCACTGTATGAGCACATCCACTTGTGCATGAATCGTGCCATTCCAAATTGAACCAATATGCTCTCCTCCAAAAAAAGGAAGCCAATCTGGTGATCCCCTGCCATAAACAAACTATACAACAGAAGGAAGAAACTGTTGCAGAAAAGAGGAAAATCCCATGATGCAAAATACTCCCTTACAAGCCTCAGTAAGAAGCTGAGATCCCTCATAAAATCCTCCAAAGCTAGTTATGAAAATAAAATTGCCAAAGATGCCAAAGACAACCACAAGGCATTCTATAGTTATGTCAAGAATGTAAATGGCAATGCTCAAATCTGCAAAACCAAAAAAACAAAACGTGCACATGGATACAGGAACACAGAAAGTATTATCCAAATACAGCAAGAAGTAGCAGTTCCACACAACGGTGCCAAGGAAGATTCTTTAATAATACTGGTAAGAGCTTTCACAGACAACAGTCCGCTTCCTCAGACCATAGGGAAAAATTGTTAAACACTCGTTTAAATAATTAATTCAAAAGCATGTGTCAAAACTAATTACTCTAATCAAATACCTTAAAGATACACAAGGACAAGACTTAAAACTTAGAAAACAAACTACATCTCTCAATTACAAATGTCGAAACTACATTACAAACCTGTGTATACATATCATAAAATATATATATATATATGGGTCTAATGTATAAGTTCGAAAATACACTTCTTCGAACTCACACAGTAGACCCTGGGTTACGCAAAAATGCACTTAATTGAAAGTGCACTTTCGTGAAACCCGCTTCAACGAACGGGCTACTACTGACTTTAGTGCAGTAGTTACGGACCTTAGGGTTAGGGCGCGGGTCATGGTAAGGGGATAGCTAGTAGGGCTATCCCCTTACCATGACCTGCGCCCTAACCCTAAGGTCCGTGACTACCGCACCACAGTGGTGGACAAGCTATCTTCCACTGTGGTGCGGTAGTCACAGATCTAGGTTAGACGCGGGTCATGGTAAGGGATAGCCCTATTAGCTATCCCCTACCATGACTGTGCCCCAACCCTAAGGTCCATATTCATATACCACAGTGGAGGACATAGCATGTTTTCCTGCTGTCCTCCACTGTGGTGCGATCCATTTGTAGAAGCTGAATTCGCGAAAGTGCACTTTTGAATAAGTGCACTTTCACGTAACTGAGCGGTCTACTGCTCTTTTTCAAATACGTGGTATTCCATGAAAAGCAGTAGACCCATATATATATATATATATATATATATATATATATTAATATTTCTATATATATATATATATTTAATAAGTATTGGAATTGTCACTATAAATATATAAACATCAATTCATCCAACAGTTACAATAAATAAACATATAAATAAAAACATATATAAAAAAGAAACATATATAAAAAAATATATATGCATGTATATGTATATTATTTAATTAGCAGCTATACTCATGAAATAATTCAAATTACCTAATGTTTAAGGGGTCTAGCTCTAAGAAAAGGTTTCAAAGAAACATTAGCATTTAAACCTGGTAACATATCTGCTTTTAGCCACAGAATTCATCTCTGTTCTGCTGCTTTAGTTCGATTTCTTAAATTACCTCCCCTCTTACTAATATTTACTACTTCAAGTACCATGAGCTTGAACTTATGTGATGAATCATTCTGTGCTACGTGTGTGGCTAAAGCACTAGTCTCCTTTCTATTCCTGATGTCACGTATATGCTCCAAAATGCTATCCTTCAGGGGACGATTCATTTTCCCAACATAATAACAAAAGCATACAGTACAATAGGAAAAATAGACCACATTCTTCATCTGACAATCAGCATAAAAAGAAAATGCTCAGATGTGCTCTGAGCTACAACAGAATGGCATTAAATATACTGATCCCAAGGATATTGCCAATATCCTGGCAGATCGATTCAGTGCCAGCTTCACCCCCTTCTCACCCCATAAAGGGCCCATCTCAATACCAAAAGATTGCCAAATTCCAGTAATCATGACCACACAGGTAGAAACCACACTGTCCAAAGCTAAGAATACAACATGCATGGGACCAGATGACATCCCAGGCTGTGTACTACATGAACTACAAAATGAACAGGCACCTCACCTAAGTGTCATATTTAATCATAGCCTCACCTCAGGCTTCATGCCCACTGAGTGGCGCACAGCTACAGTTATCCCACTCCACAAAGGGGATCCACCTTGGATCCCAGGAACTACTATCCCATCAGTCTGATGAGCCTGATCTGCAAGGGCATGGAACACGTTATCATGGAACTTATAAACAAAGACATTGGCAACCTTCAAACACTGAACCCCACCCAGTTTGGGTTCGTGATGGGCTGATCTTATCTCCTGAACCTGATTGACATCTTTGAATCAGTCTCCAGAGCTGTGGAAGAGGGTAAGGAGTCTAGACAGCCTATCTGGACCTTGCTAAAGCCTTTGACACCATCCAGCACTCTTGAATCTTAGATAAACTTACTAAGCTGGGCATAAATCCCTACATCACTCGATGGGTTGCTAACTGGCTTACTGACAGAACCCAGACTATAAAAGTAGCTGACTCCAAATCCAGCTCCAGACAGGTGACAAGTGGAGTACCTCAATGTTCAGTCCTGAGACTGCTCTTGTTTAGCATCTACTTCTCTGAAGTACAGGCCAACACTAAGGTACTCTGGCTAACAAAGTTCACAGATGACTGCAAACTGGGAGCTATTATTGAATCCCCAAATGATGTGGATATTCTACAAAAGGGCCTTACAGAAACAGTTTCTTTGTGCGTGAGCCATGGGCTCAAGCTTAATGCCAAGAAATGTATAGTTATCCCCTTTGGGAAAAACCATGTACCCATGAATTACCACATAGGTGGCAGTACACTAAACACTGAACATGTGATGAGAGACTTAGGGACCAGGTGGACAGTGGTCTCACCTTTGATAACCACATCGCCACAACAGTCAGGAAATCCTTCTATGTGGCACACCTCATCACTAAGGGCTTTTCATCCAGAAAAAAGGAGGTCATTATCCCACTGTACACATCTTTCATTAGACTCATTATAGAGTACAAAGCCCCATTGGGTATGTACCTCACAAGACATCTGCAACAGCTGGAAAGGCCACAGAAATACCTCACTAAAAGAATCAGGCCTAAAGCAGATGTCCTATGCTGACCTTCTGAAAAAACTCCACCTATCCTCTGTGGCATATCGTCTACTCAGAGGTGATCTCTGCTTAACATACAAGGCCATATCAAACCCTGAGCTGTTGGACATGCTCCACTTGAAGATATCCCAATCCCTCAGAGCCACACACTCCAGGGATCTAAACCTTGTCATCACAATGAACATAACATGCTGGAGGGATAGGTTCCTGACCCAGAGACTCTCCATACTCTGGAATAGACTGCCCATACATGTCAAGCAGAGTGCTTCCTTGGCCCTCTTCAAAAAGAACCTTGACAATTGGATGGGAGATATGAAATTTACCTCAGGGATCATGTCAGTCATCCTGTTAAACAGGGGTCCAGGGAAGTAAATATTGTGAAAAGAAATATCCAGGGAATTGTTATGGCTAGGCTTGTATAGGCCCTAGGGCTGATAGCCTAGTACCAACCTATGAACCTATGAACCTATGACAAAATAAATATTTAGGTGTATGGGTTAAAAAGGGTTCTGTTATGGCAGCTAAGATATGTTGGAAGAGACTATAAATTTGACCACAAAAAAAAAAAAATAAAAAAATAAAAAAACAACTTCTGTCACTGTAACAAGCTGAAAAAATGAATTTATCTAGGTTCTGCTGCTGTGCTGTACTTGCTGGACTGGACTGGAAACAAAGTCTTCTTAAACCACAAAGTCTTGCTGGCTGCTTACTGCTGAATCAGAGACACAGAGTTTTGCATGACTGCATCTGTAGTCTGTTTAAAGCACCAAATTGTACACTGATAAAGAAATATTTTTTTTCAGTACAATACTATTTTACTGTATGCACAGTTACAAATAAATAACTTATTCTTGTAATAAACAACAAGTGCTCTTCTGCTAGTTTGTAGTACAAATGTAGCAAGTCTTTACTCTTGATAGGTAAAGGAAGATTATAACTGCTTCTCCAATACAATACCTTGGAACAAATGTGTTCCTACAAAATACCTCTAACACAGTTTAATATATATACACTTTTAATCATGCAGTTCTTTTTTGGGGCTTTTATGGGAAATCATGTAATGTCTGTTTTTAGACTTTTCTATTGTCCTTTTGTGAAACTATTTAATCACGCAGTATTTGCCTTTTAGAATTGTTTTATGTTGATTCTATAAAAGCCATGCCCATTTATCTGTAAGGAATTACATCAAGCTTTTCTTAATAATGTGACAGACATGTCTTTTAGAAAATATCTTGAGGAAAACGTACTCTAAAAATATGTCCATTAACAGGTCTGTAAGGAAACATTTGTAAGAATACATCAAACTGTTCTGCTGCTGATATTGAAAAAATATATTTCTGAAGAAAAAACATGTTCATTTATCTTTTTTTGATACTGTGGGAGAACATGTCTTCTGGGGAAACAGCTTTGTAAAAGATCATGTATTGCTGAGTTTATAAAAGGCATGCCTATTAACAGATACAGTCAGAGCTATGTCATACTAGAGTATGGATGCTCATTACATATTGCTAAATTCTATTTCTACATTTAAGCAAGGTTTGTCGTATGCCTCATTTATTTTGCATTTTTATAGCAGAATTGATTTTAACCTTTATTTATTGTTTAACACACTCAACACAAGCTCTTTGCTACAGTTACTAGCATAGTGAGTGTCATTGATGAATGTGAATGCAGTCTTGGCATTTATTTATGATGGCACAATATCCTTGCAGCTTCACATATCAATGCTAGTACAGTATTCATTCATCAACACCTGTTGTTTGCACTCCCTAATAGTTTGCACCCAGGGTAATTCTCCACATCATCCAGCCCTAGTTATGGCTCTGATTAGAGTACACATGTATACATATTGACTGAAATTAAGAAGGCTTACCACTTTATTCAACATTATTTGAAAAAAAATTAGTACATATTGGCTTTCTGTTGAAATGTCGTCACTCATATTGCTGACTGCCAACAGAATGAGATAAAAAAGATCAAAAATCCATGAGAAGAGAAAATCTCAAACATCGTTCTTCTTCTTTAAACTTCTTTTTTGTAGTTGGGCAAGTCCCACTGCACCCGCAATGTGGTGGGCCAACCCCCACTTTTCCTCAAACTTATATGCCAACACCAAGATTATCATACCTCGGAGAAAAAGGAACATTCTGTTAAATGGCAATGTTGGACTTAGTATATGTAAGTCTTTTTTTTGGGTCTATATTAGAACATTGAAGTTTCAAGTCTTTGAATGTTCTAATATGACACCTAATAAGCGAAAAGAATTCGGTTGTCCATTCCTGTCGCTTTGCTATTTTCAGCTCTGCGGTGGAAAGTTATGGTCGGGTTCAGGTAAGTGTGCAATTGTGTGGACATGAGGGTTAGGGTGGGATAGGTGAGTTAGGGTTAGGGCACGGGTCAGGTAAGTATGCGAATGTGTGGATGTGAGGGTTAGAGTGGGATAGGTGAGTTAGGGTTAGGGCACGGGTGAGGTGTGTGTGCGATAGTGACGGACCTTAGTGTTAGGGTTTGGGTTAAGGTAAGTGGGTAGATAGTGGTGTATGTAGAGTTTAGTGTAGGTTTAGATGTAAGATTTTAGGTGTATGTGTGTGGATTGCTGTTTGTTTGGTGTTTGTGTTGTGTGTATGTGTTTTGGAACAACAAATTTTTTCCCTAGGAAAAAATTCAATGTTCTAAATTTTCAGTCTTATCGGTTTTTGGTTACTAGGTGTCGATATTAGAACATTCAAAGACCTGAAACTTCAATGTTCTAATATAGACCCTTTTTTTCAGCCATTCAATCTCCATGTTGCAGGACTCACTCTAGTAGGTCACAATATTTCAAATTGTTACTGTAAATATATACAAGGAGTTGAAAAACCACCTTCATGTTTGCTACATGTACAGACATCTAACATCTGCATTTCATATTACATTTGTGTATATGAACATATATGGTCATATATACAAGGAATAAAAAGGCTTCTGATAATTTTTACAGTTACAAAGATTAAGTATTAGAAGTTTGTTAGTACTATTTTGTTTATGTACAGCAAAGTAATCAAGATAGTAATATTTCTAGCTGAACATGCAGATTTTATTGGTCAATACAGAGTTGACAATATGGATTATCCTGTTAAAGTGGACAACAATTTGAATGGATATGACAGGAGTTTTGTTTTTGTTGTTATGTTTTATTATTAGGTTATTATAAATGCTGACATGCTTGATTGTTGCTTGATTGTTAGGAGGAAGATTATTCCAGAGTATGGACACATAGACTAAAAATAGTTTACCACTATGGTGATAATTACATTTTTGGGGAACAACCTGATAGTGTTCAGTAGATCCTAGGTTTCTGGTAGGTTGTTATTATTGATGATCAGAACCTTACCAGCTTGAACTAATATATCATGGTTTGTATTAAGCTAAGGATAACTATATGATGTTTTAAGTCCATTCATTTGAGTTTCTGCAGACCAATGCAGTGATGTGTTGCAGTGACCAAGTTAGTGGCAAAGATAGTAACTGTATTACAAAATTGTTCAAGTTTGGTGAGTTTAGCTACCTGATTGTTTGCCATGCTGGAGCATGTATACAGTCAACTATGTAGTAGGAATGTAGAAGTGGTAGTTATACATATATTCCATGAGGTAATGTTTGATTCTGTAGAGGAGACATAGCGTGTGAAGGATGTTTGGACTAGAGCTTGAGTATGTTGGCCAAATTTTGGGTGTCCATCAATAGTGACTCCAAGTGGTTTGGTATTGGGTACATGTTCTACTGACTTCATGAGTAATTGCTTTTAGTTGGTAGAGATTTGATTCAGTACAATCTAGATCAGAGCTCTCTGCTTATTGTTTGTTATAGCTTAATTGGCAATGTAGTGCATATTGCTTATAAGTATATTAACTAGTAGATAATTAATATGAACCACTGTGGGACCCCTACTGGGAGATTTCAAGAAAAAATATCCTGCCATTTGACATACTGGATTCTATTGCTGTTTAAAAAAAAACATATCAGGTCTCAGAGTAAGATAAAAAAATAGAAAGGTAAAATAATTTTAATGTTTGTAGAAAATTCACTTCCAGTCAATACATTGAATAGATATTTCATTTTTATTTATTTTATATTGGTTTACCGGGAAAGTCCAGCTGGACACAGGTCCTTTTTTAGTGGAGGCCAGGGAGAGAAAAGCTCCAGTTAAAGTATTACAAATATTGCAGAAATTGACAAAGCTGACAAAGATGAAAATGTTCACAAACATCGATTACATAATGTTGGACATTACAAATGCACTAAAGGAAAGTATTGCAGAAACTGACAAAGATGAAAATATTTACAAACATCAGTCATGAAACATTACAACTTTTGTATAAGAAAATATTTGTGTATTCATTTACATCATATAAGTAGCTCACATAGGAATGCATGTACCTCACATTTGTATATATACAAATTGAGGGACATCCTTACTATCAATTGGTTTAAGTACTTCTTGATCAGAATTGTGTTTGACAAGTGAACGGATCTCAGTCCCATCTCTATAAAGGAGAGGACAAAAGTACTGCTTATGACAACTGTATCTGGTTTTGATTAAAGGTTCAGTGTTGAATATGCTGCTTGGGGAAAATAAATAAATAATGAGGCAGCACCTGTCTACCTCTTCAGACGTCACATTGCTTTGTGCTAAAATCCCTGGTGGAAACCAATGATTATTGGAAGTACTTTGTCTTCAAAGACGCAAGATAATTTAGGGTCACCTTTCACAGATGTTGGAAATACACTTCATATATACACCCACTGCACAAGATTCTTTGGTGAATTGCAGGCATATCCACTGAGAATTATAAAAGAGAAACCTGATAGCTATTCAGAAAAAAAATCATCTTTCAATCTTTTACATTTTGTGGGTAATAGTTTATTTCAGCAATCATCTCATAACTGTTGGAAATTCTGAGATTTTACATATTTTGATCATGGATAATGTTTAGTGGCTAACAAATAGCATGCATATAGTTCCAGAAACAAAATCTCCTTAGCTACCTCATAATTAGTAAAGCTTGATAAAGATTGATGACAAAGAGTCTGGTTACTGGAAATATTCACATATATGGTATGTTGCCATCAAGATGGTCAGTAGATTCAAATGTTTAGGCAATATGTAAACAAGTATCATTTGATAGAGCAGATTCAACACTTCACTTTGAATGCCAAGAGGGCCAATTCTACTATGTTGTAACACTGATAATAACTCGTTCCATCTTTCTCTGCATTCAAATGTTTCCAAGTTTTGAATTTCATACTACTCATACTTTCAAGAATTAGTCTCTCCTCTTTACTACTACATTTCTCCTTCCCTAGATTACATTTCTACAATAAGACACTATCTGTTTCCTTACCTTCCAATAGTCCATAAAGTAGTCAGCCAACTTTACCATTGCAAGCAAATGACAGCTAAAAGTATTAATCCATCTTCTGTTTTTAGGTACTGCCTTATCTTCTCCATTTTTTAGACTCATCCATGATTGTCTTTTCCCCATTCGCTTTACATACCATAATTGCACATACTGCAAACATACTATCATATTAATAGGATTTAATAATGACCCCACAAATCAGCAAAAAGCCATATTGCTCAGTTTACTTTACATGGTTTCCAGTACCCTTATTAACAAAATCACATGCATTAATATTGGAAGAATAATCATCTTAAAAATAAAAAATAAAATCTTGAGTAACTTAGCCAGTTTTCCTCATTCTACAATTGCTTCAACCTTACAAGTAGCATACTCTGATTTATTTACTTCCATAAGATTTAAGAGTCACTTGCTTGGAATACCACAGCTTATATTACATTTGTACATGTATTCCTGATCAAATAGTAATATGCTTGATTTAATATTACTTAAGACACATACAAATGAAATGCTGTTGTTCATATGAATCATTTGTCTAGGGTGTCAAGTGTTTCTTTCTCCAATATGCTTCAACCTTGATGTGAAAATAATAAAGTTTGAGTTGGCAGCATCCCCGCTAACATGAGGGTATGGAAAATAATTTTTAGTAAACATTTCATTTGCTTATATTTTTTACAAGCTCATTGGAATGACATTGGAATGACATATGAGTTTCTTAGTGGTAGAGCTTTTGCAATAGAAGGCAACACCAATGGAGAGTTATAATATATTTTTGGTTAGAGAAGACATGGTAAATTAATTATTTAGCCTTCAAAACAATGCAATATATGCAACAGTGTTACATATAGCTAATGATTAGAATCACCCAGCTCTGAAATGCCTTACTGCAGACATTTCTGGGTGGAGAGCACATAGTTAATTAGCATAGGCCATTCTCCTGAAATGTCTCATGAGGATTTGCAGTAGGCCAGTGATACAGCCCACCATAGGGATGTATGTTTTCATGTTGTATCACCATAATAGGGGAATCCCTGAATCAGAGACGGTCACTGGAAGGTGTATACCAGACATAACACCTTCCAGTAACCTTTCTGAATTCATCCCAATTTACTTTCAAATCATATGTTTAAACTAGCATGACAAATTTATTTTCAAATTTCTGATGTTATCTGCCAAATAAATTTCAAGAAAACCCTCTACCACTTGTCATTTAATTATTCCCTTAAATGTTTACAAATTTGTCCCTGTATACCATCTAATCTATGTTCTCTGATCTTATTATTATTTTGTTATATTGTTATATTTTCTTCATTAAACAAATCCACGCAGCATTCTTTAATTCAAGCATATCATAAATAGTCTGCTCTGCTACTGGCCTCACTTCATCTGGCTTCACAATTAAATTTCCATTAATATATTCAGTTTTACTCACTGATTCAGATACCCTTACCTTTTTTGTTTTTTAAAACCTCAACATACGCATCTCCGAAGAGCTGTTCTAGCTAGATATTTGTCTACCATAGCTCAATATCAAGGCTTTATTCCTAATGACATCATTGATTATTCTTATATTTAACTAACGTCCTCATTACATTGACTTTTGCCTTATTTTAATCATCTCCATACATTGTATTTCAAATATCTATGCTATGTTTTCTTCGTATTTGTTCTTGTATTTAACTGTAACATTAACTTTCTCTTTAAAAACAACATACAGTTCTACTGATGTTTCAGAACAATGTTATTAACATTTCAAGATGAATTGTGCTTTTTTGCTCAATTCTTTTTATTTTTTTAACTGATTAACAAATGAAAACACTAAAACATAAAAGAATTTATAACAATTAAAATTAATTTCAACCGGTTGAGAGGGTAACCTAATGGTTAAGGTGTTTGCCTTACAAACACAAAGTGCAGAGTTTGAGTCTCACAAGGGATAATTGGCTAGGCTTACAAGGGCAGTTAGCCTAGTACTAACCTACGCCCTGCTAGACAGGGGTCCAGGGAAGTAAATCGTGTGCGAAGAAATAGCCAGGGAATTGTTATGGCTAGGCTTGTATAGGCCCTAGGGCTGATAGCCTAGTACCAACCTATGAACCTATTAACCAAACTACTACACCAACTATTTACAAATGTGTCTAACAAACAAAAGTAATTAAGTTAATCTTCTGACATATTATTTAATATTAACATCCATTTTTTTTCTATCAAATTTTAACCAAATATTGTAATATGAAACAATTCTGTCTGTTCTTGCCTTGATTGTAGCTGCTTCAAATTGGCATAAAATTTTAACAATGTTCTTGAATTTTTTCATAGTAGGGGCAGACTCGCTTTTTTCAATTACTAGTGATAACTTTTCTTGCTATAGTCAAAATACTCCAGAGAAGAAGATATCTTATTTTGGCAACACATGTTGGAATTGGTTTGCTAAATAGCAATAAAGATTTGGTTGGAAGAAATTTATCAAACTAGGTTGTAAAAAGAAATTTATATTTTTCCAAACTGCCTTGAGCAATTTACAATTATGAAACATATCTTGCCAATCTGCTTTAATTTTTAATTTACATCTCCAACAATCAAGTTCTATTTTATACATTAATTCAACCTTGTGTGGTATTAAAAAAGTTCTATGAATAATTTTCTAGGAGAATAATCTCCAGTGTGCAGTTTGTTTTGAGGGCTTCAGTATTCATTTTTCTCATCCTCACTTGGAGAATATTCATTAGCAATCTAAAATAATCCCAAAAAATTGTCTTTAAATATAATTTCATGCTAACTAATTTTTATAGTTTAGATAAATAGAATTTTCCAACAGCATCATGACTTTTAATAAATTAATTACAAATTCTATACATTTTGGAACTGCATTTCTTGTTGACTGCATTACATCAATATTTTAACAATATATTGTCTGCAGATTTGAATATCTAGCCACATTTCTTTATTTATATCAAAATTATTTATGATGTGACCAGTAGAATATATTTTCCCCATTTATCACCAGTTAATGCCAAAATATTAAGTTTTTGGCTTTAAATCTTATAATTTCCAACACATTCTTAGTGATAATATTTTATTGTGTAAAAGTAATATTAATAACCATACTTTATATTCTGGAAATTTATATACAGAATTTAATAGTATTAAATATTGTAGTAATATAATAGGCCATAATAGGTTTCATTTTATTTTCAAAAACATATTATTTTAACAACCAATAAAAACTATGCGTTAATATTTTATTATGTTGTTCTGTTATTAAACAATTTGACTCTAACCAAACTTCTTGTTTTTCTTTATATTTAGCAACATAATTTGAATTTAGCCATATTGTTTTAATAATTGATGATAGAGCATGTCCAATGCCTCCTTCCATCCAATTCCTTAAATGAGGATTTAGTGCCAATCTATGTTTATTAGGATACCAAAAAAAATTTTAAATCAAAGAATTAAATTGCCCAACATACATCTTTGGAAGGGGAAGGGATATGGATTGTATTAAATATAATATTTTGGAAAAATAATCATTTAATCAATGACAATCTCTCTTCCTTTGTGAAAAAAAAGTTTATTCCATTTTAATGAGATGTTTTATAGTGTCTAGAGTGTTAATATAATGAAGTGCTATTATATTGTTAACATTATCTGTTAAAATAATTCCAAGTATTTAATTTTATCTGAAACATATTTGGAAAATTTCCTTTCCATTTTTTGTCTATTGCAATCCATGGGTACTAAAGTCCTGACATTTTCTAAAATATTTCTACTGACTTAAATAAAGCATGGGGGGAATGACTACAGTTATTCAAAGTTAACAGAATATCATCAGCAAAAAGTTGTATTTTAATGGTCAATCCATCATTCATTAGGATACCTTCGATAGTCATTTTACCTAATAAAATTAGCAAATGGTTCCATAAGTAAAGCAAATTATAATGGTGGTAAAGGACATCTTTGCTTAGTCCCTTTAGTAATTGAGAAGAATATGAACCAGTTTTTACACAGGCAAAAGATTTTTCCTATAGAAATTTAATGAGGTGAATAAAATTATTTGAAAAAATTATATTCCTCCAAATCAGAAAATAAATATTGCCAGTGCACTGAAGCAAAGGGACTGTTGATATTCAGACTTATTAAAGTTAAGTTTCCATTTTGTAGTATTAACATAATCTATTATTATTGTGACTATTCTTTTTATATTATCATATGTCTTTCTATTTCTTATGAAACCATTTTGATCTTCATTTCTTAATATGAGAACAAATTGTTTAATTCTATTTGCATAAATTGCCATAAACAACAAGCAATATTTAGTAATGAAACTGGTCTTCATGAAGAACATTTGGTTGCATCATTATCAATTTTTAAAATAGGAGAAATTAGTGTATATTTCCAAGATGAGGAACATGTGATAAACCTTTAACTAAACAGCATAATTCTAGTAGTATAATCAAAGCTTCTTTAGGCATTCATTTATTTAATTCTCATAAAATACCATTATTTCCAGGGACTTTATTCAGTTTTAATTTACTAGTTTGATTTTTAAGCTCAAACATTGAAATTAATTGTATCTGATCATTTGATAGTTTATTTTTAATATGTTGCCTTATAAAGGGTTTGATAAATGCTTGTGTTTCTGTTATATTGATTTGATTAATTTTACTAAAGTGGATTTGAAATGCCTCTAAAATATTTTCTAACTCAGTAACTTATATTTGCTATAAGGATTCAAAATCTCTTTAATATGATTAGATTTAATTATCAATTTTTGATCTGTTTGCTATTCTATGCAGAGTATTAGGGTTTAAGGAATAAAACCTCATCTTAATACTTTCTAAATGTATCACAGTTTTATGTTGTAAATCTGTCAAACTCTTCTATTAAGTTTCTATTACCCTTCTGATTTTTTAAGTTCATCTACTTTTCTTTGTAAATCTGAAAACTCTTCATCCCATTTTTTCTTATTAATATACCAGCCAATAATGCTTTTAGAGAATCCCATATAAATATCTTTGAAATACTACCTGTGTTATTTATATTTATAAATATCTGAATTTCCTTACCAAAGATGTTTTAAACTCTTTTAAATAAGTTACATATGTGTGTATTCTTTTAATAGAATATTTTTATGAATATTTATAATTTCAAAAGTGATTGCATTATGATCTGATTATTGACAAGTAACTACTTTAACGTTACCAAGTCTTGTAGTTATATCATTAGAAACATATACTCAATTCTAGAATGTGTACCATGTCAAGATGACTTGTGCTTTTAACTTCCGGACTTTTGCATACGTTTTGTACAATACAAACATCTTGGCAGATAATTTCTTGCCTCTTTTCTCTACTGTTTCAAATATTTCTGTTTAGAAATGGTTAACACAAGCATGTTCTTTGGATGCTTCTTACTTCAAACTTAAAAATTCAACTATATCTTATTGATACCACAACAAAATCTGTAACTGACCTTCTACTTCCTCATCATGCCTCTTACCATTTTATAGTGAGGAATCAAGACAAACCCTAAAATAATGGGGGACAAAGGCCAAAAAATAGGTACAGATTTTTAATATTGGTATTATAAAGTTAGAAATTTGCTAGAATTACAGCTTTTGTGTTAGCTTACATTTTCTGAAGGATATAAAATCGGAAACTCAGATGTGTGTCATTATTTGGTTACATTGATCCTCAGTTATTTGCCAGGAAAAACACAAATTTTATGAGGAACAAACCAAAAATATGTGAAAAAAATCTCGATATTTTCTAAAAATCTGGGCAATTGAGAGCTATGTTTCACATATATAAGTATATTTAACTTTCTTTTAATAACACCTTCTTTCATCATTGTGCATTTTTTCTCAACCCTGGCCAGATTAATACCATATTAGAGATGACTAAATAATTTTCTTAATAGTTAATAAAAATGTCATTTAATCAATTCCCACTCTTTAAAATTTCAATACCTTTTAAATTTACCATATTTCATCTTACACACAAAATAATTTGAGGCCTCCTCATTCTTTCCGGGCATTCTTATGCAGTCAGCCTTACTTGTCCAATGTCACAACATAGTATAAACTCTATGTTAAGTGAACATTTTATTTACTCCCAATCTCATCTATATGCAATTTCTGAAGAAAAAAATGGCCCCTCCCATCCAGTTCAGAAATCTTAGAATCACAGATTCTTACATCATTTTTATCTCTCTTCAAGTAGTTCTTAATTTCTACAGTTTATGGAATGTTCTAACACTTTCAATAGTTTTCTTATTCTCTCTCTACATATTGATTTATCTTCCTTATTTCTACCATCTTTTTTCTGCAATACTCAATAATTACTTAATATACTGTTCTCCACATCCCTGCCACTAAACTGTTTCCCCTTTTTCTTTGTGGAAACATAAAACGTACCTTTCCCTGCTCCATTTTCAATTTTATTCTTTATCACCACGTTTGCTTGAATTTGCATATATTTCTCTTGTTCATCCTTCTCTTCTTTTTCTTTCTAATTCTGATCTTCTTTATCCATTTGCATTACTTTTAAATAGTTTTGATTTTAAATTTTACATTCTCCATTTTCTGCAGAAAATTGTAATACTCTACAAGTATCTGCTCCAAATTTTTTTAGTTTTGAATTGTAGTTTTGGAGCAGTTTTTATGAGTATACCTTTATTAGCACAAAAATGCATAAAAACACATTTCACAACACTTTCTATTAAGTTCAAATTCTCTACAGAATAAACACTTTATAAAATAACCGTCATAGTTGAAGTACTCTTTATTTCTTACACTTATAAAATTTGTATGCTTTATCCATTAAACAAATGCATTTCTCATGTCTTAATGCAAGAGTCCTGAGTTAATATGAAAATTCCAATTATTTCACTTATAATTTCAAAGGTACATGTCAACCACAGTCCCCAGTTTCAAACTCATTCATTCAATTTAAGTTTCTCAAAGTGCAGTGAGTATCTCAAACTACAACAGATCTATGAAGCCCAATTAAGGGTGAAAGCACTTATGTATTTAATATATTTTATATACCCTGTGTTTATATATATATATATATATATATATATATATATATATATATATATATATATATATATATATATATATATATATAACATGACATACAAATGATTGACATAAACATGCTGAACATTCATTACATTCATTACACAGTGCGGATTGTGACCATGCAGCACAGCAGTGTGCCTTGCATATTCATGAAAGTGCACTGCTGTATAACCTGCATGGAAACAATCTGTGAATGAGTGCAAGGGGTGTGTCACAGCAGTGGCCATACATGTTACACACCCCCTGCACTCATAAAGTGCCATTACAGCACTGTTAAATGTAAACAACAGTTGTTTCTGGACATACCACACAACTGTTCAAATATTCACAGAATGTCCAGACTGTTGCCTCACATATCTGGCCATTGAAGACCAAAGTAAAAGTATATCACCACAGAAACTCAGGTGCCAGACATCATACACCTGGCAAAATACATGCCCATCCAAAACCAGTTAATCTATCAACATGTAAGGTTTCTAAGACAAAACATTGTAAAATCATCCCTATGTTTGTGCCTTTGTCCCCCCATTACTTATGACATTGTCCAGATGCCTTGCTAAAAGAAGTTGGAGGTATGCGTGCACTCCTAAAGTGAGAAAAATTGAAAATCTATTTTATTTTTTATTTTTTAATATCCCAAGTACAGTTTAAGTGTAGATGAGTGGGTGTGAGTGTCATGCAGCTGTGCTTAGCATAGCTTAAATATTTGAAGAAGCTAAATAGAAATATAGAAGTAAAACAATCAATCTGAGATAGTGTAGTGGTTAAAGCTACTGCTTTGCATGCAGGCATTCATAGATCAAGCCCCAATGAAGTCTGCTCACTTTTACATGTGAAAGCAGTTATAAAAGTCATATGTATTATTAAATGATGTAGTAAATAATATATTTATCAACCAGGGTAGTGTAGTAGGTCTAAAAGTGAGGTGTTAGTCCAGAAAAGATGTGAAACTCCCATACAAACACAAATTCCCCATAGAGTATAGTCATACAAGAATAAATGTAATGGAAGCACATAGGGGGTTGTCAGGGAGGTTAGACATAAAATTATAATATGTCAGCAATGATAAATCAATCCCCAAAGCTGATAATCTATAAAATGAAATTTGAGCAATGCTGAGGAGTGCAAAGCTATGCATAGTTGGTGTAAGCATTGCTTAAATATAAATTTTAAGCAATGAGTAGCGCAGCTAAGTGGGTTTGCGCATTGGTAAGCAGTGCTCAACATCTGACACTTTAAGCACTGCCAACCTTAGCTATGCGGGTTTTTGCATAGCTTAGCTAAGCTCAGCATATTCAAAATGGTCCAATCATGGCAAAAGGCAAGAAAATCAGCCCTATTTAAACCTTGTAGGTGGGAATACAGCCTATAACCCATTGTACCTGATCACTGTAGGCACCATGGCTAGAGATGGAGAGGGAATGCACTTTCGGGCGCAATGCTGGGGCATTCAGGAGTCCAGGGTCATGGTTGGACTCCTCATGAAAGACCATGAAGAGAGACTACTGTAGGGCCAGTACCAGGGCTCATAGTACAAAGTTTAGGCCTGGGACCGTCTCACATGTGATCTCACCAGAGCTACTGGCATCTCTCAAACTGTTGAGCAGGTCCAGCATCATTATGCTGATCTCAAGCGTAGGAAGAGGGATCTCTTGGACCAGTAGATCCAAGACGCTCGGGCATGGAATATCCCAGATGTGTGTAAGTATCAGTATCAATTAGTGTTTAACAAAGTCCAGCCTGTGTATGTGATGGATAGGTATGCATAAATGTTTCTCTATCTCCTGTACAGCTGCAGATGAGAGGGCTGCAAACATGGATGCTCACACCAGCAGGCTGCTAAGGCTACATTGCGAGGCTGGTGAGTACAAATCTAGCTTGCAGTATTCAGGGCAAATAAATAGAATGGAGTAGAATGTCACCTGTCAGTAGTTAAAAATGTGTACTGTTTGTACTGAATAAATGACACATTATAAGAGTAATAGTGACGTACTCAAAACCCCAGACTGTTGTGTTTACGTTGGTATGTGCTAGTATGACTCTAAATGTGCACAGGTTCTGCACAGCAACTATGGCTCTGATAGCATTAAGTAATTGAGGCTCATCTGACAAAGATTGTGGAGTTGTAAAACAGATTAACTATATGAAATGTTCCATGCACCAAGACCTGATACCTGAATAGTAATGTTGTGTTAACCAGTGCGTTCCATACTGTAATATGTCAAAGTATGAATACACAGTATAAGAACTATCTGCCGTGCATGAATGTCAGAATTACAAGGTCAGATTGTCCAAACAATAGAGTACTTGGTATAAAACAGTAAAACAAGAAACAACAGTTCCTCAATAGCTAATTCTGATGAAACACAACCTTGTTGTACTTTTTGCACAAACAGGCACAGTTCAAATCCCGGGAGTGGTAGTAACCTGTATGCATATTTTCACCCAAGAATATGTGTAGAATTAGTCAGGTAGTGTTAACAGAAATTTTTTCCACAGGTCTTCCAGGTAAGAAAAGGTATAAATTAGCTGTAAGAAGGCTGTAATTATACACTGTGTACAACACCTACTGTCCAACCCCAAGGCTGCAAATGACAGCAAGAGAAGTACATACACCAAGTAGTCTCCTCCAAGAAATGTCCCTCAAGTGTCATGCTGTCATGGCTAGTGGTCACTTCCACCAACACCCAGGGTGACAGATAGAAATCAAGGTGGAGTATGGAAGTAGCACAAACACACACAGTATGAGTGCACATATGTAACCTTGTCTAAGTGAATATGGGTAGAAACAGTCAAGTAGTGTTAACAGAAATTTTTCCACAGGTTTGCCAGGTAAGGAAATGTTCATATGAGCTTTAGAAAGGCATTAGTAATACACTGTGTACAAACATAGCACTGCCCAACCCAAGACCATAGTTCAATGTAAAGTGAGGTCATACCTGAAGAGTAATGAGTAGTGTAATGATCATTAACGTTGTGAGCAATTGAAGCCAATACAGTTGCTAATTGACATCTCTCTCTCACCCACCCTATCTGCACCAATAATGTAAACACATAAATCAATGGGTATGTTTTTCACCAAACCTGCTGTTGGGACATGTGTTCTGTCGGTTGTTCTACAAATATTTAAACATTTGATTATTAATGTTCCCTGTTCAAATACTATCATTGGTGGCTTTTTGCCATCAATATAACCTGCATGCTGTTATAATGCCCACTGTAGTTCCATATATGCATGTGTTCTGTTTGCTATGCAACTGTTTCAAATCCGTTTAATGGTGTCAGTTGGAACACCCATGCATGCTGCTATAACTAATCTTGGAATGGGTTGTTCATGACTAACCAACATATGTTGTAAAACCTCAATGCCATAGCATGTCTGGAAAGGCTGATCCCAGCAGATCTGCTTATCCTTCCTCATCATTCCATGGCACTGGGCCCCGGCACATCTGAGACCCAACCCAGGACCTCTTCCTCCACTGGTCCTGCACCACCTTTGGGTGGAACCACCTCAGGGGATGGGGCCTGTCCCTCCTGGGATTGGATGTGGGCAGGACACCGTCACTGGTAGTCAGGTCCAGGGATTGGTGAGTAGAGAGCTTTGAAAGGAGTTTGGAGATCTGCTATGCCAGCTTGAGGGCCATGTGGTGCATCTTGAGGGTCAGCCTGCCCCCTCCTTGTCAGCCCCCAGCACAGCCACCTTTGGGGCCGTGAATGTGCAGTGGTGACTGCCCATGGGTGGGGACCTCAGTCCCACTGTATCCATTTGGGGCCTCGTGGTCATCTGATTCCCAACCATCCTCCCCGTCCAAGATGTTTACCCCCCACATGTGTCATATACCTCCCCTGTCTGCTGTCTTGTCTGTCTTCCTACCCAACTTACCTTCCCAAATATACCTACTATCCTTCCCCAACAACACACTCTCACCTAAAAAAAGGGCAATCTTTTCTCAAAAAAAAATTACACCCCATACATAGCTGTTCATTTCACACATGTCCACTGGACACATGTAATCTGGTCCAATTGGCTTGATAACACATTACTGTTGTCCTCACCAATCTCTCGGGAGTTTGAGTGTCAAAATTTACCTCTAAATCTTGTAGAAGTGCACAGCTGTTGCTGTAGAAGAAATGGACAGCTATGGACCTTCCCTACTCCTGTCCTGCACATCCCTAGCTATCTTTCATATTGCTTTTCCCTCGGTGTGCCCCTTTTTTCACCAGTTTCCTATCACCCCTTTTATCTTTTCTTTTAAAAAAATTAGCATGGGGTAAGTGGCAGTAAGCAGCAGTAAGCGTCAGTAAGTGAGTTTGCGGGATGCTAATCAATCCCTACACAGATTAAGCAGTTTCCTATTTAACCATGTGTCAGCATCGCTTACCATTGCACAAACCCATGCAAGCCAACTTACAACTACTTAAAACTTCCTTAATCACTCTGTCACCATCAGTCACTGTTCTGCCCAGCAACAAAACAGTCAGCCCTGCCAAGACTTGAACCCAGGACCCTGTACACCATAGTCAGAGCAATGAACCACTACACCACCCGAGCTTTAGGAATCTCTGTTGCTTTTTTAAATATATTATTAAGGACGGGTACTGAATAGTAGTGAAAAAAAATTGTGGAATCAGTCATGTTTTATATATAAATATACACATATAAGATATGTATGGTGAGAGAAATATGAGAAAGTATACACAACTATTTATAGAGATATACATATAAAATATATACATATATATATATATATATATATTCATATATATATATATATATATATATATATATATATATATATATGTGTGTGTGTGTAGATATATATATATATATATATATATATATATATAGATATATATATAGATATATATATATATATATACATATAAAAAGAATATAAAAATATATATATATTGGTGGAGAGGAGTGTCAGGAGTGATTTGTGATAGACAGGTATCCGTAAGAGTGAAAGGGAAGGTCTAAAAGAAGGTAATAAGACCAGCTATGTTGCATGGGTTGGAGATGGTGTCATTGACAAAAAGCAGGAGTCAGAGCTGGAAGTGGCAGAGTTAAATATGTTAAGATTTCCACTGGGTGTGACAAGGATGAACAGGATTAGGAATCAGTATATTAGAGGATCAGCTCAGGTTGGACAGTTTGGAGACAAAGTCAGAGAGGAGAGATTGGGTTGGTATGGACATGTGCTGAGGAAGGATGCTGGATATATTGGAAAAAGGATGCTAAGGATGGAGCTGCCAGGTAAGAGGGATAGAGGAAGGCCTAAGATAAGGTTTATGGATGTGGTAAGAGAGGATGCAGGTAGTTGGTGTGACAGAACATGATACAGAGGGCAAGAAGAAATGGAAACAGATGGTCCACTGTGGTGACCCCGAACAAGAAACACTGAAAGAAGAATATATATATATATATATATATATATATATATATATATATATATATATATATATATATATTTATATATATCTATATATATATATATATATATATATATATATATATATATGTATATATATATATATATATATATATATATATATATATATATGTGTGTGTGTGTGTGTGTATATATATATATATATATATACTCATAACATGTGGAGTCATACTGCAGCACCCTACCTCTCAACCTCTTACTGCAAGAATTCTGGCCAATGGCTGTGAAAAGGGGGGGCAATGGCCAAAACTAGGAACATAATGTAAATATTGCTCTATAAATGTGGAATGTTGCTATGTTGCTCTAGTAACAGGGTTTGTTTCAGCATACATGTTCTGAAGGATGTGAGTATAGACAATGTAATTTTATGTCAATACCTACTGACAGAAATCCTGACATCACACTGATGTACCAGAGAAATAAAATTAAGGACTGTGTGGACAGACCAGAAATATGAGCAATAAACCAGGACATTCTGAGACAATCAGGCTAGTTGAGAGGTATGGTCAGAACTATTTGGTGCAACAAACCTGAACCAAGCCTGAAAATGTAGGGGGTGGAAGCCATGAAAATAGGGACATAGCTCAAATACTGAAGTAGGTAAGCTGACACAGTTGCTGCAGTAACACCCTCCTTTCTGTTCAAACATATATTGACTGATATATCACAGGGGGTGGGAGGTTGGCATAATGGTTAAGGTGTTTACCTTACAAACATAAGGTGCAGGGTTTGATTCTCACATGGGGTAATTGGCTAGGCTGAAAATTGCCGATGAGGGCAGTTAGCCTAGTATTACCCTATGAACCTAAATAAATATAGCACAAGTCCAAACACCAATTCCTTCCGACTAGTCAGTGATTGAAATCCCCACAGCATCTCACTGATAAATACACAGCACTCATGGGAGCCAGGCAACAGTACATCCCACAAATATATGGACATAACATCACAGTAGGGAAACTACACTGACTGCTAACCATGTCACCAAGAACTGTCTAAACTACAGCCAGACTGAAACAACAATAACCCAAATCTGCTATGGGGAATTACACATGGTTTTGTAAAGGTATCAGGCATTAAAAGGATGTGACAGCATTGAAAAGCAGACACCAGTGTGAAAGTGCATTCCCACAACCAATCCCAAAACAGTCACAGTCACATACTCGTAAGCCAAATAAACAGCAGTGTATAGGGACTGTGTGAACAAAACCATCATCATGTTTGACACTCACACACTACCCCTACATATACTGCCCCAATTCACAGTGTAGTATGATGCTTGACTGTGGTACGGGACATGTTTCGGTCTTTCCCTACAAACATATAACAGTTGATAGAGCACCAGAAACTGGAGCAGCATGCAAAGTCGATAGAAAAGGAGCCATAACACTTATATCTACCCCCTCCCTACACAGGCCAAATAACATATTCACAATACACTTCTACACAATCATGATGGTCCATCAGCAATTGCCAGAAATACACAGACCTCCTAACTGTACAGAGTCTCACAGAATCCAGGCTTTGTCATTATATATAAGGCCTCTTGCACATAACATGTCTGGCAGTCTGATACATCACTGTGTTGATATCAGGAATGAAGTCACTAAATAATGATATACCTTACCTATCCACCTCTTACTGCATGACATCTGGACAAAGCCTGACATACTTGGGGGACAGACGCCCAAACACAGGGGCATTATTGACATATTGCTGTTATAAACTAACAAACTTGCTGGTGTAACAGGGTTTTTGTAACATATCTGTTTTAAGGGATATGAAGTCAAAAACACAAATGGTTGTTACCATTTACTGACTGCAATCCTCAGAGCATGCTACTGAATTTCCAAAGACAAATAATGTGTAACACACCAAATATAAGAGTCCAAACTCTGACCAGTCTGTGGAGAGCCCTACAATTGAGAGTTATGTCAACCACATACCACTGTCAGACTTACATTCATGCAGAACAGCCATATCCACACAGACCCTGTCAAACTAGCATTACTTCAAATGTATAACTGCAATATTTTCATTCTGTCCCTATGTCTGGAACATTCTCCCCCAGTTTGTTGGGCTGTCTCCACAATGTTTGTTGTAAGAGGTATTTCCAAATACCCTCTGTGTTGCTGTTTGTCACACATCTCCATGAAAGCCCCCTCACAGGCAAGGAAAAGCAGCAACGTCCACATGAGGTACTCAGTTATAGGAGTATGTTTCATTGCAATTGGCTGTTGTAATGATACCAGAGCTGTCCTACATGCAATTAGCAAGTTGGGGACTCCTAATGGTGTACAGACCATCAGCTACTCATGAGCATTGCCTACAAAAGGCATGCTGATATCTATGCAAAACAGATGTATACTCTACATCCTGGAGAGAGAGATAGAGAGAGAGGGAGAGAAACAAACTGAAAAAAACAACAGCAAGCTGGATAGTTCCTTCCACATTTGCAAAAATAAAAAAAGGTATGTCAAACAAGTAAGCATGTAATGGTCTTCAGCAGGGAGTATGTAATAATGAGAAATAGGAAGTTTAACATATATGTCTCAACAAGATTTGCTGTACTGATATATTGCTGATCAGAACCTATGGCCATAGCATCTGTGTCTGTATGCAGTGACATAGAATACAGCTTAGGCCCCTGAGTCATCTCAGGATAGAATGGCTCACATACGACTACTATTTATTTATTTATTTTATTTATTTACATTTGTTTACCAGGAATTTCCGACTGGACGCTGGTCCTTTTTCAGCAGATGCCCAGGGAGAAAAGCTCCACATCATGTACATGATAAATAGAGATACAAAGTTGCAGCAATAGTAAACAGCATTACAGGTTGTTGGCTTTAATACAATAATAAGATATCAACAGTATATACAGTAAATGTTGCAAGTTAAGATAGTTTCTTGTCATTTATATTAGTAACAACGTTATCAGACAAGATTTTAAAGTATGTAAAGACAACTTGCTAATTATGACTATGGTTAGTAGTTGCGGTAGTATAGTTGGGTTAAGGATCTAGGTGGGGGGGTAAAGATGGGGGTGACTACTACTGGAGTGTGTTGAACAATGCTGACTGTGACACTGCTAGGCCAGCTACTGGGATGCCACACATATCCATATGTTACATGTGAATACAACTATGATATATATGTTTGTATCAGAAATGTGTGGGACGTATACAGGGTATCTGCATAGTGAAATACTGTTGTGGCTGTGTGTGCCGACCAGCATGTGATATACTGAGCTCATACCATTCAACTCTCCAGTGTTATGCACACTGACCATATGTGTGTCTTGTATTTGTAGTTATTTACTCAAAGAGTTGTGCTATGTCTGGCAAATAATTTGAAACCTGTGAATACTGACATTACAACTTCTCCTCCTCTTTCTGTCAGATGTTCCTGTTAGGGGTCACCACAGCAGATCATCTGTGTCTATGTCTTCCAGTCCTCTGCATCTTGCTGTGTCACACCAACCACCTGCATGTCCACTATCACTACATCCATACACCTTATCCTAGGCCTTCCTCTTTTCCTCTTAAATGGCAGCCTCACTCTTTCCCAAATATACTAAGCATACCTCCTCATCACATGTCAAAACCAACATAATCCTGCCACCTTCTGGCTTTGTCCCCAAGCCATCCAACCTAGCCTGGCCTCCTAACATACATATGCCTAATCATGTCCACCCTCGTTACACCTAGTGCTAATCTTATCATTAACTCTTCTACGTCCAGCTCTCACTCCTGCCTTTTTTCACTGCCAGTGTCTACAACCCATATAACATACCATGTCTCATTACCCTCTTGTACACCTTCCCTATCACTCTTAATCATCATCGCCTGTCACAAATCACCCCTGACACTCTTCTACACTAACTGCATCCTGCCTGTACTCTCATCTTCACCTCTCCCCCACACTCGCCATTACTCTGAACAGTTGTAACCAAGTATTTTGTACCCAGTTATGATACACGCAGCCATACCCCACCTTACATCTGGTCTCTGACACACAATATATACACCTTTCCTTTGTCCATCATATCAGTTAGCTCTGTCCCCATATCAGTCATACTTGCAACATTAAAAGTTCCTATTATCACTACCACACTCCTAGCCTTTATCCTCTCTGACTGCCATATTAGTGTCGGACATATTCCAGGGTATGTCTGTGAATGCAATGGCTACTGTACTATCAAATGGCATACATATAGCAATATAAAGAAAATGGCACTAATCATGTCCCAGAGCCCACCGTGTATGTGCAGTGTCCTCCAGATGTCCTGCCCTAACAGGTTGACAGGAGTGACTGGGCTGCAAGAGTGTAATTACAGTGTGCCATAATGAAATATAACTGAAATGTATAGCAGGTGTTACCTGTGCATATGTATGTATGGGTAGGTGTACCTGGCTGCCTCATAATGACTGACATGGGATGCAGACCATCAGGTAAATAAGCTGTACATGTTTTACACGTGTGTAATCTTAATTTCTGTGCATCCAACAGAGTTACACTTCTACAGCTAATGGTTGTTACATTGCCCTGACACGGACATGGGTACTAGAATAAGCATAAGAATCATGTTGAAATTGGAGAGGTGTCCAACTGTGTTATGACCTTGTGTCCATGCCTACTACAAACAGATATATGACCACCCACGTAGCTGTATGGCTTCAGCAGGACCTTACTTGTAAAACCTGTCCTCACCAAATTAGAGTGATCAGCTTTGCTGGACAGCAGCAATGCACTAAGCACATAATGGGATGATATATATTGGCTGTACAGGGCAAAGCAGGAGCAGGGACCAACTGGGCAGCATGTCAACCTTCATCTGTACAAGCATATTGGGTCATTGGTGGCTTACTGTAAGGCTAACTATGACTACAAATTGGACACATCTACTAAGGACAATCACAAGGCCATCCTCACATATGCATGCAGTCTCAGATGCAACAACACAACCTGCCCTATAATGGTGGTTGCTCACGCCACATACACACACACACACACACACACACACACACACACACACACACACACACACACACACACACACCATAGCCACAGCCAATCTGCTGCAGAAAGGTGTAGAGCAAACCACCTCCCCGGCTCACCATCAGTATAGATTTTTTATTTTATTTTTTTATTTTATTTTATTTTACATTTGTTTACCGGGAAAGTCTCCAAATACCAGTACAGTAGAATAGAGACAATTAGCATATACGAAAAACAGTGTTATACATAGTAATAATATATTTCAGCATAGATAACAGAGATTAACAATATCTAAATATTTGATAGAAAGCCATATCCATAGATATAAGAGTACATGAGAGTTGAGTTACCTTATTATCCTTAACATATGTGATGCGGGGGACCACAATTTGATCTATAGCAGAATCCTAGTAACAGTGCAGTGGGATGGCTTAACCTGGGGAGTGACATGAACAATGCCAGTTATTTAAGTAGTGAGTTTTGAGAAGGTTTTTAAAATGGGAAGTAGTGGAGGTGGCAGCCAAGTGCCCTGGTAGTGAATTCCATGTTCTGGCAATGGAGCAGGCATAGAGGGATTTACCAGCATCATTTTTATGTTTGATGACCTTTATTTGGTTCTGATAACTAGATCTTAATGTTCTAGTGGTAGTATAGGGAAGAATTAGATTATGAAGAGCTGGGGTTTTGTCAGGAAGGTAGTAGAGTTTATGAGCTATTGAGAGTTGGTTGAGTAGGAGTAGTTGAAGTAACTCAAGCCAATTTAGTTGTTTGAGGGCTATGCAGTGATGTGATCTATGAGATGCATCAGTAGCAAACTTGGCAATCTTGTTGTAACATGATTCCATTTTGCTTAGTTCAGTGTGGCGAAGGTTAGTTAAGATGGGGAAGGCATAAAGAAGAATGGATAAGAGATGAGTCCTAGCTAAGGTGGCCTTGGTAGGATTATTGATAAACTGTCTGTTCCTGTACAGGAGACCAAGCTTTTTGTTAACTTTCTTAATTGTTTGTGCTATGTGTATGTCGAATTTTAGATTATTGTCAATTTTGACACCTAATAGTTTTGTGTGTATTGTTGGGGTAATTTGTATATTATCCTTAGATGTTATGGCGAAGTCATTATTTAGTGGTGGAGATCAAATGGGACTGAAGAGAATGAGTTTTTTTTTTTGGGATTAAGAATAAATTTTATGTTAGTGAGCCATGCTTCTGCTAAGGAAAAGTTGTTTTGGGTTATGGTTTTTAGCTCATGTAGGGTGGGGGAGGCACATATAATAGTGGTATCATCTGCATACTGCACTATGGAGGCAGAGGGTGAGGATGAGGCTATCTGGTTAGTGAATAATGAGAAAAGCAGAGGCTCTAGGATGGACGCTTGAGGGACACCTATGGCTACTGGTAATAGGGGAGACAATTGGTCTTGCCATTGAACTGCCTGCTGATGGTCTGATAAGTAGTTCATGAACCATGCTATGGTGGAGGAGCTTATGTTAAGGGAAGATAGGGTTTCTAGAAGCATATTATGGTTGACCATATGGCTTTTGATAGGTCTAAGAATATTGAGGATACAAATAGTCCATTGTTTCTATGATGATTGACAATGTTGGCAAATGAGAGTAGTGCTGTGGTAGTACAATGGGAGGGTCGGAAGCCATGTTGGGATTTGGATAGCAGGTCATTCTGTAGAAGAAACTGCATTAGCTGGGAATGAACAACTCTCTCTAATATTTTTGATAAAGGGGATAGAATTGCAATAGGACGATAGTTGGTGAGCTCAAGGGACTTACCTCCTTTGTGCAGTGGTATAATATGTGATATTTTCCAGGAGTGAGGTACATTGCATTCAGATATTGACCTATTTATGAGAATGGAAATGGGATAGGCTATAGCATCAGCTGTTATTTGAAGGAAGTCTGCTGGAAGATTGTCAGCTGCCAGGGTGGTTGGTTTAAGTTTTTTGAGGAGTTTAGCAAATGTATTAGTGGGGACTGGGTGCAGGAAAAAACTGGAGGAGTTGTTTGACAAACTGAAATGGGTAGGGGTCTCAGTAGTTAGGGGGCTGCTAGTGTTGTGGGTTTTGGCTAGGGCTTGGACTGTTTCCATAAAGTATTTATTAAATTGGGTGGGGATGCTGCCATGGTTGTTTGGTAATACAGGGGTAGGAATGGAGGATTTACCTGGGTGCAGTAAAGTATTTATTGTTGCCCAAAATTTCTGAGGGTTGTGAGCATATTTATCCTGTATAGTATTGTGGTAATTAGTTTTGTCAAATTGTATCAGTTTTTTAAGCTTTCTTGCAGAGTTCAAGGTAATTCTGTCTCATGGTAGAGTTTTTTTGTTTGTGAAATTGTAGCCAGGCTTTGTCCCTTTCTTTCATTATGGTTTTAGTATCTTTTGTTAGCCATGGGGCATAGTTAATTTTGATTCTAATGGTTCTGGGGTGTGCATGACAGTTTTTGAGATGCTTAGGAAGGTTGAGGTAAAGTGCTGCACAGCCTCATCAAGAGGCAGTTGTTTTAAGGGAGTCCAGTTGCAGCATTTTAGTGAATTGATTAGGTCATTAGCTCTGAAGGTCTTTTTGTTATGTACTACTCTGAGGATGTTTTTTTTCTTGTGGTGGGATCGGTTCCTAATTAGGTATGTTGCTTGATGATCACTCAGACTATCAGGAAGACAGCCTGATTGTTGAGCCAGTGTGGGTCTGATAACAGAATAAAGTCTAAGATGGACTGGCATTTGGAGGTTTTGTCAATTCTTGTGGGGGCAATTATAATTTGGTTAAATCTATGGAGGTTGTTATGGGTGGTGGGATTTTGGCTGGAGCAGTCATTCCAGTCAATGTTAAAGTCACCTACTAGTATGGTTTCTTGTGGAATGGTGGGTGGCATCCAGTTTAGTAGGCATTCCAGTATGGCGGTACTATTACCTGGTGGGATATATCCACCTGCAATGATTATTTGTTTGTTGGAGTTAAGTTTTAATTTGGCTAGTATTAGTTCTATGTCATTGACGTCTTGGAAAGTGCACTCAAATTGTTCAATAGAGAGATGGTTTTGGAATAGTATTGCAACACCTCCTCCCTTTTTATCTGTTCTGTCTCTACATATAATATTGTACCTAGGGGCTGTAATTTCATTGTCATGATGTTCAGGTTTGAGTCAAGTTTCTGTTAAAATTACGACATCTGGCTTATATAGAGCTAGTAGGGCATGAAGGTCCTGAGATTTGTTAAGAATACTTCTAACATTAATGTTTAAAAGAAGGAGAGATGAGGTAGGTCTTAGATATAGAGGATTTTGCTGTGTTAAGTTTCTGTTGTTAGACTTGTTAGGTCCTGGATTAAGGTGAATGTCCCCACAGCAAGCCAGGTTTTGGAGTAGATATAGATAGAGTTTTCTTAGTTTGTGTTATATTTTAGCTTGTTTATGGGAGGATGGAGGGCTTGTTTGGTATTTAAGAGTATTATACAGTGGGGAAAAAGGATGTGTGGAGGTAAGGTTGCAGGGTGATATAGGGAAATTCCCTACATTTATGGGACTGGGTGTAGAGTCTGTTTGCCAAGGTGGTGGGGAGGTGATATTAAGTTGTATGTGGTAGGATGAAAGGATGGATAGCAGGAGTGAGTGTAGGAGTGGTTTCAGTAACTATACAGGACAGGTGTTGAATAGGGCGTGGTGGAGTGTTTCAGTGTGGGGGAGACTGGTGAGAACTGATTGGATAAATGGGTGTGAGTTTTGTTGAGGGGTGTGGTCTGTAACTATAAATGTAATTGATGTGGGGTGGGTGGGAATGGGGGTAGGGTAGAAGAGTGAAATGAGCCCGAGTGCTAGTGAGGGTGAACAGAGGGGGGCATCACCTTCCTGAAAGTGTAGCAAATTAAACAATCAGTAAGGAGGTAGAATACTGCAGCACAGGAGAGAGAATGTATTGATTAATGTCAGAGATTCCTGCTTCTGTCTCAGGTATTGCACAAATCTAAGCAGAGGTATTGACAGTTGCTAGGCTAGGAGCAAGGCTGAAAAGAGAATGAGATAGACTATGGTAGGGAGAGATGACAGTAGAGTTCCTATATGAAAGAAAGAGGCCAGAGGAGGTCTATATGGGAGAGAGGGGTTATAGAGAGGGAACAAACAGATGGTAGGCAGAGATATGAGGGACTGTATCAGTAGGTTACACTAGAGTATAGGGAAAGAGCTAACAGAAAATGTGGATGGGTGAAGGCTATGTGGGAGATGAATGACTTAAAGACTAGAGATAGCAGGGGTAGTGGGGTGGGGCTACATGGGGAGTGCTGTAGCTGACCAGGGGCAGTACTTTAATGAGGCACACAGCAGTAAGATCAGAAGGGTATAGAATGTTAGCCTTAATGATTACACAGTATAACATATGTTGTTCATTTACTGCACTGTTGCTGGATAGGAATTCCACTGAAGGAACAACACTCTTAAAGGGGGTGGGTGGTCTTCAGAGCTGACTAGGGTTAGCAAATTCCTTTAATTATTTTGTGGCAGGGATCGGAAAAACAAAGCGAGAGAGAGAGAGAGAGAGAGAGGATGAGTATGAGGTTAATAATAACAGGGATTAGCTGGATATGCACAGCACACACACCCCTCACCTCATCAGCAAGGATCAAGTACAGACTGCCTAATCAAGGTTAACAAAAGCAGGTTCCCTTGGGGCCTGATAACTGTCCTGTCTGCATCCTTCATGACCTAGCCATATACTTCCAGCTCCATTACACACTGTATGTAAGCAAAGCCTGAGCATCATTGACATCCCATGTACAAGGAACACAGCCACTGTCACCCTCTACACAAAGGTGAATGATGAATGGGGGTTTATGCAATGTACTGGCCCTCATTGGGGGGAACATGACACATCAGGACCAGGAGTACAGTACATGTTCATGCAGTGCTGCTATGTACACAGGTATGATATGTATGTAAGTGGTGGGTAATGATAGGCAATATTCATGTGCTGGCTCTGTAAAGAACACTGGGCAATGTCAGAAGTCCTGTGATATGTTTCCCTGTTTATGTCTTCCAGGTGCCATGCAAAGACAGCTCTGTCACACTGCTGAGGAGACAGCGGCCATCATAGAGGCCGTGATTGCATGATACTCCATCCTCTTTGACTGTAGCCAGCAAAATCTGCAGGACCGGACTGCCCTGTGGGATAAGCCAGTCCACAGAGTGAACATCTTGGGCCACCATGGACATATTTATGATCAGGTCAGGCATAGAGTGACTGACCTGATATGTCAAGCAGGCAAAGGGCTGCTGCAGTTGTGAGGGGACCGTACCACTACCAGTGGAGGTCTGGCCACACAGGCCCCACTTATGCAACAGAGGAACTCCTTGCCAACCTTGGAGTAGCCCCCACACAACCTCAAACACAGGATACACGAGTTGTGGAGGTGGGTGGCACCCAGGCAACAGGTGAGGAGCATCCAGGTAAGGCCAAAGTGCACAACAATGTAATGAGGTAGCTGTTAAACTATTTTCTATGGAGTCTCTAGAAGCATATGTAAGTGCTAAATGGATTAGTGCCTGGTGTTTAGTAATGCAGACAAGTGCACATATAAGGTGAAGACAGCAAATTGTGTAATACCATAGTGCTGAAGTATACCTCTGGGTACAGGACACAACACTACTCAACAATAATACATGATTTTATTTATTATGACTATAAATGGTCAAAATGAGTAAGACAGTTAAAGTCTCTGAATGGTCAGAGACGAAAGCACTTGATACTTCTTTCTTATTTTAAATTTCTTACTCATCTTGGCCATATACAGTCATAATAAATACAATCATTTATTATTGTTGACTGTTGCTGTGTCCTGTACCCAGACATTTACTTTAGATCTGGTTTATTTTTCAGTTTTATACTCGTAATATCATAGTGCAAACTATACCTGTGCAGAAACATAGCATTCATCTTGTACCAATGCCAAATGTGAATCTGCTAATAATACATCTCCCCCACAACTACATAGGTACCTCTAGGCTGCACATGGGACAGCATTCTGAAGCCAGTAAGTATGGGATTTTCCTGTTATGGCATACCAGTACCCCAGGCATGTTAAGGTCATGCATGTGACCATGAACACAACTGTGATACTCGGCCATTTGGCAATATCTGCATGTTCACTTGTGGTGGTGTTTACTGCATTGCATCATAGTGGGTAACACTGGAGCCTATTTGCAGGAGATGTCACATTTTTGTAGCAAACCAAACAACCTGTCATTGCAGGACATCTGGACAAACACTGACTAAATTGGCGGACAAAGACCTGAAACTAGGGTCATATTGGGAAAAATAGTGTTATACAGTGCATATAAATGGTGTACACACCTGTTAAAATATAAGGTATTTGTGATAAACAATAATGAGAGCACAATAGACAATTTCAAAATCTAGCCAACCTTTCATGTGACATATAACCTGTACAATCAAATTGTAAAGCAAACAAAGCTGTTAGGGGAGCAATTATGACACATAACAATCATACAACAACCAAGATGCATATGTGTGCGCAGGCTGAAGCTAATACTGTGTTGATGCAGCTTTCGATATAACTACAGCAGTACATCTTATTGGGTACACACCTGCCATCAATTACAGAGACTCTTTGATTAACAGCAAATAATGGTCAGCTGTCCAACCAGGATTATCCTAACATATACCCAGTTGGCTGCTACAGTAACATCCATGGTTTGCATACAGCTGATGAAGCTGCTAAGGGATGACATTTCTGAAATGTATCAGCCTGAAGAAGGGTACTAAAACATTTCCACAGCATTGCATATACCATGGAACACAGTCATCAAAAGGTGGTGAAAATAGGGGCTACATTGACATTGCAAAGGAGTGGACATCCCTCCAAATTCTATGAGAATATATCACCATAACTGGCCAGGGAGGCTGCCAGGAGCCTTACAGCAACAGTGAAGCAGTAGCAGGAATCTTCAACAAGTACTAGGTGTGTACTACATGTGGCAACAATCTTCTGTGGTCTCCATATGTCTTGAATATAGGGTAGGGTTGGAGGATGGTAGCAGTTCTTCACAACAAACAATATCCAGGCCTGGATAAAGTGTGACAACAATACATCATGTCTTTAAAAAGCAAGTTGAAAATGTGTTATGGTCATATGGGATTGAGGATGGACTATTTGGCCACATTCCTGACAGGTTTGTTTGGTGCAATAACAGCACTGCACATCACCACAAAAACACCACCGCACGATGAAGCATGGTGATGGATGTGTCCTACTTTGGGGTCACTGTTCACATGCTGGAACAGGGGCTGTAGCCAAGTAGGAGGGGATTATGAACAGTTCAAAACATTGGTCTCTTGTGGCTCCAATCCTTCTGGTGTTTGCCACATAGCTGTGGATTGAGAGGGATCCCACATTTCCACATAACAATGGCCAATACCATACAGCCAAATCAACAAAAGGATGGCTTCACCAGAACACATGTGATGTTCTGCACTGACCCAGCCAGAGCTCACATCTACATTCAATATAAAATATGCAGGGTGACCTGAAGAGGGCAGTGCACAAGAGAAAAACTTGCAATCTGACAGAGTTGGAGGTGTTTTGCAAGACAGAGTGTGCAAACATTGGCAAGTCAAGATGTGCCATGCTGATGGACACCTTCCCAAGAGGATTGAATGCTGTGATTACATCAAAAAGTGCTTTAACAGGAATTACTTTAAGGGTGTGCACACTCATGCAACCAGCCTAGTGTACCTATTTCATTTACTATATGTTACCCGTAACTGATGTGATTGTTCTTCAGTTGGATTGCACAGGTTATATGTGATATGGAATGAGAGAAATGTTATGACCTGATTTCGGAGGTCTCATGTGATATATCACAAAATCCTGGCATGTGAACAGGGGTGTGTACACTTACTATATCCAATGTAAGCTTGGGAAGTCATTTGAGTAACCAGCTTTGTTTTGACATACATATACTGCAGGTTATGCAGTCTGCACTTCAAATTATGACATTAATTAGTGGCACCAATCCAGAGGTCATCCCAGTAATGTATTAGACAAACATAGGAGTTATGAGGAACAGACCAAACATCTGAGCCACAAATCTAGACATTCAGCAAAACTCTGTACAGTCGGGAGGTATGTTCTGTAGGAGTTGCCACAGTGCTATACAGGTGAACAGCAATAATGTTTACATGGGTGCAGTGTGTGGTAGGTGAAGCCCCAACACTACTCACGTATCCTAGAGGTGTACATTAGTAGTAAAAGTACATGGAAAGGGCTGCACTGCAAGATGCTGAGGGTCTGTCCAGAGTGTGTATGTTATTTTCTGACTGTGTGTTGTGACTGTCACCAGTTGGCTAATGTGAAGTCTGTGTAATGGCCTTGAGGCATCTCACCTGCATGTGTGTGTGTGTGTGTGTGTGTGTGTGTGTGTGTGTGTGTGTGTGTGTGTGTGTGTGTGTGTGTACCAGCAAACTGTATAGTGCAGGTAGTAATTTACATATGTTGTCTATTCCTCATAGGTGGACATGGTGGCCACAGTCCCACCAGCACTGGTTCTGATGTCAGTGTCTCTGCAGACTCTGACCATGATGATGTTCTTATTGAGGCAAAGGTGGGGTTGTCAGGGGCTGAATCTGTGCCATCAGTTAGCATCTTACTGTTGTCAACCCCATCCCCGCACACAGTCAATGCCCACACATACCCTGTCACCAATGGCCACAGATAATGGAGAGTTGGCGGGTGGTGGCATGGAACAGGCAAGTGTGGTGACTATGGAAAGTGAGGGTGCAGGCACTAGCCATGGCCAGAGTGCTGGTGAGGTCACATAGGCAGATGGGCAGGGGTGTTCAGAAGGAGAATTGCAGCCTGTCATGCCCCTGTTGCAAATGCCACAGCAGTAGTCATCAGATGCATGTTTTGGGCCATCATGGCAGCACAGGCAGGTAATAAACATAACACCAGACATATATACATGGTCATAGATGAGCACATTCCTGGTGTCTGTGGTGATATTCATGAACTCACTGCAGCCATCCATGAGGCTAATGAGTTCATAGATAGATGGTGGGGGGAGACCTTGGCACTCTTCAACCGTGGAATATCTGTGCTTGAGCATTTGGCAGGGAATGGCCAGCCACCACATGGACCTATGGCAGTACCATGAACAGCTGAGGGTCTACGTGGCCATACACCATCATGTTCCTGCATTGGTAGTACCACCAGCACTACTGAAGGGGGAGTGCTTTTCACACCATGATGCAGCATGGGCACATGATCCTGTCTGGTTGCAACAGGGACACGGATCCAGCAAACAGCAGTCACCATTGGGGAGTAGTACTGCATCTGGACTTGGCCCTGGTGGTGCTGGTGAGACCCCTGGCAGGACCAGTTCCCATGTTTGTCACAGCAGATGGTGAACTGTACACCCTGCACAGCCCATTTAATGAACACCCCCCCCAAACACACACACACAAGATGTCAGCCATATGGCCCAGCCTAGGTCTTTGGCAGACCTACATAACACCCTGTGCATTTGATGATACCTGTGCCACATCGCTGCCATCCATACCATAGATGCCGTGCCATGCTAATGTGGGTCTAATACACAGGTTGACTTTAGTACAGTGTAGCTAATTAATGCTGTGTAAGGTGCTGTCATCTGACATTTGTAATGGGTACACATCAGTGTGCATATCCCTTTTCAGCCATGATGCATTATTGGTGTTAGTAATGCTATGTGAATGTGTTCTCACGTGCTGCATTCTGTTTGTGTTCCAGGTGTTTGTGTGTCGGCAGGATGTTTCCCTGCAGACATAACCAATGAAGGGCAAAGCAGTGTGGTAACATATCAGCCATGTCATAGCCAAGGTACAGCTGTATCTGCGCACATGTCCCAGGTATTTGTAACAGTTATTGCATGTTTCCCACAGCTTATAGGGCTGAGGGGTTGTAGATAGTTCTATGGTGGTTGACATCAGCTCTTGTAAAGTGGACAATGGTAATTGTAGTGTGTGGAACACACCTCAGATTGCTAACGTCCATAGCCCCAGAGGATATTGTGTCGACTAAATACACAGAGAATACTGTTCACACACACACACACACACACACACACACACACACACACACACACACACACACACGCATGCACACGATCACAGATGCTAGTGTCGTGTTTGGAACCCCTACCCATCAAGTTGTGGTACCACACTATTATGCAATTATCGCAGGTGGCACAGAATTACTAGTGTAATGAGTGTTACAATTACCTGAAAGGTGAATAACATCACATGGCCTTGTGAGGTATGGCAATGGTGGGTGTACTGGGTGTAAGAGAACTCATAATAGTGTCACATACAAGGCTACACACTCACAACCACTACTATACACCCCACTGCACACAAACACACACTTGCCAGTACTGACATTAGTAGCCCAGCCTAGCTTGTTATTTGTACCATACTGTTCCATACTGTTGCACAGGGCTTATAGTGCTGACGAATGTCTACAGATACCACTATGGTTGATGTGAACATCGGACCTCATACAGTAAACTTAAAAATGTGTACTGTGAGTACCATGGCATAAAATATGACATTCTGGCCATCCAATGGGTGTTGTTCTCACACAAATACAAGATAGTCTTCTCTCACATGCACACACATTTTCCAGGACTGAAATTCGAACATCTACCTATTTATTGCTATTACATTGTTACATATTTATCGCATGAGCCACAGAGGTTATGGGGTGACACTTGTCCAAAGGTACTTCTAAGGTGAGGGAGATCACCTGGCCTTGCAAATTATGACAGTTGATGTACTGGATGACAGAGGCCACAAAATACTGTAACCTATATATAAACACTTGCACACTAAAATACACACACACACACACACACACACACACACACACACACACACACACACACACACACACACACACACACACACACACACACACACACATTTGCCAGGACTCATATTAGAACCACTAGCTATGTAGTTATTGGTATTATGGTGCTATGCAGTTACCGCATGTACCACCATGCTTATATGTTGAAGAATGTCCCAAGGTACCTATATAGTGTATAACATCAACAGCACTTGTAAAGTATGGCAATGGTAGTTGTACTGGGTGAGATGGGCCTCCAAATTCTTTCACCCAGATGTTTATACACTCACAAACACTTTTATACACACTAATGCACACACATACATTTGACAGTACTTTGATACATAGGTGCAAAGCTCAATAGGTGTGTACTAGGCAAATGACCATGAAGGCTTTACAAGGCTAGCCCATGAGAATACCCTGGCATCATGCCACCTGACGATACTCCACAGTATATCTCCTGAGTATAGTCACTAGAGTGATCACCAGGGTGGGTATTCTATTCCCCATACAGTCCTCCAGATTTCTCTTGAAGAGAGCCAGTGATGTGTTCTACTTGATATGTATGTGACATATATTCCATAGTGTGGCCAGTTTCTGGATTGGGAACCTATCCCTCCAGCATGTCCTGTTGATTGTGAGGATGGGGTTGAGGTCTCTTGGGCATGTGGTGTGGAAAGATCGGTTTCCTCAGATGTAGCATTCCTGACAGAGTTGGGTCAGACATGGCTGTGTAAGTCATGCAGAGACTGCACCTATATAGCAAATATGGGACAGAGATTAATTGGCGTTATTGAAGTCTGTTCATATAGGGCAAGTGTGTAATCCCTAAGAGCCTCCTTGTGAGGTACATTTGCAGCCTTTCCTGTTGTTGCAGGTGTCCAGTAGGGTACATGGCCAATGGACCATAGTAAACATTGACTGGGCTACTGAGCAGAGAGTACAGGAAAACACTGTTCTTTTACTTCCTGGATTCAACACCCTTAGGGGAAGTGGCACATGAAAGGACTTTTGGAAGACAGTGGCACTGTGGTGGTCAACAGAGAGCTCACTGTCAACCTGTGTTCCCAGTTCTCTTATAACGTCAGTGTTCAGTGTACTACCATCAATGTATTACTTATGTTGTACCCAAAGGGGAAGGTGGCACATCATCTGACATTCAGCTAATATATAGGATTCTGACAATAGTCATAGGTCTCAGGGAGGCCTTTGTGCAGGATGTCAACCTCACATGGGGCTGTAGTAATAACATCCACCTTGTAGTCATCTGCAAACATTGTCAGCCAGAGCACCTTTGTATTGGGCTGGTCCTCAGACGTGTGGATCACAACATGAGGGGACCCACATCCACAACCTGTGGGACTCTACTTGTGACAGTTCAGCAGTCTGACATGGAGTCCACTGCTTTCACACTGTGGGTTCTATCTGGCTGCCAGTTTGCAAGTCACTTAATGATATAGGGGTTGATGCCTACCTGAATGTGTTTGTGTATGGTTCCTGACAACTAGAATCTTTGTCTGTGAAGTACATAACAGACATTAACAATTGTTACAATAAGAAGTTCCTGCTGTATAATAAGTAGTAGGCTTATGAGCATTCGAGCTTGCTATAATCAAGGTAGTTAGTGGGGTGGAAAAAAGGTAGTGGTTGGATGGGGTGGGTGATATTAGAGTGGGAGTTGCAAGGGCATAGCCAACATGTTTTAGGTGCGCTTTTGTAAAGTTTTGAAGTGGGTGCATGATGGTATGGAGGTAATTGTGGGTGGGAGGGAGTTCCATAATTTGGCTATGGAACAAGTGAATAGTGCTTCACCAGCAGAGTTATTGGCTTTAGTTATCTGCAAGTGATTTTTGTTGCTGGATCTTAATGGTCTGGTGGTGTGATAGGGTTGGAGTAGATTCTGGAGGGATGGGACATTTAGTGGATGGTTTACTAGTTTGTGGGCGAGTGAGAGTTGATACTATTGACGGAGGTGAGGGAGTTCAAACTAGCCCAGTTCAGCAAGTGAGAGACAGTGGTGACTATGGTAGGATGCCCTTGTGGCGAATTTGGCGATTTTGTTGTAGCAGGTCTCTAGCTTGTTTAGATCGCATTGCCTTAGGTTGGTATATGCTGAAGAGGCATAAAGTAGGGTCAAGATAAGGTGGGAATTTGCTACTGAAGTATTTGCTGCTTTGGTGAGAAGTTGCTTATTTCTGTATAATGCTTCTAGTTTTTTGTGGACTTTTTTTATGGTCATTGATATTGTGAATGTCAAATTTTAGTTTATTGTCTATTTTCACTCCTAGCAATTTGGTGTGTTCTGTTGGGTGTATAGTGGTGTTCTCTTTTGCTGTGATGTTAAAGTGAGAGTTGTTTTGAATATGTTTGGTGGGTTGGAAGATGAGTAGTTTAGTTTTGTTTGGGTTGAATATTAATTGGGCATCGGATAACCAAGTTTCAACAGAGAAAAAGGCTTCCTGTATGACTTCTTGCAGTTTGGGTAGGGACTGGGCTAAGCAGATGATGGTTGAGCCATCTGTGTATTGTATGAGTGTGCCATGTTTGGTGGCAGAGGCTAGATTATTGGTGAAAATAGAGAAGAGTAGGGGTCCAAGGATGGATCCTAAGGGAACCCCTATAGAGACAGGTAGTTGGGGAGATATGTCATTCTGCCATACAATGGATTGTTGGCGGTCAGACAGGTAACTCACCAGCTGGTGACTGATTGAGAGAAGGATAGGTTATTGAGGACAGAGATGAGTTGTTTGTGTTGGACCATGTCAAATGCTTTAGATAGGTCTAGGAAAGTAGCAGAGGAAAGATAGCCATTGTTTTTATGCTGAAGGATAGTGTTAGTAAAGGAGAGTAAGGCAGTGGTGGTGTTAAGGTATGGTCGGAAACCATGCTGAGTATTGTAAAGGAGGTTGTTAGTAAGGAGGTAGTCTGAGACCTGAGAGTGAATGCATCTCTGTAGTATTTTGGAGAGTGGAGAGAGAATAGCTATGGGGTGGTAATTGGTTAGTTCTGTGGAGGGGCCGCCTTTGTGGAGGGGAATTATATGTGATACTTTCCATAGTGTGGGAACGTAACTTTCTGACAGAGATCAGTTAATCAAGATGGATACTAGGTAGGCCAGAGCATCAGCTGCGATTTGTAGGTATTGACTTGGGAGGTTGTCTGCTGCTAACTTGGTGGGCTTAAGTTTAGTTAAGAGTTTTTTTTATGTTGGAGGTAGGTACAGGAGAAAAAGAGAAGGCAGTGGGGAGATTACTAGTTGAAGGTTTGGGTTGGGGGGGAGGGTTGTGGTGTTTAGCTAGTGATAGTATGGTTTGTGTGAAGTGTGTGTTGAATGAGGTAGCAATATTTTTGGAGGAGTGAGGGATGTTAGGAGGAGGGGTGGAGTATCCTGGACACAGATGCCTGTAAGACCCCCGTGATATCCCCAGTTGGTCTTTAGAAAGTACCTGTAGCTAGTATTCTTAAGGCTACACATATCTTGGTATCCACTGGTATGGATTCCCCTCTATTGCTTCTGGGTCTGAGGCAAGGCCAGCACAGCTTAATGAGTTGCTGAAGTATGTCCCTGTCCACCCTGTAGCGCTCTACTATCTCCAGATCATGTAGCCCCTGGTAGATTACCCTGGGTCCAAATACTCTTCTCCTCCTCCTCGGTCTGAGTTGGTTGTCAGCATTCTCCTTCTCAGTGCCCTCGGTCTCTTACACATACTGATAGATTAAAGCGACAGCAGCCTCTAACATTTTTTGCTAGTTTTTTCGGTTAAAATTCCCCTGTATTTGTACGCCTATGGTGCAGAGTTTGTGGGAAAAAACATACTGTAAGTTGTTTGCATGGTTTATAGTGGTGTGCTGCAGATGCTGCCTGTGTGATTGGCTGACTTTGATGCATTCCACCTACCAGCTTTATCATTTGTACTTGAGTGTGAGAATTCTGCTATATTCCATTTTTTCCCATTCCCATTTCTGCCCCTTTTAAGCCCAGAGGCATGGCACGCAAACCCCCTTTCTAATTGTAAATAGTGATGCTATTTCAGTTTTTTTTAAGTTGCAGTACAAGCCACGCACACCCATTTAGCTACGCTATCTAAACACATTTTAGCAGAAATGGCCATCCCTTGGACGCGAACATGGTCTTCATTTCATGGAGTAATACATTACAGCCTTAGACACACCTCCTTGCTTAGCTGTGCTTTGCTAAGCGTAAACCCGGGCAACCGAGCTCCAATGTGCTTACAGCAAGCATGACACACCCCCTTTTCATGTTAGCTGCTCCTCCTTCCTACACTATCCTGGTATAGCACCTACACGGTTAGGTGCAGTGTGTGGGCTTAGAATATTTTGTGATTCAGTAAATTTCCCCTCATTTGCATACCCGCTGCCTTAGTCTATAGTTACTGCTCTGAAATGGAGCCTTTCCCCTTGACAACCAGTGTTCCCTGGTAATGTTTTGATTCTACATGCCATTGACTATAATGGCAAAATGCTGATTTTCCCTAAAATTGAGTTTTTATATATTTTTTTATTTTCGGCACGATCCCGTTTGTGAGACGCTGCCTGATGCTTAAACGGCTGAGATCGGCCAAAAAATACTTTGATTTTTTATTAAATGAAACAACTTCCCATGCCAATGGCCATATATTTGGCCATTGGCATGCCTAAAGTTTATAATACATGCTTTTATTTGAGCTCTCATGCCTCCATTTTGTTATTTGCAGAAATGTGTCCGGTTAGTAACCAAACACATTTCTACAACTAGCACTGTTCTTGCACAGATGCCTGTCTGCTTTTTGAATCGCTAATTCACCTCATTTGCATGGTTTTCAGCAGCATATGAGGTAATTAGCATTCTGCATGGCTTTCCTTGCAGGAACAGTGTTTGCAGTCTCGTGCACGTCAGATCAGCTGTTTGCTAAATCGCTCGGCAGACATATTCTGTGCAGGAGTGGCTACACTGCTCCTGCATGGGATATTTTGTTTAATAAATCCTGGGGATAGAGTTTTATAATCTGTAATTGGGGAGAAATCACTCATTTAAAAATTTACCATGAAATTTAAATCTACTGCACTCATATCTGGAGTATTTTGACAATTTGATAGCCCAGCTGAATAGTTGTACTGATTTCTTAAAATGTACAGCCAGCATTTCTTCTGATACTGCTATCTTGAGGTATAGGTAAAATGAAAACAAATGTGGTAATGAGTATATTTTTTTAGAAAAGCTGCTTTCAATAAAAGCTATTTGCAAATATTGTTAACACAAGCATTGGAAAACAAAATATAATACAATGGAAACCAATTCAGCTTTTACTTCTGAATTAAATTAACAATTAAACAATTATGTAATAATGGAAAGGGAATATTACTTAGAAATGACTGAAGCTGAAGTAATAATGGGGCCGTTATTAATGTCGTGGTCAGTAGCATGGTGGCACAGTGAGTAGAGTTATCACGTTGCAGCAAGAGGCTCTCTGGTTTGATTCTTGGCTGGGGTACCTTCTGTGAGGAGTATGCATATCCTTCCTGTATTTGCATAAGTTTTCTCAGGTGCTCTGGTTTCTTCCCACATTCCAAAGACATGCAATAGGTGGGTTGAACATTCTAAACTGGCCATAGGTGTGAGTACATGTCTTTAATATGGAAGAACAACAGTGGCAGGGCTAGCCATCAGGCAGTATGAACATTAGTGCTAGATGATTGTCACTGCTGTTGTGACACTTTAACCACATGTACAAAAATGGGAAAAAGTAGTTATGTATGGATGGATGGATGGATGGATGGATGTTGGCACTGAGACCAGCATGCCATTTCTGATTACTCACATGGTTTATGACTGAATTACTGAAATCATCAATTGGAAGTAAAAATATAAGAAAAATTACATATGAAATCCAGAAAATTGTATTAACGATAGTGATTTAACTAAGATAGTAAGTTTTACTGCTACACTTGTGAGCAAAACAAGCTGTATCATGAAACACTACTATTATTATTCAGGTGGCTGACTGTCATGTCTTAGGGTATATATGCATATGGATTTTGCTCTCCATGCAGATACATATTCAGTTGTCCATTCCTGAAATTGATTCATCTAAATAAGCCATTTGGAAATAGGACACATTACAATTACAGCTCTGCTGGAGTTATTTATATATAGAGTTGTTGAACCTGCAAGATCTTTTGTGTTGGGAAGGGGGTAAGGAGGTAGGAGATTGTCTTCAAAAGCTTATGAACATAACTTTACTATAAGAAATTCAGGCTAAAGTAGTGGATTCTATCTATATGTTGAAAGCTATCAGAAGTTCTGAAATTTGTCTTTTTTATCAGTCACACTGACCATGATTTAAGGGGCAGTGACCACAAAATGCATTGGAAGTAAAACAGCTCCAGGGGCAATTATTGCTGAGAACCAATCAGTAGCTTGGCCTTACCTACCATATTAATATTAATTAGTTTTAAATATCATTAACAGAAAAAAATGACAGTTATATTTCATAGGATCATAGGATCATAGGAAATTGCTAGGCTATTGACCCTGAGGCCCTTGCAAGCCTAGCCAAGAATTTAGCCCATGTTCTGACAAGTTAATACCTGATGCCCCTATCCAGTAGGGACACAGGTGGAATCCCAGGCATGTATTTGCTGTTCCACATCCAGTTAATCAGGTTGTGCTTAAAAAGGGTTAATGAGGTAGTTTGCATGCTTTGTCCATGGAGATGGAGTCTATTCCACAAAAGGAGGAGTCTCTGGGGCACAAATCTGTCCCACCAACAAGTCCTGTTGTTGTGACAGACCAGGATGAGGATGCGGTGTGGGTTACTCGAGTGGAACGAGACTTGCAAATATTCAACAGTCCCATCAAGGCAGCGTTTGAGATGGCTTTTTATGCTAGAAAGAGGTCACCTTTGAGAAGTCAGTATGAGGCTGAGTAGAAAGACATGGCTTTTAGCCTATCTGCGTAGGGTAGATGTTTGAGGCCCTGGATTTTCCTGGTGAGGAACCTCTGTGGTCTCTCCAGCTGCTGCATGTGTTTTGTGAGGTACATGCTGAAAGGAGCATTGTACTCAATAATGGGTCTTATGAATGAAGAATACAAGGATGTTATGACCTCCTTGTCCCTTGATGAGATACCCTTGTGTGTTTAGGACCCTGTTATTAATGTGATAATTTGTGGGGACATAACTCTCCCCAAAGGGTATGATGATCCATTTTTTGGCATTCATTTTGAGGCCAATTTTCTGGCACCAGTCATTTGTTTGGGTGAGACCCTCTTGGAGAATGTCCACATCAGTAGGGGAACTGATGACAGTGCCCACCTTACAGCCATCTGCAAACTTGGTCAGCCATAACCACTGGTTTTGGCCTGTACCTCAGAAAAGTATATCCCAAACAGAAGCCCCAAGACTGATTCCTGGGGTATAGCACTCCATACAGGTCTACTGCTTGAGGTGGCTTCCCTTATTTTGACTAGGTAGGTTCTATCAGTGAGCCAGTTTGCTACCCATCTGGTAAAATATGGATTGATGCCTAGTTGATAGAGTTTATCTACTATACCCAAGTGAGGAATGGTATCAAAGGCTTTGGCTTCCAAGATTATGAAACAACCTTTCTCTTACAAACAGAATAAGTCACATTTTAACATGCTTTAAAAATAATCTTCTATTCATTCCACAGGATCCCACTGCATAACTCCCCTACCGTCACTCAGTTAACCCATTCATTCCTCTTTTGTTGGAGGAAGAAGCCAGGCACCACAGATCTAGGTGTGAGCCCTTAGTCTCATTCATTTCTGATCAAAGAATACTTAATTTGTTCATTCCCTTGAGAAAGAATCAGGCAGCTGAGAATGGAGCAGTCTGCTGGACTCCTGTGAACTTCCCTCATAATCTCCTGGTACCCTGTCTTTGCATCAGCTCTCCCTGAACTCCATGATTGTTTCTGGTCATAAGGAACATATGAGGTACCACATATTGCCTCCCTAGCTAATTGGCATACTGTAATGCAGAGTATCATCAGTAGGTTTACAATCCACAAGTGTAATAACCAAGTGGCCCCTCTAGAAGACGCATAAAGTGGTGCCTCCTCCTACTTTGAGGAAACCTGGATTAGCTCCTCATATCCATCCTCCTTCCCCAGCCTGTCCAGTGCTAATCAAACATGTCAAATGAGCTGCATTTATGATTTAATGCCACTGCGTAATGGGAATGGGTAGACATTAATGTCCTGCGTATGGAAAGTTGAATATTTGATTATGGCATTCAAATGTTTTCAAGGTCAGTAGGTGTCTTAAACATTAGTAGTTTCACTCAGCCACCTATAGTTTATGCAGATTATAGCTTATGCAGATTAATACTGTGTTTCACTTTTAATTAGAAGATCCAGGTTTGTTTGGAAGTCTCTCAGCTAAATGGGCTCATAATTATGGTTTGTGAATCAGTGGAATATGTGATACTATTACCTGAAAAAGTTTACATCAAAATGACCACATAGTTTGTGGAATAGCCTCCTTTAACCATTTCTTCTTTGAATAATCTAATGTCATTTTAGAAGTAATCTCAGCAATTATTATGCCATGCAAAAATTGATCCAGTTGATGAGCTAGAATGCTAACTTGGACATTTACCATTGGATCTGCTAGCGACTATGACACTGTGAAATTTTCTTTTCTAGTATTCATGTCTAAATTGTCTAATGTCTAATGGCACTACAGATGTGATGTTTGCTCTGAGACTGTTGATAGAGAAGTACAGAGAAGGTTAGAAGGAGTTGCATTGTGTCTTTCTGGACTTAGAGAAAGTATATGACAGGATGCCCAGAGAGGAGTTGTGGTATTGTGTGAGGAAGCCGGGAGTGGCAGAGAAGTATGTAAGAGTGGGACAGGATATATACAAGGGTAGTGTGTCAGCGGTGAGGTCTGCGGTGGGAACAACAGATGTGTTTAAGGTGTAGGTGGGATTACATCAAGGATCAGCTCTGAGCCCTTTCTTATTTGCAATGGTGATGGACAGGTTGACAGACAAGATCAGACAGGAGTCCCCATGGACTATGATGTTGGCAGATGACATTGTGATCTGTAGTGAGAGTAGGGAGCAGGTTGAGGAGACCCTGGAGAGGTGGAGATATGCTCTAGAGAGGAGATGAATGAAGGTCAGCAGGACTAAGACAGAATATATGTGTGTGAATGAGAGGGAGGATAGAGAAATGGTGAGGATGCAGGGAGTAGAGTTGGCGAAGGTGGATGAGTTTAAATATTTGAGATCAACAGTTCAGTATTCATGTCTAAATTAACACTTATGTTGTAGAATAACCGCTAACCACATTTTATTTTCTGTTAATCTAATGGCATTAATAAATGAATTGAATAATTATTTTGGCTTAGAAAAAACAGTTGCTCCAGCTGATGAAATGAGGTGCCAGGTTGAACCTTACCCATGGGTCTGTTAGTGACTATGAAACTTGTGTTTTTCAAATTCCTATATTTCATTGATTTCCTATCTTCCTATTTAACACCTGTTGTTATCCATGCACAAATCAATTGTAAAAACTTTTTTCTCCTGCTACTTTATACTTTCAGTCGAGGTTTTAGCCCTTTTTGTCTTCCACCATGTATTCATCTCATCACCAATCATATTCACATTTTCCCTTCCAAGTATACTGCATTCAGTATTTCAAATACACCCATCACTTTCATTTATGTTATTTATAAACCCCCTTACTGACAGCCAGTCATCCATTATGCAGACTACGTCTTTTCATTATAAACTACTCTTCATTTATTCACTGGCTTTTGTTATATTGTCCTCTTTTACCTATTTCTATCTTTGGTTAACTTTTTTTCAAACTCTTTAATTTTTTTTTGAGTTCTCTTCCTCTATTTTGATTCTTCACCATCTAGATATGTATAATATATGGTTCACTAAAGAAGCCCCTAAATCTCTCCTCACCCTATTGCAGTAACACGAAAATAAAATATAAGGGGCATTGCACTCTGAAGGGCATGCAGATATGGCAACACTCTGCACAGTCCTTTCTGTCTGACGGAAATCTCATATATTAAGTGAATACCTTCCCTCAGCAAAGATGACATGCAGATTTAGAGAAAGGCTAATTGCCTTTACAAAATGGATGGCTCACAAAGTTAATATCTTATTGGAGGACAGATATTCTCCAAGAAGATAGTAATGCTGAGGGACAGCCCTGTATAAAGTGTGCAGCTTTATGCTGCTGTGAAGCAAGGAATGAACACAAGTGATTTTCTTGTTATATTCACTCAATAAGCATGTCCATTTAGTGAGCATCTGTTACAAAAATAAGTTAAACTAAAAGACAAAATGGAAGTATAATAATAAATTATAAGGAACTACCATTTTCTTTCTCCATCACTCTCCATGGCATTAAGCAAGGGTGAGAAAATAACTAAAAACTAATGCAGGTAGTTGGTAGTTGCATCACAAGGATATGTGTGTGTGTGTGTGTGTGTGTGTGTGTGTGTGTGTGTGTGTGTGTGTGTGTGTGTGTGTGTGTGTGTGTGTGTGTGTGTTTGTTTGAGAGATACAGAGAGAGGGAGACAAAGAAAGTGTGTGTGTGTGTGTGTGTGTGTGTGTGTGTGTGTGTGTGTGTGTGTGTGCGTGTGTGTGTAAAAGTGCAAAGTGTGTGTGTGTGTGTGTGCGTGGTGTGCATGCGTGTCAGTGACAGAGAGAGAAAGAGAGAGAGAGAGTGTGTGTGTGTGTGTGTGTGTGTGTGTGTGTGTGTGTGTGTGTGTGTGTGTGTGTGTGTGTGTGTGTGAGAGAAAGAGAGAGAGAGATATACTATACATCATAACTTCTTTGCCGAAGAATTCTGGATAAAGACAGCAATAATTACTGATATAACTAAAATCAGAGATTTTTTTTAAATATTACCCTAATTCACTAAAGAGTTTATAGAGCAAGAGGTTCTGCATCAAAATGTTTTTTTTTTCTGAAAAATAAAAAATCAAACATATTTTAAGACACAGAGCAGAGATATGAAGCAAAATCATGAACATTCTACAACAGTGGCATGGTATGTGTGTGTGGTGGGGAGAGAAGAGCCATTCCTTTACACTGTGGGCAACTTTTCATTCAATTGCAATGAGACATCTGAGGTGTAGACAGTCAAGAAAGTACTTGCAATTGCTGGACATGTATGAGTGTGTATGCCTGTATTTGTGTGAGTGCATATGTCTGTCTGTGCTTCTGCATGTGTGTGAGCATGTATGAGTTTCTCTATGTGTGAAAAACTATTTTTCTGCCTCTATATCTCTTAGTGTGTGTATATATGAAACTCACTGTGTGTGTGTGTGTGTGTGTGTGTGTGTGTGTGTGTGTGTGTGTGTGTGTGTGTGTGTGTGTGTGTGTATGTGTGTGTGTGTGTGTGTTGTGAACATTAAATACATACTGCATATTGTGGATGTAAAATATGTCTTTCAACAGCAATTACATATACTACAACAACTATAAAAACATTAAGAGGAGGAATTATTTTACATCAGAGCTATAAGAAATATTAATATACTAATATTACAGCAAACACAAACCAATTTAACAGATTGCTCATTTATGCCCTCCATGGTGGGCGTTATTGGAGAAATAATGGGCTTTCCAAGGATGAATATGATCTCTGCCACACCCTCGGGCAGTCTGCTATTTCCCCAATAATGTCCACCCTGTCAGGCATTATTGTTTGCTTAAGAATTGGCTTCATACCTACCTTATCAAGAGAAACCTGAATCCACATAGAAAGGAGATGACTGTTTCACTATGATGCTTTCCTAATTATGTAAAAACTCTGCTACTGTTGCACTTTTAAAATTGGTGGCTTTTTGGTTGCTGGCCCCTACTGTAAGTCTGATTTTGGACACTCCTCCCAGTCTCATCTCATCAGCTTATTCTACTGAGCACTGAGAGATCAGTCAGGAAGGCCCAACCTCTTACTCTCTTAAACTTGAATTATCTTCTGTCTCCTAACTTCCCATTTACTAAATAAATTGCACTTTATTCAGCTGATTTTACTTTATCTGTGCTTCTTACAACTTTATTTAGATTTTTGCTGCATGTTCTTAAAGTGTTCAGTTGCATTTAATCTGCTATTTTTATTTCTGCTTATCAGTAGGCTGATTACATTGCAACTGTTATTCTAAGCCTCTTAATTTTGATTTAAGCACTTTGTGCTTCAAACTAGTTATCTTACATAAGAAAGGTTTGTGGTCCACACTATTGTGGCAGAAGAGGTAGCTTACACCCTTCTGAGTTGGGAATTGCTGGTTGAAGGCTTACAGTGCCTGTTATTCTAATAAGTTCTGGTTGAAGCAGTTGGGTTCCAGGCCAGTTATTTTACATTAAGAAGGTGTGTTGTCTATAGTCTTGTGGGAGAATAGGTTAGCCTTCACTCTTCTGAGCTCGGAATTGCTGGTGAAGGCTTATTGTGCCTTTTATTCAGTGTCTTTGTTCTGATTTAAGCACTTGGGCTCCAAATCAGCTATTTTATAATAAGAAGGTTTGTGATCTACACTCTTGTAGCATTACTGTCTAGACATATTTTTTTAACTACTAGAACATTTAGTTTGTGCATAGCTGAGTATTGTTTAAGTTCTGTGTCTTATTGATCTGTTCAATATTTCCCTCACTCATGCCTGGTAGATCAGTAGCTATGGATATGCAGCTCCCAACTCTCTCTTTGGCCATTCTGGTTGTGAGAGGTTTTCTGAGGCATTGCAGCAATTGCCTCATGGTCATACTCTTAATAAAAGAGGTAGTGTATGTGAGAGGTATAAATACACTAACACTGGATTCAAAAACCTCTTGTACATCCAAAACTAATCCTATAGAGGTTGTCAGTGACACTTATACCATGCTTACTGCAAAGGGGAAAGAACCTACACATAAAACTACTTATGCTGAGGCACTTACAGGTAACCTTCCTAAAACACTAAGACCTCCTGCACAGTATAATCAAAGAAAGGGTCTTCAGCTGTCTCATAAACACACCCACGGTTACTCATAGTAGCACAGTATCATTTGCCTCTGCTGCTAAGCCATTAAGGTAAACCAGCATCTAGCCAGATTTACTTGTCATTGGTGATTTTATAGTGAGGCACACTGATGTTTCCCTCACCACACTGATTGTGGAAAGAGTCACAGTTAGCTGCCTTTCCAGGGCCAGGATCTGTCGAGTTACACAGGCACTCAGGTCATTGAACCACAGGTACCAGTATGACTTTGTCATAGTCCATGTGGGTGGTAATGACTTGAGATGTACCTCCTTGACTATATGAAGTGAAATATGATCGAGCTCACTCATTATGTTTCTCAGGCAGATACAAGCCTAGCACTGAGCAGCATACTACATTCTCCAAGGATGATGCCACATTAACAACAGAAAATGTTTGATTTTAACAATTGTCTTAGCTTCTGGTGTCAGTCTAATGGGGTACAATATTTAATAGCCTGTGAGGACACAGATGACAGACCATGCTGCTTTGCAAGGGATGGTCTGCACTTATTCCCTTTAGGCTTTTGGATATTGGCAAAGACATTATGCACACCATAGTGCATTTTTTAGGCAATGCCAAATTGATAAACCTACCATCTTATCTGAGCCTAAGAGGGAATATCTGAAGGTGGTACTGCTCAATGGTAGAAGTCTTAACAAGAATCTCTAATCTCTACAAGCTTTCCTCTCCCTGGAGAGTGTTGACATCTGTGTAGTAACAGAGGCATGTTTAAAGTTATAGAGAGTACCCCAGCAAGATTATAATGCATTTCACACCTTCAGACCAGATACTGCATAGGAGGGAACTAAAGGTGGAGGAGTCTCAGTCAAAGGATCATAGAAGGTTACTAGTCTAATAGCCCTGGGGCCCTTACAAGCCTAGCCAAGAGTTTATCACCAATAAGAAACCTCAGTCAGCACCTGTTGCCCCTGCCAGTGAGGGACACAGGTGGAATCCCTGGGATAGATTTGTGGTTTCCCATCCACTCATCAAGTTTGCGCTGCAAGACAGTCAATGAAATGCTTTGTGTGACGTATATGGGAAGTCTATTCCAGAGACAGGGCAGCCTCTGGGAGACAAACCTGTCTCTCCAGCAGGTTTTGTTAATGTTTGTTAATGTCACATATTAGGTTCAGGCCTTTTGAGTGAATAGTGTGTGAAGAGATAGACTTTCGTATATGGAACATTTCTAGTAGGCCAGGGTCCAAGATTGCCTTGTAGGCGAGACACAGATCACCCCTGAGTAATCTGTACGATACTAAGTAGAGTGATAGTGATTTGAGCCTGTCTGCATAGGACAGGTGTTGAAAGCCATGAATTCTCTTTGTGAGGTATTTCAGTGGTCTTTCCATTTAGTGCAGATGTTTGGAGCGGTACATCCAATACAGGGTGTTATACTCAATTATTGGTCTAATGAGGGAGGAGTATAGAGAGGTAATAACCTCCTTTTTGTTCTGCATGAAATCCCTTTACTTTTGAGATGAACCAAGTAAAAGGCTTTTTGGACCACTGCTGCTACATGATGGTTGACTGTGAGGTTATCAACCTGAGTGCCCAGGTCTCTCACCACAGGTTGTGTACTTAGGGGGTTACTGTTGATGTGGTAATCAGTAGGGGTCATTTTTTTGCCGAATGGTGTCATGATATATTTTTTTGCATTCAGCTTGAGACCATGACTTTGGCACCAGTCATTAGTTGCTGTGAGACCCTCTTGCAGTATGCTAACATCATTTGGGGAGTCAATGACAGCACCCAACTTACAGACATCGGCAAACCTGGTCAGCCACAGGCCTTTTGTCTTCGCCTGTACCTGTCATACCAAACAGTAGGGGTCCCAGGGCAGATCCCTGTGGAACTCCACTAGTGACAGGTCTGCTATTGCAGGTGGAGGTGCCTATTTTGACTTAGAGGGTCCTGTTGGTGAGCCAGTTGGGCACCCATCTGATGAGATAAGGTTTTACGCCAAGTTGTGTTAGCTTTTCGATGATGCCTGAGTGGGTGATTGAGTCAAAGGCCTTGGCCAAGTCAAGGTAAGCTCTATGTGTACTGACTTACCCTCATCCAGGGCTTTGGTGACAGTCTCAAAGAAGTCAACCAGGTTCAACAGGCAAAATCTGCCCTTGACTAATCCAAACTGGGTGGGGTCAAGTGCTTGGAGATTGCCTATGTCCTTGTTTATGAGATCCATAATAATATGCTCCATGGCTTTACAGATCAGACTTTCAAGCTAATGAATGATAGTTTCCAGGGTCAGTAGTGGCACCACCTTTGTGCAAGGGGATGACAATGGCAATTCTCCACTCTGCTGGAATGAAGCCAGTACTTAGGCTGTGGTTGAACAGGGTGCTCAATGGCGAAGCCAGTTCTTGTTGGAGATGGTGCAGAATACATCCTGGGATACTATCAGTATCAGTATGGAAGCTATGTTTTTTGCCTTGGATAGGGCCTGTAACACTTGATCTACAGAGACGTGAGGTGCGGTACAAGTATTGGGGATGTCAAAAGGGATTTTGTGGGGGTCGGGGGGGTGAAGTTTGTGCTGAACCTATCTGCTAGCAGGTTGGCTAAGTCGACAGGATCAGTGTATGTGATACTATTAAGTACTAATTCGGAACAAACCTGGGCTTTGCCACGGAGCTTACTGATGTTACTGAAGAAGACTTTATGGTTTCCCTTTGTTATGGAGGCTAGCTTTGATTCATAATTGGCCCTGGAGGTTTTTACTAGTGATCTAATTTGCTTGCTGAGGTTAAGGATGGAGTTTTTCCAATTTAGAATTTGTTCCCTTTTACCTGTGGACAACAGTTTTTTCCTTTTGTTGTAAAGCCTGTTGATAGAAGATGTCCACCAAACAGGTTTGTGTTGCCTTGAGGAGCAGATTTTAGTTCAATTGGATATGGCTACGTCCATGCATTTGTACAGGTGCTTGTAAACTGCATTGGCGTACTGTTCAGCATAGCTGTCTGCATCTTCTGGGGGGTGGTGGTGTGAAGCTACAGATACACTCCCTTAGGAGATTGTAATCAGCTTTTGAGAAGCTTTTTAGCTTGATTTCAGCTGTGGGAGGTAGGGTGGGATAGAAACTTTGAATGAGACAGTCCGATGATCTGATCTAACCAGGAAAGGACATACTATATTTGTGGTGCAGTAGTCACCCATGTTGGTGAGAACCAAGTCCAAAATGTTATCTCCCCTTGTGGGGGATGAGATGAGTTGGTCTAGTGCATTAGAACTGATGAAGTTGAGGAATCTTTGAGACAGTGCAAGAATAGTTCACCCAGTCTACGATGGCGTAGTTGAAGTCATCAAGGATCAAGGTGTTAGGGGGTACCTTGATGGAGTCTAGTAGATCCAGGTAAGAGAAGTGGGTGTACTGAATCATGGAGGGAGGGTCTATAGCTAGCTATAACTTGGATGGGTGTCATTCCAACTTTCAGTTGTACCTGGAGTAGTTCCAGTGCATCATGCTAGTAAACCAGTCTGGAGGTCTGCCTGTCCTTGATGAAGATAGAGACTCCACCACCCTTAGTCTTCCTGACCTCATTTTGGGGTCAGACTGTGTGGAATGAGGTATAGCCTGATAAGGCAGGGGTGCTCTCTGCAGTCCTGAACAAAGTTTCCATGACCGCACGGATATCAGCATCTTCCAGTGCAAGGAGGGCTTCCAATGAGTCCATTTTCAGGTTTAGGCTCCTAGCGTTAACCAGCATGACCTTCAATTTGCTTTTTGATAGATCGTTTATGCTGAAAGGTTTGTCTTGGGACATTGCCTAAAAAAGGTACAATGGGGGAGGTGAGAGCCTTGGCCAGGATCTGGAAAACCAGTGGCGACAGGTAAAGGTCATCTCTGGCAAAGCATCGAGGCCTGTCAACCATGTCATCCCAGGCAGACAGATACTGGATCCCCTTGGAATGACACCAGAAACTTACCCAATTGTTGAAGTCAATTATTTTTTGTTGGTATTGTGGTATCATTCTTGGTGAAGGTAGGATGCTGCTTAGGGCTAGGGTCATACTTGCCTCTACAAATGCTCTGAGAGTTCAATTATGTCTCTCTTCATATAGACCAAGGAAGTACGACTTAAGCCATTTACACCAACATGTGTAATGACAGAGTCATACTTGTAATTGTTGTGCAGAGACTTAATGCATTTGTGATGTGGTGGATTCTGGCACCAGACAGACAACTGACTGTGACCTTCTCCTTGTCGAGCCTGGTGAGGAGGACATTGGTGTGTCTCATGATTGAGTCATCAATGACTAGTGTGTTTGGTTTTGTGTTATGTCTTGTGGGCTGTGATGGTTTATTGTTTTCCCTTATGGGCTGTGTTTGTAAGACACTGGAGTATTGTCTGCTGTGTGTGATGTGTTTGATGTTGTGTATGGAATGTTTGTGAGTGTGTTTTGGAGGGCTCTGCTGTTTAGGTATGTTTTTGTTGAGGACAACTGCATAGGTGTTTGTGTGTTGTGCTTGGCTATGTGATGTGAGTTGTATAGTGTTTGTGCTGACAATCTCCTCTCTGTCAGGACTACTGAATGTGGAGCTAGAGAGCTTGGACTCCAGGTTACTGATATACATGCATTTCTCGCAGGTGGAAGAATTATGTGCTAGTCTCAGTATGCCCATGTTGACTAGGCTGGCAGGAGAAAGTGATGGGTATTGTCCAGAAATAGAGCTCTGAATGCTTGGGCAGTCTTATGGAGAGAAGGTTTTGTTAAGGATTTGTCCACAAGAGTGTAGACCATAAGAACCTTCTTAAATGTAAAGTAACTCGGCTGAAGCACAAGTGCTAAGACCACTGGTTAAAATGCTTAGAATAACAAATAAATTTAATTAGGCTACTAACAAGCAGTATTAAATGCAGCAGAATAAAAGCACTTGAACACTTATGAGCACACAGCAAAAATAAGGTAATAAAGTATGAATAACACAATTACAGTAAAAGCAGCTGAATAAAGTGCACAATTTTTTTTTAAAGTGAAGAGGGAGGAAACAAAATTGTTCAAAGTCAAAGAAGCAAAGGAGTAGTCCTGCTCAAATAATCTCACTGCACTATGTTGAGTGATCAAATGAGATTGGACTGGGAGCAGTGACCAAGATCAGATTTACAGCAGGGGCAGGCAAATCCAAAGCCGCCATGCTTAAGCCTACAAGAACACTTGGAAGGGAGAGCGGGGAAAAAAACAGTCCATACAATAACAAAGGACAGAAACAATACAGCAAATATATAAATAATAAAGCAAATATATAAATATAGCACAGTGCAAACTGAGTTGCAAAAAGTGTACTTATCAGTTTGGAATACCAGATGGGTCTATATTAAAACCAATCTCACATCCAGACTAGTTAAAGTATATGACCCACTGGATGTCATACATTTGCAACTCACCTTAAACAGGGTCTTGTACAATATCCTTCTAACCTATAGATCCCCCACCATGTCCCAGGAAACCCATACTACCTATCTCAATGTAGTATAGTCCCTCATCATTCAAACCAATATGATATTAATGGGGGATCTCAACTACCGCTTTATGGATTGGGAATCTTACACCACTTCTAATGCACAAGCCCAGTGATTTCTAAACTTTATTAATACCAACATCCTGGAACAGTTGGTCCATTCTCCTACCAGGGGTACAAACATCCTTGATCTTGCACTCACGAATATGGGGGATGAAATTCCTTATCTAATGTAATGTCTTTGCTCGTCAGATCTGACCATAAGGCAGTATTACTTGAAATAAAAATTAAATTGAGGGATTTAGTGAAACCAAAAACCTTTAGGAACTATTCCAAAGCTAACATCTCTCTACTAGGTGACACCTTGGCTAAATTCTAAGCACCCCCAAACCCAATAAACACCATTTCATACGCTGAGCTAGTTACAAAATCTCTGTACAGCCATATTGATAACTGTACAGTGCAATCTATGCCCACTCATTTTAAAAGGACAGTCCCAGGGATTTTTTTTTCTTTTGATTCTGGTCTTTGCATTTTCAGTTTGGCTTTCTGAGCATTCCACAGCTTTTGGTGTGCGCGTGTGTTTGTGTGTGTGTGTGTGGGGGTGGGGGTGGGGGGGGGTTGCCTACAGGAAGTTTCAAAGGTGCTAGCCTGATATTTCAGATTCCAGATGTACTCACAACAACTCTCACTGAGTCATTTATTAATTCTTGCCTGTGTTTTTTATCCTCAGGAAAAGTAGCCTTTCAGGAATGTTATGCCCTGACATGCTACTACCTTGCAGGAAGGCAAATGAGAATTGCAAGGCTAAAACATTATTAAACAAAAGCTTTCTGGTCCTTTCATTTCATATTTTATTTTGTGCTGATTTCTGAATGCTAGGCAAGTGCAATGATTTTATGAACTGATTGCCACTAGTTCTGTAGAAAGCAGATGAATGATGCAAGTTTCATACAGTAGTAGAAACAGTCTTTTTTTCATGTTTTTTTGATCTCAGAGTGCTAGCCACGTGCAATGGCTTTTTGACCTGCACGTAGCTCAGTAGAAAAGCATGTCTGTGTTGCAAGGTAGAAGCACTGGTAGACAGTCTTCTGCTCTTTTTATTTTCTAGTCTAACTTGCTTATTTCTGAATACAAGTGATCTGATTTTATGAACTGGCTGCTTATAATTCAGTAATGCAAAATGCAAACATTAGCAGATACACTCATTTATTCCTTTATTTTCATATTTTACTTTGAGCTGACTTCTATCTAATAGTAAAGTCCATTTCCTAGTATACGTGCTGCATCTTGGTGAGTTACTGCATTGTATGATATATTCTTCAGCACTTTACCTTACCAATGCATGCATTGGAGTCTGGTTCCACTGTTACCTATAAACATATAATTCAAATAATAATGTGCAGGCATTTTTCATCATACTGTCTAGGCTACTGGCATAATTCTAGCAGTCTGTAATGCTTGATTTCCAGACTGACAACCTTCAGTCCTACAAAACACCATGTATGCTCTCTTATGCCTTGTCCACTGTGGCAAATTTGCAGGGTTTTCTTGTGTGTGTGTGTGTGTGTGTGTGTGTGTGTGTGTATATGTGTGTGTGTGCTGATGCCTGACTTCATATACTGTTTTTGTACAATTGCAGTGATACTTGTAGGATTGTCACCTTTCCAAGTGCTCACAGTGGGACTTTTTTTAGAACTCTTTTAAGATTTTGCAGGTTCATGCTTACAACTAGTACAAAGGACTGGACTTTGGTTTATTTTCCAAAATAAAAGCTTGTTTTAGGAGAATTGGATTTTATGCTGTTCCATATAATATTTGGGTGTGTCAAATATAAATTAATTGTTTAATTCCACTGAAAGAAAGCATGGTACATTTGTGTCCTAAAATCTCAGGATATTTGCAATTCCTGCATAAAGTGGTACAAGTAGCAACCCTATGTCACTTTCATTATTGAAGATACATAGCACACATTGGAAGCCTGCTGTATAATATATAGGGAGTCTGCACTGCATGAGGTATAGAGACACCCAATTAATAGACATTTTTACTAGATGTAATTAAAAAGCAATATTTGCTATGCTAATTATAATTATATTGATTCCATGGCTTTGTGTAACCACTGTGGTAGACCTTTTCCATGAGGTTGTTATTATAAAAAATAAGATTCTTAAAGCAGGTGCTTTATAATGCAGTGCAACTTGTCTACTTTTCAGTTTAAGCTTAGTGGCTTTTTCCAGAATTTCAGTTTTGATACATAGATGAATTATGAGCATTATAAGTGTTCATACTTTAATTATATATGTTAAGGTTGAAACATATCAGTTGTTTACCTATGCATTAAATATTAACAATTTCTTTTGCACTCTGTGTTGCTGTCATTGAAAAACTAAAACACTTTGTAAAATGAGTCTCTTTTATAAAACCCTCCAAATGTGCAGCTTTGTAAATAATTTTCACACATTGTATATGTTACATATTAAATATAATGAAATTTTATATGCAGTTCATTAAATGTAATGAACTTTTAATAGCATTTTAGCAATGTATACAGTAACAGATCATATGTTTATGAAGTGCTTCTTTCCTGTACTCTAGTAAAAGACATTAGATAAATAGTTGGTTAGAAGATTTATTTACTATGAATAATCATTGTCCTTCATATTACAGGCTATGCAGCCTCAGTCAAAAATAAACAGCAACAGATTGCAAAACTTTCAAAATACATTAGTATAACTCTATCTGTATTGTTAACGTACACATTCACTTAATGTTGCAGGCAACTACTCACTATGTATTTAAGAATAGCATTTAATTTGTATAAATACTGTTGTTAACAGTATTCAGTCTACTACTTCCTTTCAGTCCATTCAGACTCCTGAATTTTTTCTAATTATTTTATGTAATGAAATTAGAAATTGTTATGATATATAAGTTCTGACAGACCAGTTGAGTATAGAATGTAGGTATACATTCACATATTTCTCATGTAGAGTCTTGCATCATTTGTACCTTCTCATCTGAAGCCAAGGATCCTGCAAATATGCAAACAAAAACACAAACCAATTAAATGCTTTACATCCATTTTTCTGAAGTGAAGAGCATTATTTCAAAAATCTGGTAAACAAACAGGCAGTTTAATACATGTTAGAAAAATACTATATTTTACATGTATCTAGTGAAGCACAAATGAGTGTTTCTCAATTTTCAGAACAGATGTGAATGATAGGCATTATTTTTACTGTAAAAAGCAACTTGTAAACTGTAGTGAAGTCTTCACCAAGGAAATTCACAGATATTTCCAACTAGCTTTCATAACAACTACTTAATTCCCAAGGGAGCCCGCAGGATTTTTTACAGGGGGGGGGGGGTGCAAACCCAGAGCCCCACCCACATAGCTCACCCCGCCCCCTGCCAGCACAGCCCCACCCAAGTCCACCCACCCCAAGCCCTGCCCACACAGCCATTCCAGTGTCCCATTACTTGGCTATTTCTCCCCTTTTACTGTAGACACTGTTCAAATGTGTGTGCATATTGTTTTATGCTTTAGTTCTACAATGATTACAGGCAGTTGGATTTAATTTACAACTTTTATTTCAAACATTATAGCCCAGACACTGAGACATTTACTAAACCTAAACAAAGCAATAGTCTTACAATGAAAACAGACTTGGCATTAAAGCTTCTCTACTTTTGAAACTCACATTCAATGAAACAGCATTGAAACCCACATTCAAAGAAAATGCATCTGGCCAGTGGCAGGTTACCTTTGAACTGTTTTCAAGCAATAGGCTCCTTGCACACCGTTAGGGCCATGCAAAAGTTATTTGATTTACCTGATTGTATTAATTATAATATATAATTGAATTATATCCCTTGTATTATACAGCAACACTTGTTTGAGTGTCTCTGCCGAAGTAAAAGTAATCTGAATAATTCCACATTAAAGATATCTGAAACTAATGAAGATGTTGTTGCTAGAAAACAACTGTATATTTCAGTGTTTCATTTACAAACTCAGTGCCTGCTGCCGTCAAAGAATAAATTGCCTATGTTAAATTAAAAAAATGGTAAGCTGGTATATTGCAATAGAAAATGCATGACAAGCTGAAAAACAGGTTCATAGTTATTAGGCATCTCATCCAAAGGAGGACATCCTGAGGACTGCAGCATACAAATATATATGCTGTAGGAATAGAACGTCAAGCCTTTACATTAAGATGCAAGTATTCTACTTGTGGTGCTACTAACATAGCTTTAAAACTTTATACCACAATAGAGATACCATTTGCTAAACAAAACAGTTGCACATTGTAAATAGACTTGGCATGAGCAGCAGTGAACTTTGCTTCCCTTAAAACTCACAGTTCCTTGAAAATGCACTTGAAAATTCCACCTAACTCTAACTTGGGCATTTCACTTTCTCTCTCTCACAAACATACCACACCCCTCAAGGCCTCAACCTTAGTGCAAGAAATCTTGACAAAGCCTAAAATAAATAGGGACAGATTATAAATATGGCTCTCAGAAACTTAGAAAATTGCAAGAGTAACAGGATTTGTGTTAGTATGCATTTTTCTAAATGACATGACATCTAAAACTGAAATGTCTCATTATTTAGCAACTTCAATCCTTTTTAGGAGGAATATGGGGCAAAAATCTGGACAGCTGAGGGGTATGCTACCTCCCTCTTATATACACACACCAAATAATTCTGGTCAGACTTGAATTAGTTCTGGGAAGCTTGCACTGAACGGCACCGTGCTTGACCTGAAGTGGGTGAAATCCTGGTAGCCAGTGATAATAACTGATCTGCAGCTCAGCAACGTGGAGCATTAAAGCATTTTTTAGCAAAGCATTGTTTCATCACTACCTATTGTGTTTGCACATAAGCTGTAGTTATTTCAAACATTTGCCTTTTTTGATTACTACAGAGTACATTTACCCACCAGAGCTATTGTGTTTTGACTTCAGTGTGGAGCTAGTGGCTGCAGGGCTTGGCTTTTAAGTAAGGTAGCAATGCTTATTTACCATATACCATTAAAGCCACCCAACTACAAGTGTACTAACACACAGACACTGCTATAAGACACGGGTCTCCAATAAAATGTAATGAGCTTCTGAAAATACTGTAATCCTGTCCTTTTATTACAAATACTGTCATATGCATTTCAATACCCAAGGCTTATACATTATCTAGTTATGTAAATATTCTCTGCATGGCAACAATGAAAAGGCTTTCAATGCTGGTAATTCTTTAACAATATGCTTACTAAAGCTTACTTGCATCTTACAATGTCCGACAAGCTTACTTAAGCTTACTTGCATCTTACAATCTCTGACAAGCTTACCTGATGGTCATTAAACCATGGCTACTTAAACAAAGCAACAGGGCTCTGTGACAGCATGCAGTTCCTGAATAAGAAGCATAAATCAACAGTATAAAAATCTGATAGAAAACCAGAACATTTTGCAAAATCAAGGACAGATGAAAAGCCATGGTTGTATTTGTGATCTACCTTGGATGGGGGAATACTCAGCACACTTACACTGCATAACTGCTCCTTGCCTTCCTTGGACACATCCAGAGCCACTACAATGGGGGGTGGGGTGCAATAAGTATGTCATAATTTAAAATGTCTCTGGCTGACAGTGATGGCTCTGACACTCATACCTCTCAACTTCAGAGCAAGAAATCTGGACAAAGCCATACATAGAACTAGAAGTGGGACACAGCCCAAAAATAAGGCCAATTTTTAAATATTCCTGTTATTAACTTAAATAGAACAGGTAGATCTTACATTAGTACAAATTTTCTGAAGGGTATAAAATCTGAAACTCAAATGTCTGCCATTATTTTCTAACTTCAATCTTTAATGACTTGCCACTAATTTGCCAGAAAACCACAATTTTATGAAAAACGGACCAAAATGTGATGCAAAAATACCTGTCAAAAAAGGGACACCTTTTTAATACTAACAGTTAACTTGAAGCAGCTAACAAAATAAGAGCATCCACATGCATTTCTGAATAAAGGTAATCTATAACTGATCATTACAGTTATATATAATTGTAAACCCTCCACATTTTCTTCCAAAATTGCCATTTTGGAGGAGGGATTATTAGGTCAGAGCAACATTTTGAGCCAGAATTGGGGACAATTGAGATGTTTGGATATTCCTAATCTACAAAGTGATTTGCACGTACCTCTCAACCTCTTAATGCAGGAAATCTGAACAAGGCCAAATATATTGGGGAACATACAAACACTACTAAAAATTGCTCTTGTATAAACTTAAAGACAGTCTTGCATTAGCATGCATTTTCTGAAGGTTATGACATCTGAAACTCAATGTCTGTCATTTAATGGCTTCATTCCTAAATGATTTGCTAGAAAACCACAAATTGTATGAGGAACAAACCAAAAATAAGCAGCAAATATCTATTCATTCTGCAAAGATATGGACAACTGAGAGGTATAGTTCAACCGGGGCTGTCTGAGTTTGCTACCCCCTCACAAAATCATGGTCAAATGGAGCCTCCCCCCTGCAGCCATTCCAATGTCCCATTCCTTGGTTATTTTGCCCCATTTACCGTAAACACTAATGTGCATACTGCTTTACTTCTGCGATGATTTAGGATTTCATTTGAAAGTTTTATTTTGCATTTTACAGCACAAACCCTAATACATATCTGTTAAAGCAATGCAGTCTCACAATGAAAATAGACTAACATTAAAACTTCTCTGCCCTTGAAACTCACATGCATAGCACTGAAACCCACTTTCAGAGAAAATACATTTTGCCAATGGCAAATATTAACTCTGGGCTGTCTTCAAAATCATAGGCTGACTGTATTACATTATATTCCTTATACAATACAGTACAGTTGTTAGAGGGCATTTTAAATTTATTGTTTTGAACATTTTTCCAGTAAACAATGAAACAAAAAGCATCCACCAATGACAAAACTGCCCAATTCAGAACATTTCCATCATAAAAAGTCTACTCAAGTCCACCAGTATCAGTAAAAAATATACACAATCTCTGAAGTAGTAAAATCCACATTGAAGAAATTTGTAACTAATAAAGAGGTTGCTGCTAGCAAACACTTTATATGTCATTGTTTAATCTACAAATAAAGTGCCTGTTACCCTTGAAGAATAAATTGCCTTTGTTGCATGCAATAAAAAAATGAAAAGCTAGTAATACTGCAATAGGGAATGGATAGCAAACTGTTAACAGGTTCATAGTTACTAGGTATCTTTGCCAAAAGGACTGCAGCATCCACCCCCTTTATAACACAATACAGCATCAGCAATGCATTTACCTACTGTGGGAGTAGAACCCACAGCCTTCAGCATCTAAAGCAAGTACACTATCTGTTGTGCTATTAACAATGCAAGCAGACTACACATAAGCAGCACTAAACTTTTGCTCCCCTGCAGCTCTCAGCTCCTTGTAAAATCTACTCGACACTCAGCTGTATATCTGAACTTTGCAGCACAAGAAATCTGGAAAAAGCCAAAATTTATTGGGGGGGGGACAAAAGGCCAAAAACCAGGGACACATTTTAAACATTGCTTGTATAATGTTTGAAAGTTGCTAGAATAAAATGCTGCGTTACCACCATACATTTCACTGCCATGTCTTGAACCCAGGGGACCCCACGCAAAACAGTCAGAGCAAAGTACCACTACGCCAAATCAGCTGTTTTGTGAAAGAGGAAGACTGAAACTTAAATTGCTACCATTTAGTGAATTCAGTTCTCACCATAGCACAGCTGTCAACCTCTTAGCACAAAATACCTGAACAAAGCCAATAATGGGTGACTACAACCACCAAACATTCAGTGAATTCAGTTCTCACCATAGCTCTCAACCTCTTAGCAAATAACACCCGGACAAAGCCAGTAATGGGAGAATATAGCCCCAAACATATTCAGTGAAATCAGTTCTTACCATAGCTCTCAACATTAGCAAAAAACCTGGATGAAGCCAATAAATACCTGAACAAAGCCAATACTGGGTGGATACAGCCCCAAACATATGCAGTGAATTCAGTTCTTACCATAACTCTCAACCCTAGCACAAAACCTGGATGAAGCCAATAATGGGGGGAATACAGTCCCAAACACTACCTGAACAAAGCCAATACTGGGTGAATACAGCCCCCAAACATATTCAGTGAATTCAGTTCTTACCATAACTCTCAACCCTAGCACAAAACCTGGATGAAGCCAATAATGGGGGGAATACAGTCCCAAACACTACCTGAACAAAGCCAATACTGGATGAATACAGCCCCCAAACATATTCAGTGAATTCAGTTCTTACCATAACTCTCAACCCTAACACAAAACCTGGATGAAGCCAATAATGGGGGGAATACAGTCCCAAACACAGGGATACATTTCAAATATCCATCTTGTACACTTAGAAAATTGCTAGAATAAAAGCTTTTGTTACCATGCACTTTCTGAAGAATATGAAGTCTGATATTGAAATGTGTCCATTTTTTTTAACATTTATTAACCAGGAAAGTCTGACTTTGAAAAAAAAAGCTAATTTTTAGCAGAGGCCCAGGGAGAAACACTCCAGACAGCCAAGAATAAAACCAGAGAACATGTAGCTGTCAGGCAACAAGGACACAAATGCAGAAACCACAGATTTTATGAGGAACAGAAAAAGTATGAGGGAAAATCCTGCAACATTTTTACAAATGGTGGTGGGTAGGGAATTCAGGCTCTTGCCACTTGGACCCAAGGTACAGGGTTCAAGCCTTATTCTCTACCCACCACCATGTACACCTGAGGCATTTTACATACACACACCTCTGAATGTATCCCATCTTCCGTTCGTTTCAGTTCCCGCTTGCAAAACCGTCTTTGTGAGTTCCCGCTCACAAACGTCTAAATATAAGTGAGAGCGATGGACTTCTTTCTTCTTAAAGAAGAACGCACGTTAAAAAAAAGAAAAACTTTTTTTGAAATTATCTAGTCAGCCGATTCAGGGGGGTGCAAGTGCACCCCCTTGCACCTGCCTGCGGGCGCCCTTGCTAATTCCCTAACCACCATTTTTTTTTTATGAGAAATAGAAAACAGTAAAGTACCACACTCAGGGCTGACCTTAGGTGAAATGGAACTATGGTAAAGGGCTCTGTGGCACCTTCCTACTGCCCGCTAATTACCAACACCAATTTCAATGCCTCATACCCCCCCCCCCCCGCCCATGCTGGCCTCCCAACACCATTAAAATTACTTTTTTCATGTGTTTTTCATACTTTGTCTTACTCCACAGTTTCTTTCTCCATTTCTCAGTTCTCTCAACACATCCTAACTGGGCAAGAGTATTGTGTAATTATTGTGGAGGAAAAATTGAGTTAAGCTGGTGGTATGTGTTCTAGTATATTTTTGGGCTTTTTTCCAACATGAAGATTTAACTTTTTCTCCAGCCTTGTCTTTTACTTCTATTCTGATTTTAACTGCATATTAAAACTTGAAAAGAGACCACACCTCTGTCTCTTGAGTCGGGCAGAATTTTTTTTCCTACTGGTTACTATTGTGTTCTTAAACACCACTGTCTTTATAGTTGCCTGCCCCTTATGCTAATTCGACCATATATCTAATTTCCTGCTTTTACTGGCTTGTGTGAATAAGCGCAAAATTATCATTTTGTGAAATTACTCTTCTTCAACTATTTAAATGTATTGGTCATCCTACTGTATTCCATACTACAAGAATACAAAGGTGACCACCCCTTTCAATATATCTTGCTGTTTTAAAAATAGTGACTCTCCACTAAAACATAACTTTTTAAACAGGTAAAACTTGTTACCTAATTTAACATCTACCTCCTCTAGTGCACACTGCAGTATTGAGGATAAACCGTTTTTTTCTCATCTTACCTTTAAGCATCCCTGTGACTAGCATTTGCTTTAAAACCTGCTGGAAAGCACAAGAAAGCCTTAAACTTATACAAGCACTCAACTCTCCTTGTTAATAAGGAGAAATGAATCATAGGCACTAAACAGCCTATAATTGCAAAGTATCTTCTTAAGGTAAGGAAAAGAAGTTCTTGTACTTTACAAAAAAAAAGCACCAAACCAGGCATGTCCAAGGGTCAGCTTCTATTGATTTCTCCTGTCCACCTGGTGAATCTGGGCATACTGGGGCAATGCAGCAATTGCCTCATGTACACACACAACAGTCTCCTCCTATCACCCAACACTACAACCTGTGAGAGATGCACTTACATTGCCAAACTGAAAGCAAAGCTCTCTCCACCCAAGATTGTGTTACACAGTCAAGAGGAGAAGCTTAACACCTGCACTACACCTCAAGCAACACATAGCCCTTCTAGACCCATACCACCAACACCCTCACATAGCAACACTAAACCCTCATATGTGGAGGCCTTTAACAGTAAACTGCCCAAGCAACAAGGACATATGAAGCTGAAACACAAACAAACACCAATCACAACCAAAGTGTCATATAGCTCACAACACCAGTGTGCCATCCAACAGCTGCCCCTAAGGCAAGACAACGTACCTGACACTTTAGTCAGAAGTGACTCTATAGTCAGGCACACTGATGTCCCACTCACCAGGCTGAACAAGGAGAAAATTACAGTCAGGTGCCTGTTGGGTGCCAGGATCCACCACATAACACATGCACTCAAGTCACTCCACAACAAGTACAACTATGACTCTGTCATTGTCCATGTTGGAGTGAATGACTTGAGACATACCTCCCTGTACTATATGAAAAGAGACATGGAAGAGCTCTCAGATCATGTGGTCCAGGCAGGTATGACCCTAGCCCTGAGTAGCATCCTGCCTTCGCCCAGAATGATTCCACAGTATAAGGGCAAAATGATTGACTTCAACAATTGGCTAAGCTTCTGGTGTCATTCAAAGGGAATCCAGTATCTGTTTGCCTGAGACGACATGATCAACAGACCACTGTGCTTTGTCAGAGATGGTCTGCACCTGTCACCCTTGCGATTCAGGTTACTGGCTAAGGCTCTTGCCACCTCTATAGTGCCTTTTTTAGGCAAAGTTCAAAGGACAAAACCACCACTGTAAAAGGTACAAGCAGCAAAATCTGAAGGTAATGCTACTCAATGCTAGAAGTCTAAACCTCAAAATGCACTCTCTCGAGGGACTCCTAACAATGGAGAACATTGATATCTGTGTAGTAACAGAGACCTGGTTCAAGGCTCCAGAGAGCACCTTTGCAAAACCAGGCTACAACTCTTACCACACTTTTCGGCCCCCAAACTAGGACTGAAACACTAAAGGTGGAGGAGTGTCCATATTCACCAAGGATATTCACACCACCAGGCTAGTTGCCCAACACAATGCGTCTGAAATTCTCCAGGTGCAACTAACACTAGGTAAGACTGCAATTGAAATTGTAGCTTGCTACAGATCCCCCACCTGCCCCAAGATTCTCACTACACCTTTCTAAACATGCTGGAAAATATTAAGATACAACCAAACACCCTAATACTGGGTGATTTCAACTACCCTGCCATTAAATGGAAAAACTACTCATGTACCAACACATTTGCCTAGCGGTTCTTGGAATTCATAAATTCCAATGCCCTGGATCAACTAATCCATAGTCCCACCAAGGGCACAAATATCCTAGACCTGGTCATTACCAACATGGGAAATCGATGCTCCACACCTATGGTCACCCCCTCATTGGTCAGGTCTGACCATAAGCTAATCACCCTTGACATCCGGATCCCACCCCCTCCCCCCAGTAAGAAACCACTGTAAAAAACTTCTCCAAAGCCAACTTCATGCTACTCAAGTCAGAAATGACAAACTTCATGACATCCATGCAGACAGGAACTGAAAGTTCAACTGCTGAATCCTACACTAAGGCACTGTACAAGCACATCCACTCATGCATGAATCGTGCCATCCCAAATAGAACCAAGATGCTCTCCTCCAAAAAAGGAAGCCAATCTGGTGGTCCCCTGCCATAAACAAACTTTACAACAAAAGGAAGAAACTTTTGCAGAAAAGAGGAAAATCCCAGGATGCAAAAAACTCCCTTACTAGCCTCAGTAAGAAACTGAGATGCCTCATAAAATCCTCCAAAGCTAGTTACGAAAATAAAATTGCCAAAGATTCCAAAGACAACTACGAGGCATTCTATAGCTATGTCAAGAATCTAAATGGCAATGCTCAGATCAGCTCTGAGCTAAAACAGAATGGCATTAAATATACTGATCCGAAGGATATTGCCAATATCCTGGCAGATCGATTCAGTGCCAACTTCACCCCCCTCTCACCCCCTAAATGGCCCATGTCAATACCGGAAGATTGCCAAATTCCAGTAATAACGGCCACACAGGTACAAAATGTACTCTCTAAAACCAAGAATACAGCATCCATGGGACCAGATGACATCCCGGGCTGTGTACTACATGAACTACAATATGAACTGGCACCTCACCTAAGTGTCATGTTTAATCATAGCCTCACCTCAGGTTTCATGCCCACTGAGTGGTGCAGAGCTACAGTTATCCCAATCCACAAGGGGGGATCCACCTTGGATCCCAGAAACTACCGTCCCATCAGTCTGGCAAGCCTTATCTGCAAGGCCATGGAGCGTATTATCATGGAACTTATAAACAAAGACATTGGCAACCTTCAAACACTGGACCCCACCCAGTTTGGGTTTGTGAAGGGCCGATCTTGTCTCCTGAACCTGACTGACTTCTTTGTATCAGTCTCCAGAGCCATGGACATGGGTAAGGTGGTCCACACAGCCTATCTAGACCTTGCCAAGGCCTTTGACACCATCCCCCACTCTGGAATCATAGATAAACTTTCAAATTTGGGCATTAATCCCTGTGTCACCCAATGGGTTGCTAAATGGCTTACTGATAGAACCCACACTGTAAAAGTAGCCGACTCCAAATCCATCTCCAGACAAGTGACAAGTGGAGTACCTCAGGGTTCAGTCCTGGGGCCGCTCTTGTTTGGCATCTACTTCTCTGAAGTACAGGTCAACACTAAGGGACTCTGGCTAACAAAGTTTGCAGATGACTGAAAACTGGGAGCCATTATTGAATCCCCAAATGTTGTGGATACTCTACAAAAGGGCCTTACAGAAACAGATGCTTGGTGCCAGAGCCATGGGCTCAAGCTCAATGCCAAGAAATGTATTGTTATCCCTTTGGGAAAAACATGTATCCATGAATTACCATATAGGTGGCAGTACACTAAACACAGAAAGTGTGATAAGAGACTTAGGGACACAGGTGGACAGTGGTCTCACCTTTGATAACCACATCGCCACAACAGTCAGGAAATCCTTCTATGTGGCACACCTCATCACGAAGGGCTTTTCATCCAGAAAAAAGGAGGTCATTGTCCCACTGTACTCATCCCTCATTAGACCCATTATAGAATACAACGCCCCAATTTGGTATGTACCTCTCAAGACATCTGCAACAACTGGAAAGGCCTCAGAAATACCTCACTAAAAGAATCACAGGCCTAAAGCAGATGCCCTACGCTGACCACCTTAAAAAACTCCAGCTATACTCTGTCGCATATCATCTACTCAGAGGTGATCTCTGCTTAACATACAAGGCCATGTCAAACCCAGAGCTGTTGGACATGCTACAATTAAAGAAATCCCAATCCCTCAGAGCAACACGCTACAGGGATCTAAACCTTGTCATCACAATAAACAAAACATGCTGGAGGGATAGGTTCCTGACCCAGAGACTCCCCAGACTCTGGAATAGATTGCCCATACATGTCAAGCAGAGTGCCTCTTTGGACCTCTTCAAGAGGAACCTTGACGATTGGATGGGAGAAAGGAAATTCACCCCGGGGATCAGGGGTCCAGGAAAGTAAATAATGTGGGAAGAAATAGCCAGGTAATTGTTATGGCTAGGCTTGTATAGGCCCTAGGGCTGATAGCCTAGTACCAACCTATGAACCTATGAACAGATGAAAGTTTATGTCAGTTAAGATAATTTGTGAAGTGGATGCAAAAAGAAGGTGGACTCAAGCAGGAGCAATCTTTTCTGATTCATAAAGAAAATCCTGGATTCAGTGGAGGTCCCCTTTTTATTTAGTGTGTGAAGACGGGTTGGGCTTTGGCCCCAAGCTTCAAAAGTAAATAGCTGTTCCCTATAATTGTCCAAGGACACAGCTGGTGGTAAATGGGCAATTAACCAAAGTCATTTAGATTAGTCAGGACACAAGCAAGGCTGCCTGCCATTCTCTTCTGTTCACTTTGTGATTGATGTATTAGCTCAGCTGGTTAGACACTTTCTATCAGGTATGTAGTGTGAATGGAAGTTGGTTTGAACTTTTTACAATTTTATGCTCATCACAGACTTGTTAGACTTTGTGATGCAAGAGGTATGGGAGAGTTTTTGAAAATTTTAGAGTAGAATCAAGAATAACATGGAATTAGTCTGAAACATTTCAAGTTAAAATAGGAAGTCCAAAAAACCTATATGAGAAATTTTAATATAAAAAAGGAAGGATTGTGTGAAATATATAGGTTTACAAATGGAGGAAATGGTGATGAGTTAATACAAATCGATATAAGAATCTTTTTAGGGCAAATTAAGATGCTGTTAGGGAAATAGTCTAAAAATGTTTTTATGTTAACTGTGAAAATAATCATCAAATTATGATCCTGCCTAAGATGTTATATGTACTTAGACATCTTTCTTCTTTCAGAAAAGATCAGAAATGGATAATAAGTACAGTTATTTTGCAGTAAATTTGTAGGTAAAAGAGAGGTAGTAGGAAAGTGAAGGAAAGGTTAAGACTATCAAAGAGATGGGGATGATGGAAAATGCCTGATTTTCACCTGTAAATGATAACAACTACAGCAAATGATTTTTAAAGTAGTGCACAGAGGAAGGATGAAGGAGAGGATGAGAAATGGCTTCAACAACAAAACACAGAAATTCTTAAATATATATATATATGCTAAGGAAATGAAGGCAAAATATGAAGGCTTGATGGGTCTGATCCACATTGATTCATGGGACAACCCAGAAATTATAATTCTAGGTAAAACTGTTCATTGTATGGGAATGCACCAATGAGGAAGCAATTATGTAGACATTGTTCATAGATCAGGAGACCCAGAAGTTTCTGGAGTAGCAACAAATTAGGGACAGATGTGGCATACAAAGGCAGGTGGTTTCATTGTGATCATCTGAGGATGGCCATTACACTATGGTCAAGAAAGAAAGTAGTCAAAGGTTGGGTTTAAAGTAGAGAAAAGTATGAGTACATCATGAGGAAGGGGAACAATTTATAACATGGAATGAGCACTTTATGTAGAGTTAAACAGACATGAACACAAAACAGATATGTGCAAAATGTGATTAAGATGGGCAAGAAAACTCTACATGGAATTAATGCTTCAAAAGAATAGTGAAGCTGAAGTGTCTCACAGTATCCTGGACCAATATATGCTGTGGCTGCATAGATGGTTTAGGACAGGAATGGCAGGTGGAAGAAGGAGAATGCTGGAGATGTGGAAGTGCAGAATTAGGTAATCTTCATATGTTTTAGGAATCCAGATGAGTAAAGCAAATTTTGGAGGCCTGTATATTAGAGCTGAGAAACATATTTAGGAAACAAGTGGCTTATGTGTGGCAATTTTGCCTCTTAGAGATGGGCAAAGAACATGGATAGAAGGAATGTTATAAAATTCAAATACTATATTTAGGCAGATGGGTAAGAAGAGCAAAAGTAAAAGGATGAAAGGGTGATATTGAAAGGAAGATGGAAAATGGAGGAGGAGATGACAAAGCCTTTTTCTTTCTTGGCTCTTATTGATTAATTGCACTGTAATTACATTATTGGCTTCCTAGTATGGAGCCTGCAGTGTTCAACAATGTTACATGAAACTGTGTTGCATTGTAGGATCAGAGAGCTTGATTTTTTACTGGTCAGTCTCAGTAGGGCATTGCCTAGATTATAATGGGTCAGTTTCTGTTGAGGATTAGCCTTAGAGACTTTACTCAAGCACTTGCTCAGTTTTGTGCAAATCAGCATGAATTATTTTGGGTAACAAGAACATGAGCCTAGTCTACAGAGATAAGGCAACTTCTAGCTTGTATAAATTTCAGTGCCTCCTCTGCATCTGCTTTGTTATACTATTGTGAGTGATTTCACCACTGCTTTGTTTTATGAGTGTAATTTGCTGTATCCTTTTTAACTTACTAACTCACTAAGTGCACAACATATGGTAATATCACTGAGATTAACACTGTTCATCTGATGATTGTTGTCTTACTATGTTTAAGTAACATTACTCTTATGTTCCTTCTTGCTGTTGCATTGTTGTTAATTTGCTGGAAGTATCGAAGGTAATACTGCACAGTTGCTTCAGATAATTTTGCACCATTGACAATTACTGATACTAGGTAAATGGAATCTAAGTTAACTTATTACCTCAGTCAATAATTGCACCTTTTAGTCATTGGCATTCTAGCCTTTTCCTTGTCACTGATTGTTGTACTTTTACAGCATTTAAACCAGCTGCACTATAGTACTGCACTTCAGAGTTTTGGATTACACTATCTAATATATACTTTTGCTGTTTGTGATGATTGCTATACCGTTACTACAATGTAGCTATTTGGAATAATTCATTTGGACTATATGTAGCTATTGTTCTACAGTGACAACTCCTGGATCTTTTTGGTTAGGCAATCTAGCGCTGTTCATTGCTATTTCCAGTGAGGTGGAAACTAAAATATTATATTATTTCAGCTACTGAATGCACTTCAGATCACTTGTAATCATTGCTGTTGTTGCTGTGATGCTTGTTTTGACTGTTCCATTGTTACAAAATCTGAAGTTATTGCTCTTAGTTACTACACTTGAAACTATTGGTTTTGACTGTCTTATTTAAATTTTCCACTTTTTACTGATTACTTTTGATAACATTGCTTTCACATTTACCTGTTTTTACAGTTATGAATACTCCACTATTACATGTTATGCCCAACATCTTCTAGTGGTTGTATCCAGAGTCTACAATAGTCACATCTCATATTCTTGTGTCTTTAGTCACATCCCATATTATCACAATGTTCTATCTATCACCAATCCATTATACCTTTCTTTCGTATACCAGGAGTAGACTATTAACATATCAAGTTTTCTCATTCACATTTGACTGCATTGACTGTTTTCAGCTTCTTCTTGCCCCTTGTGTTGTTAGCCTGACAGCACTAGATATTTTGTGGCAATGTAGCAACTGTTGAAGGGTTACCAAAACCCCTTTATTTTCACCTCTCAATGATGCAATATGTGAGAAGTGTAAGGATTGACTTAACTTGGAGGCTGCACTCTCACTTTAAACACATTAGTAAACAGAAAGCATACATGCCTATAGCACAGAGCACCTCCACTATACCAACTTATGCAGAGTTTGTTAAGAAAATACTGCGTAAGACTAAGGACTAAGAAACCTCAGACATTAGTTCCCACAGCAACCCATACACAGATCCATAGCCAGTACACATACTTTAATAGTCACAAGGGTATAGATTCCATGCCCTTAAGGCCCAATGAAACTGTTCCCAACCATGTTAATGTTTCGGTAACAGGTGATTCTATTGTCAGGCACAAGGATACTACCCTCAACAGGCTGGATAATAATATGGTAGAGGTGAGCTAATTGTCTTTTCAGAGCTGGGATCTAGGATGTAAGAAGAGCACTCAAATCCTTCTATCTGGTCAAATGCAGTTTTGATTAGGTAGTGGTCCATGTGGTGGTAAATAACCTTGAGCTGTCTACCCAGAAGGACATGCCTGATCTTGTTATTCATATGTCCATGGGAAGAAATATGTTTGCCCTCAGTTGTACATTGACATCTCCCAGAATGACAATGAGATTCAAAGAACAGATAACTGACTTTAATAAGTTGGGTGTTATTTTTTGGGGGATCAAGTATGTGTCAGTTTTGGACAAAATGGTTGACAAGCCTACTTGCTTTACCAGATATGGTTTGCATCTCTCTTACCATAGTTTTTGCTTTCTGACTAAAGCCTTTGCTATCTAGATAGTGATTTTAGGCAGCTTTTGGGTCCTGGACAGTCTCATCACAGTATAGTTTAATCTAGAACACATTATGGCCACTCTACTCAATGTGAGGAGTCTTAACAAAATAGTAGTAGTAATAATAATAATAATAATAAGAAGAAGAATTGCTGGAACTTTTGGTCTACTTTCAAATTCAACACATTCATGTATGTGTAGTTCAAGAGAAATGGGTTCAAAGCAGTGAAAATGATCCGTTACCTATCATTTTTTCAGACTATTGGCAAATGCAAAGAACTCTCAGTGTTTGTCAAGGATAGAATGGCTGCAGGACTAACTCCTACGGAACTCAAATTTCAAGTCTTAGATGTCAAAGTTACCCTGTAAAAGATTCATTACCACTTCAATAGTTAGATAGATAACCATGTCTATGTCCTCTCCTGACTTCATAGGTTCATAGGTGGGTACTAGGCTATCAGCCCTAGGGCCTGTACAAGCCTAGCCATAAAGATTCCCTGGCTTTTGCCACCCAAAAATTATTTTCCTGTGCCCCTGTTGAGCAGAGCCACAGAAGTGATCCACAGGGTGAATTTCCTATCTCCCATCCAATCGTCAAATTATTTTCTTAAAGATGGCTAATGAGGTGCTCTGCTTGACATAAATGGGCTGTCTGCTCCAAAGTATGGGAAGTCTCTGGGACAGGAATCTATCCCTCCAGCATGTTTTATTTATTGTGGTGACAAGGTTTAGGTCCCTGGAGCATGTGGCTTGGAGAGATTGGGATTTCTGTAAGTGTAGCATGTCCAATAGCTCAAGGTGTGACATGGCTTTGTATGTTAGGTAGAGGTTGCCTCTGAGTAGGTGATATGCGATGGACTAGAGCTGGAATTTTTTGAGACAGTCTGCATAGGCATCTGTTTGAGGCCACTGATTCTATTTGTGAGGTATTTCTGTGGCCTTTCCAGTTGTTGTAAATGTCTTGTGAAATGTCTTTAGAAAGGTGCTTGGTATGACATCTGGACAGAGGAAGGATGACAAGGAGACATGGTGGTGGAATGTGGAAGTACAGGAGAGTATACAGAGAAAGAGGTTGGCAAAGAAGAAGTGGGATTGTCAGAGAGCTGAAGAAAGTAGAGAGGAGTATAAGGAGATGAGGTGCATGGCAAAGAGACAGGTGGTGAAGGCTAAGGATAAGGCGTATGAAGAGTTGTATGAAAGGTTGGACACTAGGGAGGGAGAAAAAGACCTGGCTGGACAAAGGGACCAAGCTAGGAAAGATGTGCAGCAGGTAAAGGTGATAAAGGATAATGAGGGAAACATACTCACACATGAGGAGAGTGTGTTAACAGATGGAAAGAGTACTTTGAAGGGTTGATGAATGAAGAGAATGAGAGGGAGAGAAGGTTGGATGATGTGGGGATAGTGAATCATGAAGTGCAATGGATTCGCAAGGAGGAAGTAAGGATAGCTATGAAGAGGATGAAGAATGAAAAGGCTGTTGGTCCAGAAGACATACCTGTGGAAGCATGGAGGTATTTAGGTGAAATGGCAGTGGAGATTTTAACCATATTGTTTAATGAAATCTTGGAAAGTGAGAGGATACCTGACGAATGGAGAAAAAGTGTTTTGGTACCAATTTTTAAGAATAAGGGTGATGTGCAGAACTGTAGTAACTACAGAGGGATTAAATTGATCAGTCACAGCATGAAGTTATGGGAAAGAGTAGTGGAAGCTAGGTTAAGAAGGGACGTGATGATTAGTGATCAGTAGTATGGTTTCATGCCGGGAAAGAGCACTACAGATGTGATGTTTGCTCTGAGAGTGTTGATGGAAAAGTACAGAGAGGGTCAAAAGGAGTTGCATTGTGTTTTTGTCGACTTAGAGAAAGGATATGACAGGGTGCCTAGAGAAGAGTTGTGGTACTGTATGAGGAAATCAGGAGTGTCAGAGAAGTATGTAAGAGTGGTACAGGATATGTACGAGGGTAGTGTGACAGCGGTGAGGTCTGCGGTGGGAGTGACGGATGCGTTTAAGGTGGAGGTGGGATTACATCAAGGATCAGCTCTGAGCCCTTTCTTATTTGCAATGGTGATGGACTGGTTGGCAGACGAGATCAGCCAGGAGTTCCCGTGGACTATGATGTTTGCAGATGGCATTGTGATCTGTAGTGAGAGCAGGGATCAGGTGGAGGAGACCCTGGGGAGATGGAGATATGCTCAAGAGAGAAGAGGAATGAAGGTCAGCAGGACTAAGACAGAATATATGTGTGTGAATGAGAGGGAGGATAGAGGAATGGTGAGGATGCAGGGAGTAGAGGTGGCAAAGGTGGATGAGTTTAAATACTTGGGATCAATAGTTCAGAGTAATGGTGAGTGTGGAAGAGAGGTGAAGAAGAGAGTAGAGGCAGGATGGAGTGGGTGGAGAAGAGTGTCAGGAGTGATTTGTGACAGACGGGTACCAGTAAGAGTGAAAGGGAAAGTCTACAAGAGGGTACTGAGACCAACTATGTTATATGGGTTGGAGACAGTGGCATTGACAAAAAGGCAGGAGTTAGAGCTGGATGTGGCAGAGTTAAAGATGTTAAGATTTGCACTGGGTGTGACAAGGGTGGATAGGATTAGTAATAAGTATATTAGAGGGTCAGACCTGGTTGGAAGGTTTGGAGGCAAAGCCAGAGAGGCAAGATTACTTTGGTTTGGACATGTGCTGAGGAAAAGAAGAAGGCCTAAGATAAGGTTTATGGATGTGGTGAGAGAGGACATGCAGGTGGTTGGTGTGACAGAGCAAGATGCAGAGGACATGAAGAAATGGAAACAGATGATCCACTGTGGCGAACCCTAACAGGAACAGCCGAAAGAAGAAGATGATGATGATGATGTAAATGTCTTGTGAAGTATTTAGCAAATGGGGCGTTGTGCTCTATAATAGGTGAAATGACAGAAACCTCTGCGAGTACGGCAGCTGCACAGTCTCAATGAAAGTCAATGCAAATCAAAAAATAGAAAGACCAGCATACAGTGGCTCCAAATAAATACTTTATTAAAAGTATTCTTAACAAAAAAACAAACCGGTTTCGGCTGTATAGTTACATAGCCTTCATCAGTGTGGTTATCAGCAAATTAAGAAATACTTTAAATACATAATTCAGAGGACATGTGATCAACTAAAGATGCTCATTAAGCCCTGGTTTAAAGAGACCTCCCAGTTTCACAATCCATTTTTTCTCCATACTGTTTAACAAATCATGCCAACCCAATTTATTGTTTCTAGGTCTCATTATTTTATCAATGATGGTGAAATTAAATATGGCATTTTTATCTATCATGGTATGTTTATAGAGGGTATTGGTTTCTTTGTGATGTTTAATCTCGCTAAGATGTTAACATATTCAGAATTTAAGGGGTCTGGAAGTTTGCCCTATATATAATGCTGAACAATTGCAATTAGCTAAATAAATTACACAATCAGAAGTGCAATTAGCAAAAAATAGAATATCATAGACTTGAGGGGTATTTTGGCTGCTGAAGCTTTTGGTTTTTAATATCCTGGAACAGTGAACACAATGACCACAAGGGAGGCTGCCAGTTAAGGGATCACCTAACAAAGTAGCTTGGGTAGATTTTATATTTGGAAGTTGCCCATGTTTAAAGTGGTTAAAAAATGCAGCAAGATTTTTACCTTTCCTAAATGAGGAAAGACATCTATCACCCAAAATTTTGCTCAGTCTGGTGTCACATGTCACGATATTCCACTGATGTTGTACAATATTTATTAGTACCTTGGTGTTATGTCCATAAGTGGTTATTAATCTGGGGGGCCCCCCACCTCTATCACACTTGTCTTTATAAAGAAGAAGATTCTCACGCTCCATATTATTTACATCGTGTTTCGTGTGTAAGACTTGACCCATTTTATAACCTCTGTCCCTAAATCTAAGAACTAAATCATCTCTAAAATATATGTGTTTCTGTTGGAACAAATGCGTTTCATCCTCATAAATGGAGATTTGTGGATATTCTTACAAATATGGGGTGGATGGAAACTGGTGGCATGGAGAAGCAAATTGTTTTTGTGAATTTCTGATAGACTTCAGTGGCCAATGTGTGGTCAGGTGCTCTGGAGACAAACACATCCAAAAAGATAATTTTGTTTTTGTCATAGCTAACCGTGAATTCAATTCCCCATTTGTTCTCATTTAAATATGTAATGAATTCCAAAAGATATTCCGCATCCGATCTCCACACCAACCAGCAATCATCCAGACATCTCCTCCAGATGTCCATTTCTTCTATATATAAGTTATGGTAGTTATTATAAATAATTTGCTCCTCAATGTAAGCCATAAACAAGTCAGCATATATTGGTGCAAAAGATGCTCCCATAGCTGTGCCATTAATCTGTAAGAAGCATTTGAAGATGTTCTTCGTGAGCATATGTGCAGTAAGACAAGGTAGCAGTGTGTTGAAACCTGGTTTGTACATTTCTGTTTTATTTAACCAGTAGTCTAAGGCTTGTAACCTTGTCCAGTGTGGAATATTGGTATAAAGAGATGTGACATCTAATGTACACATCAGCCATTCCGGTTCTAATTGTGCCTCAGAAATTAACACATTTGAGAAGTGGTTGCAAGTATTTAATAAGAAAAGGGGATAGAGGTTCAGTGTGTGAATTCCTGCCAGAGACAATAGGTCTACCAGGGGTTTTTTTTTGGATCTTTATGTATTTTAGGCAGACAATATATATATTGTGGACATGGGTTAGTTATAGTCAATTGTGTTTTAGTGTTATTGCTAATAATACCCTCCTCTACTGCTAAAGAAAGGAAATCATCAATTTGTTGTTTAAAGAAGAGGGTAGGATCGATACTAAGATGTGTATAATATCGTGCATTGGACAGCTGTCTATTAGCTTCCTTATCGTACTGATGCCAATCTTGTACAACTACAGCCCCTCCCTTATCATCCCTTAATGAGCATCTTTAATTGATCACATGTCCTCTGAATTATGTATTTAAAGTATTTCTTAATTTGCTGATAACCACACTGATGAAGGCTATGTAAGCTGCCGTACTCACAGAGGTTTTTGTTGTTTCAGTTTTCCTGCTTTTCTCCGTGGTTGGTCTGTGGCACCCACTGATTTGAGGATGTAACTTTTGTGGTCTTATTCGCTCTCCTGGGGACCCCGATTGGAATATTATACTATTTTCTCCATAAGCTGAAGGAGTTGGATTCAATCTATAAATAATAACTTTTGATGCCTTCCCTATTTTGTATCATTTTGCAGTATGTGTGGGCCGTTTCACCCATATCTCCTCTCTAAGAAACATTCATTTTCATCAGGCCATGGCTATTCTGGTTTGGATTATATCAGCTTGATTCTATCGGAAACATATTCCTGGACTTCTATGTGGTGTTTTTTGGGACACGCTAACTTTTCTGGTTACATTCCTGATTTGACTTTTGGTTTCTTTTAGTGGAAACGCCATTACTGAATTTTTGGTAACTATTTTCTTTGTTTCCTTTGGGCGGTTGTATGTATAACTGTTGTGTTATTCTTTGGACCTCCTACACTTGGAAAACTTTTACACTGGACCAGCACAAGGGTGATGGTTTCTTATACTTTTTACATTACTGATGGAGCTAGTATATTTAAATAGTAACTCAGCATGAGCGATGTAATGAAGGCAGCCTGTTTTTGTGATTTCATCTAGAACAGGCGAGTGTGCGTATATATACATTTTTGGATTTATAGGATTATTCGCTTTTTTGATCTGTGTCCTCATTACTGATCATTTTGGTAACTTTGTTCAATATCTACAATGGGAATTTATATTGGAAGGAACAAGTGTGGTCAACAGTGTTTTTTTTACAGACCGGGTGGATTTGACTATTTGAAAAAAGGTTTTCTCATGTGTAGGGCCTAATCGATCACAGGCTGCTATTTTTTGCAACAATGGACTCTGTTCAATATCCTGTAGTTCTGAATATTTTTGTAGTTTACTGAAAATTATATGGTTCCATCCTTTTTATCATTTGATTAGTTCGATATTTCTTTTTTTCATTTTTTACAGACACTGTTTCTGTCATCAGATTTGTAAGCATTGGCTTATTTACTTGATGTTTTCAGGGATTCTAGTCTTTTGGTTGGATATACCAATGATTTGGATTTATCCTTACAGTTATACATAGTTGGCAGGACCTAGTGGATTATGCTATTTTTTGCCCTTCATTATACATCATTATATTTCATGTTGATGATTACATCTCACAAATTTTGATTAATATAAATATATAAGCTAAGATGTTCTTTGTATTTCACTGTTGCAGTCATTAGATTTGGGTTATCCTGCTGGCAGGTTGCCCACAGTCGGCCTGAATTCCAAAGTTTTGGGTTCTGCGTCGGTTGCTGTCACCTCTTCCCTGACGTCAGGTCATCAGGGGTATAAAAGATGCAGCGGACGCCATTTTATTCAGTCTTTCTTGCCGCACGGTGCCCGAAGCAGAAGCAGTGCGCAAGTGCCAGTCTGCCGACTCCTGAGATTTTCGTGTTCGAGTTTCAGATCCGAAGTCTTCATTAAAAGCTAAGTACCTGTTGGGGAAACTTTTTTCTTGCTCCAGACCGATGTCAGAAAAAGTTAATAATTGTATTTCTTGTGGGAAGCAAATACCTCATAAGGACTTTCATTCTTACTGTATTCCTTGCCTAGGCCCTGACCACGACATTGGTAGTTGTCGGTTTTGTGCTAGATTTAACCAACGCACTATAAAGAGTTGGTACGATTTTGCATTAAGCTACTTTGGGTGATGATTTAATTATACAATGTCATCGGATAGCCATCCGACTACCGGAGTTCACAAAAAATGAAAAGAAAAAGACAGGCAACCGAGGTCCAAAACCAACGACGAAGCTTCTCCTAAGCAAGTCGCCCATTCGCCGGTCCTCAGTGAGGTGCTTTCGCAGCCCCTGACACCCGCTACTTTAGAGTCGCAGGCCACTACCGACTCCCACGTCGAGTCGGCCAGACCACTGGAAACTCAAGGTATTGGAACCTTGAAGATTATTCCCTCAGATGGGTACAGAGCCGCTGAGCAGACATCGGCTTCTGAGGGTGTATTCAGACCTAAACAATTATATATTAAACCGACTTCAAAGACAAAGGCTAAAACACCTTTAAAGGCAAAGACACAAGTTCATCAGCCACAAGAATAGGCCTCCATGCCCAAAAAACAGATGCTCAAATTGGCCGAAGACTCAATTACCTTGATCAGGGGTTCCCATCCCCCACCTGATAAGAGGCCTAGGCAAGAGACAGACTATGAATCTTCAGATCAGGTTTCCATTTCTTCTGATTCCTCTTCTGATCAGGAATATTCTCTTCCCCCTTATGAGGATTCTGATGCTGAAGAATCTATTCCTTCAGCTTCTCCTCCTGAGGACTACTCTTTTGGGGAAACCTTCCATACCATGAGGGATCACTTCCACTGAGAGAGCCAAGATTTTTCAGAATCTAAGAAAAGGCTCAGAGACTTCCTTTTACTACCTCAGCACAGGCCTCCAGCTATTCCATCTGTGTTAACATTGTAGATGATGTGTTCTCGGAGTCTAGTCTGACTCCTGTCTCTTTACTTCCAGCTCCTCTTAAGCCGGACAGATACTACACGGTCCCTGACTCTCATAAATTCCTTTTTGGAAACCCTACTGCAGACCCAGAAACTATTTCTCAGGGTCCGAAAGGGGTCAAGGCTTCTACTGCAAAAAACCCTACCCCCTCTGACAGGGATTCTAGGGCACTGGATAGATGGGGAAAAAAGATTTATACATCTGCTACTTCAGCTATAAGGGCCTTAAATTTCCATTTTCATATGCTCAGATATCAGCAATATATCATGACACTGCTTAAACAGAAAATGATGGCAAATTCTGAATATTGGGTTGGGAGGGTGGATTAATGGTTAAGGTGTTTGCCTTACAAACGCAAGACACAGGGTTTGAGTCTCACAAGGGATAATTGACTAGGCTTAAAATGGCTTGCAAGGGCAATCAGCTTAGTACTACTCTATGAACCTATGAACCTATGTGCAGAAAACAAAGAAATGCAGGATTTATTGCATGCAGCTGAACAAGTTGGAAAGCATACTTCGCAATGTGGGTTTGATTCTCTGGAGGCCTCCTGCAGGGCCGCTGTTACGGGTTCTGTCATTAGGAGGCATGCTTGGTTAAAGGAACAAAATCTGCCTGACCATGTTAAAGCAAAATTATTAGATGCTCTTTTACAACATGATACCTTGTTTGGTGTTAAGTCAGAAGAGGTGTTAAAGAAAATGGAGGACAAAGCTAAATCTATGCAAACGGTCAAGGATTTCTTACAGATACAGCCACCTCGATTTAGCAGACACTGGCCTACAAAGAATTGGTCCTTTCCAGTCACAGACAGACCTCAAAGGTGCAGACCCAGATGCCCTAGAGGCAGATCACAGCCGCAAGGTTCCTACAGGTCTAAGCAGTGGAGTGCTTCTACCTCCAAAGGTGGAGAAGACAAATCACAACCATACCGGAAACAGTCCCAATGACTTCCCCCTGCATGCACCAAGCACTTATCTTCTGGCAGCACCCTTAGGGGGAAAACTAGCACTTTTTTCTCAAAATTGGCACATTATAACCCAGGACAAATGGGTTCTAGACATAGTGTCACAAGGCCACAAGTTTCATTTCCATACCCTGCCAAGGACAAACAGTTGGCCACACCTGCCAAAAAATCAATAGGCAGAGGCTCAAAAACAAGTCACAGCTCTCATGGACATGAGGGCTATTCAACAAGTGCCACAGCAAGAGCAGGGACAAGGATTTTACTCAAGACTGTTCTTGGTACCCAGAAAGAACAAAGCATGGAGACCAATACTGGACCTATCTATTCTAAACACTTTCCTGGATATACCAAAATTCAAGATGTTGACCTTAGAGCAGCTTCTCCCCATGCTGGGCAGCAAGGCTTGGCTCGTGACTTTAGTCCTAAAAGAGGCATACCTGCATGTCCCAATCAGACAATCATGCAGAAGATATCTCAGATTCAAGGCTGGCTCAAAGCATTACCAATTCTCTGCACTGCCCTTTGGCTTATCTACTGCACTCAGGGTCTTCACAAAGTGTCTTGCACCAGTAATTGCTTACTGCAGACAAAGTGGATTACAAATATATCCTTATTTGGACGACTGCCTCATACAAGCAGAGAACAAGGATATTCTACTACAGCATCTGACTTTTGTGATAAGACTTCTAACATGCCTAGGGTACACAGTTAACAAAAAGAAATCAAAACTAGTACCCTCTCAAGAGATAATATTTCTGGGTGCAAGCTTAAATACAACTGCCCAGATGGCTTATCTCACTCCAGACAAACAAAGGCAACTGACTACCTATTTCAAGGAAATGGCAAAAAAGGCCCAGTTATCTGCAATAAAAATTCTGCAGGCTTTGGGCTTCATGGCATCCTGCATCTTATAAATTCCATATGCAAGACTGCATATGAGGAAAATGTCTGGACACAACATTGCCACAGTCTGGAAACAATGATTACTCGAATTCCCTGCCTGCAACAGGAATTTCGATGGTGGGCAAAGGCTTGTCACCAGAACAAGGGACAGCCATTCTCACTACCCCCAGCCAGGCAGATCCTAACGAAGGATGCATCAGATTATGCCTGGGGGGCACACATGGCAGGAAGAGGCATTCAGGGCACCTGGTCCACAAATCAAATGCATCTACATATCAATCAAAAAGAGATACTAGCTGTTCAAAATGCCCTGACAGCCTTCAAGGACCTACTTTATCTGGAACAACTACTGATAAAGACAGACAACACCATGGTCATGTGGTACATAAACAAGCAGGAGGGCACTCATTCTTATCCCCTGTGCAGACTAACCATGGCTTTATGGGACACAGCATTGACTTACCAAGTTCATCTGCAGGCACAATTCCTGCCAGGAAAGGAAAATATTCTGGCAGACGAACTAAGCAGAAACCTCATGGATCCCCACAAGTGGCACCTGGATCCACAAGTCCACAAGTCTTCAGCATGATAACAATGAAATGGGGATGCCCAGACATAGATCTATTTGCCTCCCCTCAAAATAATCAACTAAAAAGATTCTGCACAAGGACTTATCACAGACAAGCTTGGAAAGTGGAAGCCTTATCTTTCATCTGGAGAAACCTATCAGTATATGCCTTTCCTCCACTGCCTCTCCTCCCCAAGTTACTCCTAAAGGTCAGGCAGGAGAAACCAAAAATGATTCTGATTGCCCCAGACTGGCCACACCAGTACTGGTATCCGATCTTAAGGAACTTGTCCCAATGCACAGCCTGGACCTTACCTCAAATACCTCATCTACTGTCCCAGCAAAACAATCAGATTCTGCACAGCCAACTCAGGACCCTAAACCTGGCAGCATGGTGGATAATGTAGCCATACAAACCACACCTCTCAGTAAAGCTGTGAGGGATGTCATTTTAGAAGCCAGAAAGCCTAGTACTAGAAGATCCTATGCTGGGAAATGGAAGAGATTTTGCGCTTGGAACCAAGCTCAAGGAACTGATACAGCTGTCCCAAATATTCCTCAGATTTTGTAATATTTAACTGAGATGCTGGACAAAGGTCTATCTTTTTCATCAATTAAATTCCATGCCTCTGCCATTTCAGCTCATTTCAATACAGAGCCACCACTCTTTTCTCATCCTTTATTAAGGCAGTACCTCAGAGGAGCCAAAAACTTAAGGCTTCCAAGGAGAACGCCAATACCTGCATGGGACCTCAATTATGTCTTGGAAAAACTCACCTTTCCTTTTTTTGAGCCAGCTGCTACTGTGGACATAAAGTTCTTATCTTGGAAAACAGCTCTGCTCCTAGCAATAACTTCTGCAAGACAAGTTTCAGAGCTACAGGCTGTCATGGCTGTGGAACCCTTTATCATTTTCTATCCAGACAGGGTCTCTCTGAGAACTAACCCTACATTTATGCCTAAGGTGGTATCCAGTGTAGCCCTTAACCAAACAATTCATTTGCCAACTTTTTATCCAAATCCACAACAAGGGGGAGAAAATTCTGCATTCTTTGGACGTACACAGACAACTTATATTCTACTTGGACAAAACTAAAGTTTTCAGAAAGATAGAGCAATTACTAGTGGCATATGCCACAGCATCACAAGGAAGGGCTATCTCCAAGCAGACTATTTCAAAGTGGATAGGTCACTGCATTTGTTTCTGCTACTCACAGCATGGCAAACCAGTGCCTAAGGGCATTAGGCCACATTCAACCAGAGCTTCAGCCACTTGTGGAGCCTTTCTCAGGGGAGTATCAACCAAAGACATTTTGGAGGCTGCTACTTGGAGTTCAGTGCATACCTTTACAAAACATTACAATCTGTCTCTTTACTCTAAATCCAGGACAGGCTTTGCCACTGCAGTTCTGCAGGGCCTCATAGCCGCTCCTAATGCTGTTTAGCTCCAGCACCTGAACCATAGCTTTGGGACTCAACCCAAATGTAATGACTGCAACAGTGAAACACGAAGAACATAGTACAGTTGTGTACACTTACCATAAATGTAGATGTTCGAGTGTATTCACTGTTGCAGTCCAGGTTATCCACCCGTCATCCCCCTTATTTTTGCTGGAACTTATCTTTACTTCTCTAATCTATACAACCTAGGTGGTGTATTTGCTTATAGATGAAGGTAAAGCTTATTTTGGTGCATGTATGTTTTATTTACATAATTTTAGCCTACCCTTTTGGGGGCATCTGACATCTGGGGCAAGAAAAACTAAATAAAATGGCGTCGGCTGCATCTTTTATACACCTGACGTCAGGGAAGAGGTGACAGCAACAGATGCAGGACCCAAGACTTTGGAATTCAGGCCGACTGAGGGCAACCTGCCAGCAGGATAACCCAAATGTAATGACTGCAACAGTGAATACACTCGAACATCTACATTTATATTAAGTGTACACAACTGTACTTTCTTTATGGTCCTTTCTTGGAAAGCTTGTATTTGCCTACATTATTGTTTTTTTAGTCTATTTTTGAGACTTTTAACTTTGGGCGGAGCATTAGTGGGTCCCTTCATTCATTTCTTATTGATGGTCCTATTTTCATCCCTATACTAGTAACTGTTGATTACTGATTCTGGAAACAATTTGTACAATATTATATTTGGATTTTGGATGTTTTTTCCATGGACCTTGGGCTTATTGGTTCACACAGTGATTGGCTTATGGCCTATTATTATATATGATATAGTATTATGGGTTGTACTGCACCCAGTTGACATTTTTGTGACTACATCACACTGGGCCTAGTGCTTATTGACCTATGTATGAATCGGCCGCGGTCTTTCTATACATAAAAATGATATATTGTTTTCAGTTATAAGAACACAGTGGCTATTTTGTCTATTAATATTTCAAGGACCTTTGGGTTCCGTCTTTCAAACATTTTTGAGTCTACTATTGATTCTGGTGCCATGTAGTCAGTATTTTCTTATACCTTTCTCCATACATCATGGAATTGGATAATTTATTAAAGGGTCTTGCCTCTGACAGGGATGATTTAACAGACTTTGGACTAGGGACAGTTGGAGTGATGGTGGATGGCACTTATGCTGGCCCCAATGTTGAAAGTTGTGAGGATATTTTTTTGAATATGAACAAACATATGCATCTATTATGCAATAATGTTTGGTACAAGCTTTTTCGGGCTTATTTAATCAAAGGCATAACACCACAAGGTTTATGTATTCGCACACAGTCACTGGTCAGCAACCTTGATGACATTTTAATGAAACAGTGGGGGAAAGTACAACAGCAGGCATCTCTCAAATTTGTTGAAATACTAGCTGATCACCACAATAGGATCATAGACAAAGAGCTAGAGTCCATCACTCAGTTATGTGATATGGCCAAAAAATATGAAGGGCAAACTATATATAACACTAGTCTTAAGAATCTTGGTCAAGTGCTTATTACTCTTGAAACCCAGCTCAAGGAATGAAAGAAAAGGAAGTTCCTGAGGGACTTAGGTGATTATGATAAAGGGGACCCTTTTAATATTGGCAAAGACAAACATGTTTGATTTACACAACACAACAGGACACCTTTTAAAAGAAAATGCACTAAATCTATTTTAAAAAAGGGCTCCATACATAGTACAGTACATCAGGTGATGAATCATCCTCTGGTTTAGAGACTGACCCAGTGGATGCCACTGGCTCCCCCTGCTATGAAAAGGAGGAATTCTACTGCCCTACAGGATTTACACCTAGGTGGAGGGGGGCAGGAAACACCATGGAAGTAGACAATATGGAAACTTTGCTCCAAATGTTTGTACACAAGGAACAAATATGAATATAACTAATATTTTTACATATACCCTCACTGCCTCAGATGTTGACATTTTGAATAAAGGACTATCATTCATACCTGTTTTTTTTTGTTTCTGAAGAAAAGTTTGTTAATGATATACTTTCTTTTTGCAGGAATCTTAATCTTAAATTATTTTTTCAGGATCAGACAACCTCAAAGATCACTGATGACTTTAAATATTACAAGTCTTCATTTATACCCCCTAGGAATCATAATGTGTCCTTATTTCAAAATGCTATAATAAAGGATCTTAATTTTCGGTTCAGGAACCATAGACCTTTGGCGAACAATACATCCAAAACTTCTATGGATAACATTATTAAGTTAGCCAATAACCATGAGTTAGTTATCATAGGGGCTGATAAGGGAGGGGCTGTAGACAGCTGTCCGATGCACGATATTATACACATCTTAGTATCAACCCTACCCTCTTCCTTAAACAACAAATTGATGATTTCCTTTCTTTAGCAGTAGAGGAGGGTATTATTAGCAATAACACTAAAACACAATTGACTATAACTAACCCATGTCCACAATATATATATTGTCTGCCTAAAATACATAAAGATCCAAAAAAAAACCCCTGGTAGACCTATTGTCTCTGGCAGGAATTCACACACTGAACCTCTATCCCTTTTTCTTACTAAATACTTGCAACCACTTCTCAAATGTGTTAGAGCACGTATCAGAGACACCACAGAATTTCTTCAGATAATTTCTGAGGCACAATTAGAACCAGAATGGTTGATGTGTACATTAGATGTCACATCTCTTTATACCAATATTCCACACTGGGCAGGGTTAGAAGCCTTAGACTATTGGTTAAATAAAACAGAAATGTACAAACCAGGTTTCAACACACTGCTACTTTGTCTTACTGAACATGTGCTCACGAAGAACATCTTTTTCTTTCGGGACAAATGCTTCTTACAGATTAACGGCACAGCTATGGGAGCATCTTTTGCACCAATATATACTGACTTGTTTATGGCTTACATTGAGGAACAAATTATTTATGATAACTCCCCTAACCTATGTATAGAAGAAATGGACATCTGGAGGAGATATCGGGATGATTGCTGGTTGATGCGGAGATCGGATGCGGAATATCTTTTGGAATTCATTACATATTTAAATGAGAACAAATGGGGAATTGAATTCATGGTTAACAATGACAAAAACAAAATTATCTTTTTGGACGTATTGGTCTCCAGAGCACCTGACCACACGTTGACCACTAAAGTCTATCAGAAATTCCTGAAAACAATTCGCTTCTCCATGCCACCAGTTTCCATCCACCCCATATTTGTAAGAACATCCACAAATCTCAATTTATGAGGATGAAATGCATTTGTTCCAATAGAAACACTTACATATATTTTAGGGATGATTTAGTTCTTAGATTTTGGGACAGAGGTTATAAAATGGGTCAAGTCTTACACACAAAACACGATGTAGATAATATTGAGCATGAGAATCTTCTTCTTTATAAAGACAAGTGTGATAGAGGTGGGGGGGGGGCCCAGATTAATAACCACTTATGGACGTAACACCTAGGTACCAATGAATATTGTACAACATCACTGGAATATCTTGACATGTGACACCAACCTGAGTGAAATTTTGGGTGATAGATGTATTTTCTCATTTAGGAAAGGTAAAAATCTTGCTGCATTTTTTAACCACTTTAAACATGGGCAACTTCCAAATATAAAATCTACCCAAGCTACTTTGTTAGGTGATTCCCTTAACTAGCTGTCACCCTTGTGGTCATTGTGTTCACTGTTTCAGGATATTAAAAAACAAAAGCTTCAGCAGCCAAAATACCTCTCAAGTCTATGATATTCCATTTTTTGCTAATTGCACTTCTGATTGGGTGATTTATTTAGCTAGTTGCAATTGTTCAGCATTCTATATAGGGCAACCTTCCAGACCCCCTTAAATTCAGAATATCTGAACATCTTAGCGTGATTAAACATCACAAAGAAACCAATGCCCTCTATAAATATGCCATGATAGATAAAAATGCCATATTTAATTTCACCATCATTGATAAAATAATGAGACCTAGAAACAATAAATTGGGTTGGCATAATTTGTTAAACAGTATGGAGAAAAAATGGATTGTGAAACTGGGAGGTCTCTTTAAACCAGGGCCTAATGAGCATCTTTAATTGATCACATGTCCTCTGAATTATGTATTTAAAGTATTTCTTAATTTGCTGATAACCACACTGATGAAGGCTATGTAACTATACAGCCGAAACCAGTTTGTTTTTTTGTTAAGAATACTTTTAATAAAGTATTTATTTGGAGCCACTGTATGCTGTTCTTTCTATTTTTTGATTTGCATTGACTTTCATTGAGACCGTGCAGCTGCCGTACTCTCAGAGGTTTCTGTTGTTTCAGTTTTCCTGCTTTTCACTGTGGTTGGCCTGTGGCACCAATTGATTTGAGGATGTAACTTTTGTGGTCTTATTCGCTCTCCTGGGGACCCCGATTGGAATATTATACTATTTTCTCCATAAGCTGAAGGAGTTGGATTCCATCTATAAATAATAACTTTTGATGCCTTCCCTATTTTATGGCATTTTGCAGTACGTGTGGGCCGTTTCACACATATCTTCTCTCTAAGAAACATTCATTTTCATCTGGTCAAGGCTATTCTGGTTTGGATTACATCAGCTTGATTCTATCGGAAACATATTCCTGGACTTCTATGTGGTGTTTTTTGGGACATGCTAACTTTTCTGGTTACATTCCCGCTTTGACTTTTGGTTTCTTTAAGTGGAAACGCCATTACTGAATTTTTGGTAACTATTTTCTTTGTTTCCTTTGGGCGGTTGTGTGTATAACTGTTGTGTTATTCTTTGGACCTCCTACTCTTGGAAAACTTTTACATCGGACCAGGACAAGGGCAATGATTTCTTATATTTTTTACATTATTGATGGAGCTAGTATATTTAAATAGTAACTCAGCATGAGCGTTGTAATGAAGCCAGCCTGTTTTTGTGATTTCATCTAGAACAGGCGAGTGTGCATATATATACATCTTTGGATTTATAGGATTATTCGCTTTTTCGATCTGTGTCCTCATTACTGATCATTTTGGTAACTTTGTTCAATATCTACAACGGGAATTTATATCGGAAGGAACAAGTGTGGTCAACAGTGTGTTTTTTACAGACTGGGTAGATGTGATTATTTGGAAAAAGGTTTTCTCATGTGTAGGGCCTAATCGATCACAGGCTGCTATTTTTTGCAACAATGGACTCTGTTCAATATCCTGTATTTTTGAATATTTTTGTAGTTTACTGACAATTATATGGTTCCATCCTTTTTATCATTTGATTAGTTAGATATTTCTTTTTTTCATTTTTTACGGACACTGTTTCTGTCGTCAGATTTGTAAGGATTGGCTTATTTACTTGATGTTTTCAGGGATTCTAGTCTTTTGGTTGGATATACCAATGATTTGGATTGATCCTTACAGTTATGCATAGATGGCAGGACCTAGTGGATTATGCTATTTTTTGCCCTTCATTATACATCATTATATTTCATGTTGATGACTACATCTCATGAATTCTGATTAATATAAATATATAAGCTAAGATGTTCTTCGTATTTCACTGTTGCAGTCATTAGATTTGGGTTATCCTGCTAGCAGGTTGCCCACAGTCGGCCTGAATTCCAAAGTATTGGGTCCTGCATTGGTTGTTGTCGCCTCTTCCCTGACGTCAGGTCATCAGGGGTATAAAAGATGCAGCCAATGCCATTTATTCAGTCTTTCTTGCCGTGCTGCCTGAAGCAGAAGCAGTGCGCAAGTGCCGGTCGGCCGACTCCTGAGATTTTCGTGTATGAGTTTCACATCAGAAGTCTTCATTAAAAGCTAAGTACCCCATTGGGGAAACTTTTTTCTTGCTCCAGACCGATGTCAGATAAAGTTAATAATTGTATTTCTTGTGGGAAGCAAATACCTCATAAGGACTTTCATTCTTACTGTATTCTTTGCCTAGGCTCTGACCACGACGTTGCTAGTTTTCGTTTTTTTGCAAGATTTAACCAATGCACTATTAAGCGTCGGTATGATTTTGTATTAAGCTACTTTGGGCGAAGATTTAATTATACAATGTTGTCGGATAGCCATCTGACTACCGGAGTTCACAAAAAATGAAAAGAAAAAGACAGGCAACCGAGGTCCAAACCCAACGACGAAGCTTCTCCTAAGCAAGTTGCCAGTTCGGCGGTTCTCAGTGAGGTGCTTTCGCAGCCCCTGACGTCCGCTACTTTAGAGTCACAGACCGCTACCGACTCCCACATGGAGTTGCCCAGGCCGCTGAAAACTCAAGGTATTGGATCCTCGAAGATTATTCCCTCAGATGGGTCCAGAGCCACTGAGCAGGCATCGGCTTCTGAGGGTGTATTCAGACCTAAACAATTATATATTAAACTGACTTCAAAGACAAAGGCTAAAACACCTTTAAAGGCAAAGAAACAAGTTCATCAGCCTCAAGGACAGGCCTCCATGCACAAAAAACAGATGCTCAAAATGGCCGAAGACTTAATTACCTTGATCAGGAGTTCCCATCCCCCTCCTGATAAGAGGCCTAGGCAAGAGACAGACTATGAATCTTCAGATCAGTTTTCCATTTCTTCTGATTCCTCTTCTGATCAGGAATATTCTCTTCCCCCCTATGAGGATTCTGATGCTGAAGAATCTATTCCTTCAGCTTCTCCTCCTGAGGACTGCTCTTTTGGGGAAACCTTGCATACCATGAGGGAGCACTTCCACTGGGAGAGCCAAGATTTTTGAGAATCTATGAAAAGCTCAGAGACTTCCTATTACTACCTCAGCACAGGCCTCTAGCTATTCCACCTGTGTTAGACATTGTAGATGATGTGTTCTCGGAGTCTAGTCTGACTCCTGACTCTTTACCTCCAGCTCCTGTTATGCCGGACAGATTCTACACAGTCCCTGACTCTCATAAATTATTTTTCAGAAACCCTACTGCAGACCCAGAAACTATTTCTCAGGGTCTGAAAGGGGTCAAGGCTTCTACTGCAAAAAAACGTACCCCCTCTGACAGGGATTCTAGGGCACTGGATAGATGGGGAAAAAAGATTTACACATCTGCTACTTTGGCTATAAGGGCCTTAAATTGCCAGTTTCATATGCTGAAATATCAGCAATATATCATGACACTGCTTAAACAGAAAATGATGGCAAATTCTGAATGTTGAGTCTGGAGGGTGGATTAATGGTTAAGGTGTTTGTCTTACAAGCACAAGGTACAGGGTTTGAGTCTCACAAGGGTTAATTGGCTAGGCTTAAAATGGCTTGCAAGGGCAGTTAGCTTAGTACTACTCTATGAACCTATGAACCTATGTGCAGAAAACAAAGAAATGCAGGATTTATTGCATGCAGCTGAACAAGTTGGAACAAATACTTTGCAATGTGGGTTTGATTCTCTGGAGAAGCGCACTGGTTTGGTGCGTGAAAGCTCTAGTTCTCTTATCTACAATAAACGTTTCCTCTATTTTTCGTGGTGGTTCCTTCATATTTTGTTACTTACTTTCTCCATACATCATGGAATTGGATAATTTATTAAAGGGTCTTGCCTCTGACAGGGATGATTTAACAGACTTTGGACTAGGGACGGATGGAGTGATGGTGGATGGCACTTATGCTGGCCCCAATGTTGAAAGTTGTGAGGATATTTTTTTGAATATGAACAAACATATGCATCTATTACGCAATAATGTTTGGCACTACAAGCTTTTTCGGGCTTATTTAATCAAAGGCATAACACCACAAGGTTTACGTATTTGCACACAACCACTGGTCAGCAACCTTGATGACATTTTAATGAAACAGTGGGGGAAAGTACAACAGCAGGCATCTCTCAAATTTGTTGAAATACTAGCTGATCACCACAATAGGATCATAGACAAAGAGCTAAAGTCCATCACTCAGTTATGTGATATGGCCAAAAAATATGAAGGGCAAACTATATATAACACTAGTCTTAAGAATCTTGGTCAAGTGCTTATTACTCTTGAAACCCAGCTCAAGGAATGAAAGAAAAGGAAGTTCCTGAGGGACTTAGGTGATTATGATAAAGGGGACCCTTTTAATATTGGCAAGGACAAACATGTTCAATTTACACAACACAACAGGACATCTTTTAAAAGGAAACACAGTAAATCTATATTAAAAAAGGGCTCCATACATAGTACAATACATCAGGTGATGAATCATCCTGTGGTTTAGAGACTGACCTAGTGGGTGCCACTGGCTCTCCTCGCTATGAAAAGGAGGAATTCTACTGCCCTACAGGATTTACACCTAGGAGGAGGGGGGAAGGAAACACCGTAGAAGTAGACAATATGGAGACTTTGCTCCAAATGTTTGTACACAAGGAACAAATGTGAATATAACTAATATTTCTACATATACCATCACTGCCTCAGATGTTGACATTTTGAATAAAGGACTATCATTCATACCTGTTTTTTTTTGTTTCTGAAGAAAATTTTGTTAATGATATACTTTCTTTTTGCAGGAATCTTAATCTTAAATTATTTTTTCAGGATCAGACAACCTCAAAGATCACTGATGACTTTAAATATTACAAGTCTTCATTTATACCCCCTAGGAATCATAATGTGTCCTTATTTCAAAATGCTATAATAAAGGATCTTCATTTTCATTTCAGGAACCATAGACCTTTGGCGAACAATATATCCAAAACTTCCATGGATAACATTATTAGTTAGCCAATAACCATGAATTAGTTATCATAGGGGCTGATAAGGGAGGGGCTGTAGACAGCTGTCCGATGCATGATATTATACACATCTTAGTATCGATCCTACCCCCTTCCTTAAACAACAAATTGATGATTTCCTTTCTTTAGCAGTAGAGGAGGGTATTATTAGCAATAACACTAAAACACAATTGACTATAACTAACCCATGTCCACAATATATATATTGTCTGCCTAAAATACATAAAGATCCAAAAAAAAACCCCTGGTAGACCTATTGTCTCTGGCAGGAATTCACACACTGAACCTCTATCCCTTTTTCTTATTAAATACTTGCAACCACTTCACAAATGTGTTAGAGCACATATCGGAGACACTACAGAATTTCTTCAGATTATTTCTGAGGCACAATTAGAACCAGAATGGTTGATGTGTATATTAGATGTCACATCTCTTTACACCAATATTCCACACTGGGCAGGGTTAGAAGCCTTAGACTACTGGTTAAATAAAACAGAAATGTATAAACCAGGTTTCAACACACTGCTACTTTGTCTTACTGAACATGTACTCACAAAGAACATCTTTTTCTGTCAGGACAAATGCTTCTTACAGATTAATGGCACAGCTATGGGAGCATCTTTTGCACCAATATATGCCGACTTGTTTACGGCTTACATTGAGGAATAAATTATTTATGATAACTACCATAACTTATATATAGAAGAAATGAACATCATTACATATTTAAATGAGAACAAATGGGGAATTGAATTCACTTGTAACTATGACAAAAAAAAATTATCTTTTTGGACATATTGGTCTTCAGAGCACCTGACCACACGTTGTCCACTGAAGTCTATCGTAAATTCACGAAAACAATTCGCTTCTCCATGCCACCAGTTTCCATCCACCCAATATTTGTAAGAACATCCCCAAATCTCAATTTATGAGGATGAAACACATTTGTTCTGATAGAAACACTTACATATATTTTAGGGATGATTTAGTTCTTAGATTTAGGGACAGAGGTTATAAAATGGGTCAAGTCTTACACACGAAACATGATGTAGATAATATGGAGCATGAGAGTCTTCTTCTTTATAAAGACAAGTGTAATAGAGGTTGGGGGCCCCCAGATTAATAACCACTTATGGACGTAACACCAAGGTACTAATGAATATTGTATAACATCACTGGAATATCTTGATATGTGACACCAAACTGAGTGAAAATTTGGGTGATAGATGTCTTTTCTCATTTAGGAAAGGTAAAAATCTTGCTGCATTTTTTAACCACTTTAAACATGGGCAACTTCCAAATATAAAATCTACCCAAGCTACTTTGTTAGGTGATCCCTTAACCCTGCTTCCACCCTTGTGGTCATTGTGTTCACTGTTCCAGGATATTAAAAACCAAAAGCTTCAGCAGCCAAAATACCCCTCATGTCTGTGATATTCCATTTTTTGCTAATTGCACTTCTGATTGGGTGATTTATTTAGCTAGTTGCAATTGTTCAGCATTCTATATAGGGCAAACTTCAAGACCCCTTAAATTCAGAATATCTGAACATCTTAGTGAGATTAAACATCACAAAGAAACCAATGCCCTCTATAAACATACCATGATAGATAAAAATGCCATATTTAATTTCACCATCATTGATAAAATAATGAAACCTAGAAACAATAAATTGGGTTGGCATGATTTGTTAAACAGTATGGAGAAAAAACGGATTGTGAAACTGGAAGGTCTCTTTAAACCAGGGCTTAATGAGCATCTTTAATTGATCACATGTCCTCTGAATTATGTATTTAAAGTATTTCTTAATTTGCTGATAACCACACTGATGAAGGCTGTGTAACTATACAGCTGAAACTGGTTTGTTTTTTTGTTAAGAATACTTTTAATAAAGTATTTATTTGGAGCCACTGTATGCTGGTCTTTCTATTTTTGACTCTATCATAGGGCTAATGAGGGATGAGTAGAGAGGAACAATTACCTCCTTTTTTCTGAATGAAAAACCTTTTGAAGTTGAAAGAACTTCAACTATCCACCCATAACCTAGAAAATCTACACAATCTACGGTCAACATTGTCATGCTTCCTTGACATTATAACGAACTCACTTGTATGAATAGTAAACCTTCCTACTAAGGGCCTAACTACCTTTGATCTTGTCCTCATAAAAAAGCTCTTCTTCTATACCTGCAGGTGTATATATTATTACTATTTAACTCCAACTAGAAATCAATGGTCCTTTCCCACAAATACATTATGTTTAGGGACTTCTAAGGCACCAACCTTCTCCAGCTTCTTGGTAACCATAATAAAGTCTGTTGCAATCCCCTTCCGATGGATCCCATTGCTAAAGCTGCTGGATATACCTCTGACCTTTTTCATACTTAAATAGCTGTATTGATAAGGCAATCGTATGCATCAAATATAATGAGAAATTTAAAAGCAAACCCATATGGTGGAATAACCATATAATCTATATAACATGAGCAATAAAGTACTTAATACTTATAAGAGTACTCATTCTACTCAGTGCAAAACAACAATCAAGAAAAATGTATAGTTTAAGGGTAACATTAGGAAGCTCAAACATGGATATAAATTTAAAATAATTGTCGAAATAAAAAATAGCAAATCCTTCTCTAATTGTGTCAAGAAATTAAGAATTAGCACCCAGCAATGTTCAGTGTGAGCCCACAAAAATGCCACCTACTCTAACTGAAAGCAAATAGCTAATATCTTAGCTGTCAAATTCCGTGCAAATTTTGCTCCATACACAGTTACAACTATTTAACAGATTCCACAGTCCAAGTCATTCTCGGTATTTACTGTGGAACAAGCCATCTGATCCGCTCACACAGGCTAAGAAGATCTCATTCCTAATGTAACAGGTTACCTTATTATCATTATCATTTATGTAGCTGGGTATCTATAGCCCCATTAGTCTCACAGGTTTTGTATGTAAAGCTGTGGAACATATTATTTCAGACCGCATTAATCTGAACATTAAAAACATAGGTATGTCCTCTTTAACTTCACCAATTTCTTTGAAAAAGTCAGAAAAGCAGCTCATAACGGTTATGCAGCAGAAACAGCAAATCTAAATCTTTTCAAGACCTTTGATACTCTCCACTATTCAGGCATTATTGACACACTTGTAAATATGAATATAAATATTGTGTGCTGGGTAGCCAACCAGCTGACTGACAAAAAACACATGGTTAAAGTAACAGTTGTCACTCCTGAAAGCAACAATGATAACAGTAATGTATGATGGAGGCTTAGTGCTGGGCCCTTCCTGTTTGGTATATTTTTTCTTGGACCTTTTAAGTGAACACTTCTGGTCTATGATAATTTAAAGTTGCACATGATTGCAAACTGAGTGTTATTAGTTCCTTCATTGACTCAAAATTGCTCTAACACGTGTCAAACTACATTAACAAATGATACAAGGACAATGATCTCAAAGTAAATGTGAAAAAGGTAACAAGGGTCATGTTTGTAAATAAACATTTCAGTATCAAACCTTATAGCTGATAGACCCTTCCCGTCAGATACTGTCATAAGACTCCAGGCATTCTTGTTACTAATCCCTTATCTTTTGACCATTATGTTTCTGTAGTAGTTTAGAAAGTCTTTTTTCTAGTTCATCTAATTTCCAAGGCATCCATCCTAGATCCAAGAAAGTCCTAATATTTCTTTCTCATCCTTATGAGATTAATTATTGAATACAATACTCAATTTTGCATATACTTATCTAAACATATCACTCAGTTTGAAAGACCTCATAGATTTCAAACTAAAAATAGCAATCAGCTCAAGACTCCCAGTTATTCAGACAGACTGCCAGTCTTTGTTCTATTCTTACATTCTTATAGACTCTTCCATCCTGGTTTATGACAAGGATTTCAAGCAAAAAAAAAAGATTTGACACTTCATAACCTCTTATTTCTTTATGGAATAAATGTTTCTTCAAATATCTATTGAAAGGATTTAAATCTTCATGATCAGATAACTGCACATTGGCATGATAGATTCATAAGCATAGATACCCCTCACTTCTAGAACAAATGTACACTATGTGTGAAGCAGAACAGCACCCATGCCACCTTCTAGGTAAACCCAGCTGAATGGATGTATAACTTCAGATTCCTCCCTGGACTATTTTGTGTTACTCTGTTTGACACTGGCGGTAACAGTTGAATATGGTTTATTAACTAGACTTGTAATGATCTGTAGACTGATTACCTAATACTTACATATGGACCTGTAAACCAATTTTGTAAATGTACACCAATCTTTGCAGCCTTACTATATTTGCAGTTTTCTCCCACATTCATTCCTCCTCCTCTTTGTCTTTTACTCTATTAACATCTTGTCCTAGAAACCCTGTCAGTCTTTTTTATGGCCATCTGCCTTTGCTCTTCACATCAGCCTCACCAAATACCTTATATTTTCCTTCCCTGCTCTCACATCCTTCCTTTCACCTCCAATTTCTTATTATTTCTGTTTTCACCAATCTCACCAGATATATCCTCACTTTCCTCTTCACTGACCAATATTTTCTTCTGCTGCCACCACAAACAGACAAAACCTTATTCAACCACTTACAACACTACTGCTCCAAATTGCCCATCATTCTATTTCAAAGAGTTGTAACCACTAAACCTCCACAACAAAGGCATAATTTATCAGATGTGTTGCATAATTCATTGTCTTAGCCATTTAAATCACTGCTTGTATATGTTTGTTTGTGTCTTTCGGCTTTTCCCGGTTAGGGGTCACCACAGCGGAACTCCGGTCCGCTAATGATTGGCAGTAGAGTTGTACGTGCTGGCTTGCTCTCTGCTTGTATATGCAGTATATTAATTGTGTTATTTTTGATGACTGAAATTATCTTGATGGTTGTCATATTATACAAAAGTCAAAGATGTCCAGTAGGCTGAAGTTGTACAAATATATAAATACTTTAATAAAATAACAAATACAATCAGGTAAGCACTTTTACAACGTGTTTGCTTCTTCAGGCCATAAAATACACATTCAAACAAATCATTTAAAAACAACCATTTGGCCAGTCATAATGAAAATATTAGTCATGTGATATAATCAGTGATTCAGACCTGTTCTTTTTAAAGCAGGTTTGAAAGAGATAGCACTGTTTAATTTTGGAAACACATCTGCTCTAAAAATCTAGGATCCATTTCAGCTCCAACATTTCAGTTTCATTACTGACATCATCAAAATCTAACACATGCACATACTGGAGCATGTTGGTGATATAAGAAATGGAAAATCTGCTAATGCACTAGCTAAACATGTGTTAGATTTTGATGACACTCACAAATTTAAGTTTTTGGTCTTGCAGCAATTTAATACTAATATCAGAGAAGGTGATGTCAGTAATGAAACTGAATTTATGGAGCTGAAATGGATCCTAGATTTTAGAGCAGATGTGTTTCCAAGACTAAACAGTGCTATCTCTTCAAAACCTGCTTTAAAAAGAAGAGGTCTGAATCATTAATTATATCACGACTAATATTTTCATTATGACTGGCCAAATGGTTGTTTTTAAATGGTTTGTTTGAATGCATATTTTATGGTCTGAAGAAGCAAACACATTGTGAAAGTGCTTACCTGATTTTATTTGTTATTTTATTGAAGTATTTATATATTTGTACAACTTCAGCCTACTGGACATCTTTGACTTTTGCATACTATATTACTTTTGGATTTGTCCTGGTCCTTCTACACTTTATTTTATAATTATATTCTGGTTGTCATATTATATTTGACACCCTGCTATATATATATCTAACTGTATTAAGTTCCTGTTGCAAACTGAAATGTCATTGTAGTATTATCTGAAGTTTTTTTCTTCTCAGAGGTCCACTGAAAATTACAACCAGTTGAAAAATCTGGGTATTAACAAATAAATAAATGTTATTAAGTTAATAAAATATGTTGCATTTATATTTAAGAGAAAGACTGAGTTTAGAATTACGTGTACACTAATAATTTTGAAAGGAAAACACAATAGCCTTTTGAATACTTAATTCAACAGCTGAAAAAATATAAATCCATTAATAAACAATTTGCTAGTAACAGTTTTAAAATTTTTGCACTAGCAGATTGTATTCACTGACTGTTTATTGGCATATCTCACAGATCTAAAAAGTTATGAGATGATTTTTGCATTCAAAATGTATTGTTTAGAAAATATTGTACCTAGAGTCCTTATTTTTACATATTTGATAAAAGGCAAATATTATTTTCGTTTGTTTCATAACTCACTATTTCCCTTGTATCCTAATAAAATAAGCCAGCCTACAGGGTTCTTTTGTCACATGCAAATAATATTTGTTGCAAATATTCTTTCTCAGTTCTCTAATTTTTGAACTGTGCATTCAGAGGGAAATGTTAAAACAAAATGTTCTTGTCCATGTTAGCCCCTAAAGGATTTTTCTAAAATGTTCATAAATGCTTATTCAGCCTAGAAGAGATATGGCTTCCCAGAAATGCAAGCTTTAAGCACATATTTTATAGCTTCATTGCATAATAGTCTTTCTGGCTACAGAGAATACTTGGTCACATAGTATGGAAAGACAGTCCCAGGGATTCAGAAAGAACCCCACCACCAGCAATTAAAAGTTCAGCCAAAAGAGATATTTTTTTTAGAACGAAGGAAGTTGTGATTTAGACATATTAGCTTCAATGAAGAAGGACCTCATTACTGGCTAATTTGTATGTCTCTCAATCATCCTTAACTACCATGAGAGCAGCATTTTCCATCAGTACTTGACAATGGTGGATAATGCATAGCGTAGGCACATGCACCCTCATATACTCTCCCACACACAGGTACACATTCAGAAACACATACACACTCAGGTATATGTCTTACCTGACACTGAGTTGACAAAATATCCCTGATGTATCCTCTTATTTCATAGAGCCTTGCAGTCAGTAAATAATGCCAGACATTAGAGTATCATTGTTCATGCTGTTTAAAAAAAGTGGATCATGATGCTAGACTTATTTTTCTATTAACTTTTATGTGAGTTCAAGTAATACTTTACAAATTCTTCTTGTTGTCATCTAGTGTTAATCTGGCATTGTCCCCAACACTGACACTTCCCCATCCCTCTCAACTGTCCCTGATTTTGCAGGCACATCCTGCTGCTTCCTCTTATATGAAGCCAGTCTCTCATATCTCCTGGACCATTTTAATCAATAAATGTTAGCATTTCATAGTTATCTTCTTAAAAATACCCTTCTAGCATAACTTCTTGGTTCACAACAAGGGTAAATGCTCCTGCTTTCGATGTTAAGAGTGCAGAGTTTGAATCTCCCTAACATGTAAGGAGTAGCCCTGGTGTCTACTAGTGGTACAGACAACTAAGTCTTTACTCAAGGGCTGTGTGTGAGTAAAGACTTAACTCTCTACACCACTACTAGACAAAAGGAATACTTTTTAAAATATTAGTTGAAGTGTTTAAAACAAACAAACAAATAACAACAAAAAATATAAGGTGCTTTTAAGGCATGATACAAAGAGTATCCCTGGGGTCTAGTGCTCCCCCCACACTATGTCTTTCATGCTGCAATTTTTTTTAATTGCATCTTTAAGCCATGAAAAATGGGTTATCCCTAGTGTCTGGTGATCTCCTCCCAGTGCTGCAAGATTTGCTCATTAATCTGGAGGAGTGTAGAAGTGTGAAAGTCCCCCTAAAAACATTTACACACACACACACACACACACACACACACACACACACACACACACACACACACACACAGGCTGAATGTGTCTTTCTTGCTGGCTATAGCAGGAGGGTTCACTAGGGAATGAAGAGTCTGAATTTGTGTATGTGCATGTGTGTGCATGTGTGTTGGATCATGCAGGTAGATGAATGAGTGAGTGAGCTTGTAAGTCAGTCCAATCAAGTATGTGGGTGGTGTGATGTTGAATAGATGTCTGTAAGAGTAAAAACATGTCTGTGAGTGTGTGTGTGTGTGTGTGTGTGTGTGTGTGTGTGTGTGTGTGTGTGTGTGTGTGTGTGTGTGTGTGTGTGTGTGTGTCTGTGTGTGTGCGTCTGTGTGTGGGTGGATGTTGGAATGTGTGTGAAAGTGTGAGGAATGTGCCAAATAGTTCAATAGACTACCATGGGCAATTACTGCAGAAAAGGGGCTTTTAGCACTGGTGAAAAATAACTATTCAGAGACATGCAAATTAGAAGATAATGAGAGCTTCCTCTTTGTGGCTAAAGCTGCCTCTGAATCACATTGATCTCAAAAGCTGACATGAGCATTGCTTGTAGGAACACAGATCTGAAGGTTTTGCACAAAACTACATTAAATCAATACATTATGCAGTATGCTGTATTTTGAGAATGCAATATGCATAACTGTATGTTATTATTTGAGGATTACTTTCTTTAATTCTAACCTCATCATCATCATCATCATCATGTCGTCTTGCTGTATAATTCTGATTTTCTACTTTTGTCATATTGGGGTTTTCATATACAGCTTGTGGTCTTGGAAATCCTATACCATTAAAAGACGCTGGATTTGGTGGCACATAACGATTTTCTCCACCGTCTTTTGACTTCTTATCCATTAGGTTATGTGCATCATCTTGTTTGTGTTCATTCTTGTTAATTCTGAAAAAAGAAATTGGTAATGATGAGCCACTGTCTCACTATTGTTTTGATAAACTACTACTACTATTACTACTACTATCAGATTTGGAATAGAAATTAAAAATTATCATTGAGTGGTGTCATAACAATTTGCAAATAACAGATTAAATAAATGTCATAGTACAAAATTATAACCTATGATTTAAATCTAAAAAAAAACTTTCTTAAAAGAATTATGTATGCAAAATCCTTAGTAACACAATGCCTATCTTCCCAGGTATAGTATAGAACAAATTTAATGTCAAATGCTTAGTCAAATGCTTACAGTGAGTTAACATATATTTTTCTTGGAAATAAACCTTTAGTATCAAACACTTCAGATATGAACTGCATTTTTTTCTGACCAGAAAGTTAAACAAAAACAGTATTTAGCATATTCCAGGGATGCAAATCAGACCTTAATAACTGATATATATCTCAAATCAGGCATGAGTTCTTGTTCAGCTGTTTTTATGGTTTCTGGTATTAAGCCAAGATGCATTGCTTGTTTCTGTGATAAGATTATCTCATAATTTCATTAATTCCTGTTTGAGAGCACATATTCAAAAAGGGTGCATTGTAATTAACTAGAGGTCCTCAGTCAAGTGTCTGCAGTGCAATGCAGTGCATATCAACAGTATAAGTTAATACCTGGTTATAGCCACGGACCAGCTGAAATTACATGATTCCAACTTGCACATCTGCTGAAACAATATTTTCTATGCTTCTGCACAGTAGAATGGTACACACTGTTTTATGTATTCAGACAAGCAGACTCAATTAAGGAGACTATTCATTTTCTGAGTAATGAATGTGGTTCACAGTGTACTGTAATCTGCTCAAGTATCATAGGAGAAAATTATACAAATTTTGGGTAGCTGACCACAACAGAACCTTAGTCTGATAGTTATTCCCCCAGTGGAAGAGAGAGCGATATTGTTTTTGATCATCATATACTTAGTAAAATGTGTCTATTCTTTCACTTTCACCTAAACTAGACCTATCCAGAGAGAAGGAGTGAGATAGAGTAAGGCAAGTCCTTCCTGTATACAAAATAAATAATTCCATTAGTCTACATTGATCTTTGAGCAGTGGGCCTCTGAGTAATATCCTTGCAGGACAGTGAAAAGAGTAAGCAGATATTTTTCCATTCTTCATATACAAGGTGTATTGGACTAAGATTAAGAAACAGATACTAATCTTCAGCTCCAAGGGTCAGGTTTATAAGTTAAACTTTGTGAAATACAACAAATGTATCATTCTGCCCTGGAGGTTGTCCTTCTACAAACAGCATGACATGTCAAGAATTACAAAATATTAACAGGACACCACCCTTAGTGCAGATAATCTGAACATTCACTTCTTACAGCTACATTAGAGCCCAATATTCTTCTTCTTCTTCTTTCGGCTTTACCTTACTACTTTACACCCAATACTTAATTGACCCTATACACAGCATCTTAAATAAATTTGCTGCAGCCTCATTGATATATAAATATATATATATATATATATATATATATATATATATATATATATATATATATATATATACTTACTTGCTGGTTCTTGTTATCTGGGGTTTAATTTATCCCTGTTTTACTCTTAGTTTTTATTCTTCTTCTTCCCTGTCCCCCTTAACTCTGTTCTGATGTCTTCTCCCATGATGCTTTGCTGCATTCAAATGCTATCCTAGCTGGCACCATTTTTTGTTTGAGATTATGTAGTCTGTTTTTCTTCTCCATAAATTGATCCCCCCATTGCACTGTTGCTATATCTGAGTCTATTCCTTTGCACTGCAAACTCATTGCTTTTCCCTGCAAAGCTACTTACAGTTTCAGTGATTGTTTTATTTTTTCAGCTGCCAGTCTGCATACACTACACTTATACACTATCCCCAATAACCACACACCTTTCCCCACCCAACTTCCTCTCAGCTCTCCAATCAAACTTCACATCCTCTGTACTTTAATCAACATATCATATTAACGACCTTTGCATAGTCACTCCCCCACCTAGTTAACCTACAGATAGTATTTGAACAATCTACTTTATTTCAAAATTGACTGTCAAAATATGTTTCTAGTAATTTCTCTCGGCTATTCCTGGTTAGGGGTCACCACAGCGGAACTCCGGTTCGCTAATGATTGGCAGTGGATTTTTACAGTGCCGAGTTGCCATCCCAATGCCCAACCTTCAAAGAAGGCACACCCATTCACGTACACACCTACCTGCATGTCTTTAAATGTCACTCAACCACAGGGAGGACATGCAGACTCCACACAGAAGGTGATCCAGCTGACAATCAAACGGGAGAACCTTTTGCTGTGAGGTGACAATGCTAACTGCTGCACCACTGCAGCCTGTTTGTCAGAATATGTTTCTCCCAAATCATAAATATTCTAACAGCTTCCTAGTTATTCTCCTTTTTCCACCCATTCTAATCCTTACCTCCCTCACTACCTCATATCAATGCACCCTCATACACAGACACCATGCACCTACTATAACCTATCAAAAACCAAACTCTCTGCCTCCTACTCTTTCCCTATAACCCCATCACTTTTTTTCATTCCAGCACTACCTTGTATAGAATTGAGATATTACAACAACACACATTCCCTCTTAAAGCTAAACCCTACCTCTAATACAACCACTTTAATTCATTAATACTCATTTTAAATCTATTATCAGATGATATACACCCCAACCCATGACCTAACCACAGGTCTCTCTGCACTTATCCCTCACACCCCCTAAATTCCACTCCCAGTACTCACTTGCAGATCCTCCAGTCCTCTTCCATCAAAAAAACTATCTATTCTAACTTTGAACATTCAGAGTGTCATGAATAAAATCTACCCATTCCATGTCTGGATCTCCCTGCACATGCCCTGACATTCTCACCCTCTCTGAAACCTGACTTAAGCCTCACATATTGGACAAGAATTTCTTATCCCAGGCTATAACATTGTCCGGCAAGATAGACTTAAAAAAAGGTGGCAGGTTTGCAATTGTATAATTAGCTCACCCTCCACCATCTACCAATCACTCTTCCAAACTTCCATCCAGCTGAAGTTCTCATTTCACCTGTAAACTGAATAATCACAAGAAACTAGCAATTGCCTCCATCTATAATCCCCCAGGAAACAACATCCCTCTCTTAGAGCTCTTTCTCTCCTGGATCTCCCAGACTGTCTCATATGAAACTTACACTTAAAGAAATCCCAATCCCTCAGGGCCACACACTCCAGGGATCTAAACCTTGTCGTCACAATGAACAAAACATGCTGGAGGAATAGTTTCCTGACCCAGAGACTACCCAAACTCTGGAATAGACTGTCCATACATGTCAAGCAGAGTGCCTCTTTGGCCCTCTTCAAAAGGAACCTTGACGACTGGATGGGAGATAGGAAATTCACCGCCGGGATCACATCAGTCGTCGTGCTAGACAAGGGTCCAGGGAAGTAGATATCGTGGGAAGAAATAGCCAGGAATTGTTATAGCTAGGCTTGTATAGGCCCTAGGGCTGATAGCCAAGTACTATCCTATAAACCTATGAAACTGTTACCTTGGTTACCATTAACATCAATTGGAATGCCCTTGATGCTGATTCCCCTAACACCTCCATTAATCTCTTTGGCTTCTCCCAGCTGATCTCTGCCTCTACTCATCTAAGTAAACACACCAACTCTGGCTCCAGACTAGATTGGGTCCTTACCTCCAACCCTAATTCCTACCACAACCCCTCCAACTATCTGATACTCTAAGTGACCACCATTCTACCTTCATACTTTGACACTCACCCCTGCTACACAAATCCCAGCAATACAAAGACTGCTGTAAGATCTGAAACTTTAATCCAGATGTTTTCAACCACTCACACTCTATAATTAACTGGTCCTTCCTCTATGACCTCCCCCTGGAGGAAACTGTCCTGGCATTTAACAACATCTTTCTAGACACACTTAACTCCTTGGCTCCCATCAGGAAAATAAGAATCAAAACCCAATATGCCCCCTGGCTAACTCAAGCCATTCATACACTTATGATACTTCCACTGATCTTCATCCTACAGAGAGCTTTGTATCTTAACTAAAAAAAGGTTACCCTTAACAAGGAAAACTATTTCCAAAAAACTCTACATAATACTCACTCCAACCCCCAAAAATTCTGGCAATCAGTAAATAAACAACTGCATCCTGGTAGCCCCTCATCACCTAATCCATGCCCTAACATCTCTCCCACTGATACTACTACATTTCCTAATTCCATCTTCATTGACTCTATTTCTAATCTAACCAAAAATGACACCATCACCTACCCCACTTCTCCTTCATCAACCCACCCAACCCCCTTCTCTCTTAAACCCATCCCCATGACTTATATCAAATAACTCCTTAGCAGACTTAAAACATGTTTTCCATCAGCTGATAACTTACCTCTTCATTTCTTAAAACTTGCCGCAAATTCTATCACCTACACCATCTCCACCTTAATCAATAGGTCAATCAGAGAAAACACTGTACCTGAAATCTGGAAGAAATCCTATGTCATACCTTTACATAGAGGTGGCAGCATAAATGACCTCTCAAATTTCAGGCCCATTGCCATTAAATCTCCCCTGTCAATTTTTTTTAAAAAGTGCATCCACAAACAGCTCCTTGATCACCTCTTCCTAGAAAATCTGCTTAGCCCTACACAGCATGTTTTGTCCCCAAATCACAGTATAGCTACTGCTCTGATATTATTCACTAATTCTGTCACAAATTCTTGTGACAACAAGCAGCTAATCTCATGTTTGTTTCTGGACCTCTCCAAAGGCTTAGACACTGTTTCTCACCAATTACTTGTATCCAGACTAGCTACCCTTAATCTCTCCTAATCTGCACTTTCTTGCTTCTACAGCAATCTGCCCAACAGATGCCAGAATGTTAAATGTCAATCTAACTTTTCTCCCTTCTTACCAATACAAACCGGGGTACCCCATAGCTCCCATCTGTGGACACCTATTATTAGCTCCATCCTTGGACACTTATTATTTAATATCCTTACTAATGAAATACACTCTTCCTGTCCACACTCTTCTGTCATACAATATGCTGATGATTCCACTATTATCTCTTTCTCAGACAATATCACCCACCTTCACACCCTCACCCTAGAGTCTCTTTACTCAGTTGAAAAATGGCTAAATTCCAAACAATTGCTACTTAACCCTAAGAAAATAAAATTTCTCCTATTCCTCCCTAAATCTCTCCAACATCATAAAGCTACCTTTATGGTCTGCTCCCTTAACAACACCATCATCTCTGTTAAACCTCATACCAAATTGATAGGCATTATTATCGATGACCAAATAAAGTTCAATCTCCAAATTCAGCAGTGCATCAAAAAGGTACATCAAAGATTAGGCCTGCTATATAGGCAGAATAAATCTCTCACACATCTCTAGGCTCTCTCTTGCACAAGCATTCCTACTTCCCACCCTTCTTTATGCCACTCCTACTCTCACTAATATCCAGTCCAATCATCTGTCGAAATTGGAACTCACCTATAATAAAATTGCAAGATTTGCCTCTAACCAACCCTACCATTCTTACCACTGCCTAGCCTTGGAAAACTTGCAGTGGCTGGAATTTCTTCATAAAATCCTACTACCCCAGCTTCTCATAATAACTCACTCTATCTTACATGAACTGTCCTTCTGTGCCTCTGTCTCTACCCTCATCCAGCTCTATACTCCCAACCACGCTTTCTATAGCTCCCAACAGCATCTTCTGCAAATCTATGCACCCAACAAAAACATTGGTAAACTCCTCTACAGCTACTCAGTGGCAAATGCTTGGAAAAAATTACCAGTAATTGTTTGACAGATCTCTAACCCCAACTCATTCAAAACAACACTAAAAGAAACTCTGTGTATATCATGGACATGCTTATGCTATGACCCAACTTAATCCACCTCCCCTAGTGTAACATTACTGCAGCAACCTTTTCTCCCACCTCTCTCTGCTTCTGCTTTTAATAAAGTCTACTAATAGGTTCATAGGTTCATAGGTAGGTACTAGGCTATCTGCCTGAGGGCATTTATAAGCCTAGCCAGAGTGTGTCAATTTTCGCCGCCCCATTGATTAATTAACTGATCTTCTGTCAAGCAGAGCAAATGAAGTGTTCCCAGGGGTGTATTTTCTGTTACCCATCCACTAGTCAAGGTTTTTCTTGAAGAGTGTTAGTGAGGGGCTCTGCCTGATGTAATTTGGAATTTTGTTCCCAAGCATGGGGAGTTTCTGTGACAGGAATCTATCTCTCCAGCATGTTCTATTTATTGTTGTAGCAAGGTTTAGCTCACTAGAGCGCGTGGCTCGCAGTGATTTGGATTTCTTTAGGTGGAGCACGTCCATCAATTCTGAGTTGGACATGGCTTTGTAAGTCAAGCAGCGATCACCTCTGAATAAGTGATATGCCACTGAGTACAGCCAGAGTTTTTTTAGTCAGGCTGCATAGGACATATGTTTGAGGTCAGTAATCCTCTTGGTGAGGTACTTTTGTGGTCTTTCCAGCTGTTGGAAGTGTCTTGTGAGGTATATCCCAAATGGGGCATTATACTCTATGATGGGTCTAATGAGTGACGGGCAGTAGGGCACTATAACCTCTTTATTTCTAGATGCAAACCCTTTAGTAATTAGATGGGCCACATAGAAGGATTTCCTAACTACTTTGGCATATGATTGTCAAAGGAGAGATTACTATCTAAGGTTCCCATATCTCTTATTACCTCTTCTGTATTAAGGGGGCTGCCACCTATGTGATAATTCGTTGGTGTTTTGTTTTTCCCAAATGGGATGACTATGCATTTTTTGACATTTAGCTTGAGGCTGTGACTGTGACAACAGGTGTCCATCTCAGTAAGGCCCTTTTGGAGGATGTCCATGTCAGCTGGAGACTCAATTATGGCTCCCAGTTTGCAGTCATCAGCAAACTTGGTTAGCCATAGTCCTCATGTGTTTGCCTGTACTTCTGAGAAGTATATGCTGAACAGCAGGGGTTCCAGGACCGAGCCTTGTGGGACACCACTTGTGACTGGTTTAGAGTCGGACCTGGATCCCGCCCGTGAGTTCTGTCTGTAAGCCAGTTGGCAACCCATCCCATGATGTAGGGGTTTATGTTCAGACTGGTGAGTTTTTCTGTAATACTCGAGTGGGGAATGGTAGGGAAAGCCTTGGCAAGGTCAAGGTAGGATGTGTGAACCACCTTTCCCTGTTCTATGGCCCTGGTGACTATCTCAAAGAAGTCAACCAGGTTTAGTAGGCATGATCTGCCCTTAACAAAGCCAAACTGGGTTGGGTCAAGTGTTTGGAGGTTCCCAATGTCTTTGTTAATGAGTTCCATGATGATGCTCTCCATAGCCTTGCAGACCAGGCAAGTCAGGCTTATGGGCCAATAGTTACCAGGTCAGTTGTGGCCCCTCCTTTGTGGAGAGGAATAACCATTGCTGTGCGCCATTCTATGGGCATGTTGCCTGTGGAGAGGCTGAGGTTGAACAGCGTGTTTAGGTGGGGGGTTAGTTCATTCTGTAGTTTGTGCAAGATGCAGCCTGGGACACCATCTGGTTCCATTGACGCTGTGTTTTTGGCTTTTGAAAGGGCTGTTTTCACCTGTGCATCTGTGATTTTTGGGACACTACACTTTTCCGGTATTGTTGTGGGCCCTTTTGGAGGTGAGAGCGGGGTGAAGTTTGCACAGAATCTATCTGCCAAGATGATGGCAATATCAGTAGGTTCAGTATATTTTGGGCTATTTTGCACTAGCTCAGTCCATCTCTGCAAGTTGCCACTTAGATTCTTAACTTAGCTAAAGAAGGCTTTGTGGTTATCTTTTGAATCCTTGGCTATTTTTCTTTTGAAGTTAGCCTTAGATGATTTCATGAGGGACCTTAGTTTTTTACTGATACTGATCAGGGATGTCTTTCCTTCTTGAGATTTGCTTTTTTTCTGAACTAGTTTCCTCCTTCTATTGTATAGCCTGTTTATTGCAGGGGTCCACCAAACTGGTTTCCTTCTCTTAGAGGAGTGAGTCTTGGTTTGCTAGGGATGGCACGATCCATGCATCCTTGTAGGTGCTTATAGAGTGCATTTGTAAAGGTGTCTGTTATCCTTTAGCGTGGGGGCTGTGAAACTTACCACTTCTGTCTTAAGTAAGGTGAAGTTTGCTTTAGAAAAGTTTTTTACTGTGGTTTCCTTAGTTGGGGTGGTGATGGGGTGTGGACATCCAGAGTGATTAGTTTATGGTCTGATCTAACCAGTGACGGGTTGACCTCCGGTGTGGAACACCTGTCGCCAATGTTGGTGATGACCAGGTCCAATATGTTTTCACCTCTGGTAGGGGAGTTTACCAGCTGATCCAGGGCATTTGAGTTGATGAATTACAGGAAGCGCTGGGCCTGGGAATTTGTACTCGAGTAGTTTTCCCAGTGAATGGTAGGGTAATTGAACTCACCCAATATCAGGGTGTTCAGTAGGACCTTCATGTTTTCCAGTGTCTCCAGAAAGGTGGGGTGGGGGTCCTGGGTCATGGAGGGTGATCTGTAGCAGGCCACAATTTGCATTGCAGATTTGCCCATTGTTAGTTGCACATGGATGATCTCAGAGGTATCATGCTATGCCACTAACCTGGAGGTGTAGGTATCCTTGATGAATATGGATGCACCCCCTCCTTTTGTATTTCGGTCCGTGTTCTATGGCTGAAATGTGTGGTATGAATTGTAGCCTGGTAGTGCTGGGGTGCTCTCTGAATCCTTGAACCAGGTTTCAGTTACTGCACAGATGTCGATGTTCTCCATACTTAGGAGTGGTTTGAGCAGGTGCATTTTGAGATTTAAACTCCTGGCATTGAGTAGCATAACCATCAAGTTTTTTGTTAATTGTGCTGTTTACAGAGATGGGTTTGACTTTTGAACCTTGCCTAAAAAAGGCACTATGGAGGCAGCAAGAGCCTTGGCCATTATTCGAAAGCCAAGGGGTAACAGGCGCAAGCCATCTCTTGCGAAGCAAAGCAGCTTGTTGAGCATATTGTCCCAGGCTGACAGACACTGGATCCCCTTTGAATGACACCAGAAGCTCAGCCAATTGTTGAAATTTATCATTTTTTCTTTATACTGAGCTATCATTCTTGGTGAGGGCAGGATGCTACTCAGGGTCAGGGTCATACCAGCCTGGGCTGCATGATCAGAGAGCTCTTCCATGTCTCTTTTCATGTAGTCCAGGGAGGTATGTCTCAGGTCATTCACACCAAGATGAACAATGACAGAGGCATATTTGTACTTGTTCTAGAGTGACCTGAATGCTTGTGTTATGTGGCGTATTCTGGCTCCCGACAGGCAGATAACAGTAACGTTCTGCTTGTCCAGCCTAGTGAGTGGGATGTCAGTGTGCCTGACTATAGTGTCATCTTTTACTAGTGTGTTAGGTATTTTATTTTGCCTTAAGGGCTGTGATTGTGCGGCACACTAATTTTGTGTTTTATGTGTTGTCTGGTTTGTGACGGGAAGTGCAGGTTGTTTGGGTGTCTGCTTTGGAGGTCTCTGATGCTTTTGCAGGTTTTTATTTAGAGCCTCTGAGTATGATTTTGTGTATTTATGTGTATTTTTTGCCAGTGCTGTTTTAGTAGGTCTGTGTGCGGCTGGAGGTGTGGTGCAAGTGTTAACCTTCTCTTGACTGTCTGTTCCTGTCTTGGGTGGAGACAGCTTAGCTTTCAGTTTGGCTGTATAGCTGTATCTCTCGCATATGTTAGTGTTTTGTAGTAGGAGGAGAGGGTTGTCTGTGTACATGAGGCAGTTGTAACATTGCCTCAGAATACCCAGATTCACCAGCTGGACTGGAGAGTGCACCTGAAGTTGCCCTTTGGTCATGCCTGAATAGTAGGGTGAGCAGTTTGGTCGCTTGGTTGGTGAGAGGTGAATAAAGAGCCTTGCCCTGCTGGGCAATCAGTGTCAGGGTATATTAGGACTTGCTATTAGGTCTGAGCAAGTGCTGAGCTGTAAGATGCTTTTTGAGTGCTTAGGTTGAGAGTTAGACTAGTTTCAGGGAAAAAACTGAAGAAGAGAGTTAGTGGAGCCAGGAATAATTTAACACTAGCTAACTGGCACTTCCCGGTGCACAAAACCGTGCAAACGCAGTTTTTATAGTAGAGAAATGAAAGAGATAGAAATTAGCCCCAAATGGCCAATAAACTACTAACTTCTGGGCTGGAACCACTCCTCCCAGGACAGATAGGTTGCTCAAAGCTCCCCTCTCTCACCGGTGAACAGAGAAACTTCCTTCTATCCAAGTAAGGTATGGGCAACTCAGAAACTAGTACCACAGTTCTGAATTCAGCACTAGCCTGAAAACTGGACTATACTAGCTTAGAAAGGCGAGAAACAAGGAATTATTTTTTGTTTTGTTTTTTCTGAAAAGAGAAGGCAAAAACAGTAAAAAATACACTTAAAACAACTTTAAACAACTACAAATGATCAGAAAAGGCTATCACACTTTAGGGTGTAGCCTACAACAGTTACAAATTATTTAAACAAAAAACAACTTTTTAAAAGTGCAGGCAGTCAAATAAGTACAATATGTGAAAAAAACAAGCTTTTAAATCACAATAAATGCTGGAAAATCTGTGTTTAGGCGGAAAACAGTTAAGTACAGCAAGAAAGTACAGAAAACTACTTCATCACTCCAAAGTCTCTCTTCTAAGCTAGAAGGCTTGTATCAGTTTAAGGCTTTCTAGTGCTACCCAGTAGGTTAGTTACAGGAAAGATGGGAAACAAGCGCAGATGTGGCCTTTTAAACCAGAAAGTTGAAAGAGATGGACAAACTGTCCAAATGGTCAATAAACTACAATTTCTGGGCCAAGAACCTTTATTCTCATGGTAGACAGGCTACCTAGTGCTTACCACTCCCACTGATAAGCTGATAACCTTTCAACACAGAAAGGCTTGCGGGGCTCAGAAGCTTACCAACAGTCCTGGATACAGCAACTCTGTATCTGGAATAGGCTAGTTACAGGAAAGGCGGGAAACAAGTGCAAGTGCAGCTTTTAAACCAGAATGTTGAAAGAGATGGAAAAAACTGCCCAAATGGCCAATAGCTACAATTTCTGGGCCAGAAACCACTCCTCTTGTGGTAGATAGGCTATCTAATGCTTACCACTCCCAGTGATAAGCTAGAAGGCTTCCCTCCAACACAGAAAGGCTTGGGGGGCTCAAAAGCTTACAAAGAGTCCTGGATACAGCAAATCTGTGCCTGGACTAGACTAGTTACAAGAAAGGCAGGGAACAAGTACAAGCGTAGGCTTTTAAGCCAGCAAGTTGAAAGAGATGGAAAACTGCCCAAATGGCCAAATAAACTACAATTTCTGGGCCAAAACTCACTCTTCTCGTGGAGGACAGGCTACCTAGTACTTACCACTCCCACTGATAAGCTAGAAGGCTTCCTGCCAACACAGAAAGGCTTGGGGGGCTCAATAGCTTACTAACAATCCTGGATACAGCAATTCTGCAACCGGACTAGGCTAGTTATAGGAAAGGCGGGAAACAGGCACAAGTGTGGCTTTCAAACCAGAAAGTTGAAAGAGATGGAAAAAAACTGCTCAAACAGCTAATAGCTACAATTTCTGGGCCAGGACCACTCCTCTTGTGGTAGATAGGTTACCTGATGCTTACCACTTCCACTGATAAGCTAGATGGCTTCCCTCCAACACGGAAAGGCTTGGGGGGCTCAGAAGCTTACAAAGAGTCCTGGATACAGCAAATATGTACCTGGACTAGACTAGTAACAGGAAAGGCAGGAAACAAGCGCAAACACAGACTTTTAAATCAGAAGGTTGAAGAGATGGAAAAGCTTCCCAAATGGCCAATAAACTATAATTTCTGGGTCAGAAGCCACTCCTCCTGTGGTAGATAGGTTACCTAGTGCTTACCACTCCCACTGATAAGCTAGGAGGCTTCTCTCTGGGGGTGTCAGAAGCTTACCAATATTCCTGGATACAGCAAATATGTACCTGGACTACACTAGTTATAGGAACGGCAGGGACCAAATGCAAAACGGGCTTTTAACCAGAAAGTAGAAAGAGATGGAAAAACTGCCCAAATGGCCAATGAACTACAATTTCAGGGCCAAAACACGCTCTTCCCATGGTAGACAGGCTAACTAGTGCTTACCACTCCCACTAATAAGCTAGAAGGTTTCCTTCCAACACAGAAAGACTTGGGGGGGGGCTCAGAAGCTTACCAACAGTCCTGGATACAGCAAGTCTGTATCTGGACTTGACTAGTTACAGGAAAGGCAGGAAAAAAGCTTAGAATTTTTTTTTTGTTTTTTTTTTTTTTGTTACAGAAAAGCAGCTAAAACAGCAGTAAATACAATTCAAATTGTAGTGCAGGCCAGCACACCCACATGTGTACAACACTATGGCAAATACAGTTCAAATAAATGCAATTAAATTAACAAATGACTAAACAAGTGCAGAATGCAGTAAATTAGAAGGCTACTAACAAGCAGTAATAAGTGCAGAGTAAGAGCGACTGAACAGATAGCACGCAGAAGAGTAACTAAGACAGCTATAGTAAGAGCAGCTGGAAAAAAAAAAAAAAATATATATATATATATATATATATATATATATATATATATATATATATAGATATATTTTTTTTTTTTTTTTTTTTTTTGAGGGAGGGAACAGAGCAGGATTAAGAGGCTACAGGGGTTGTCCTTCCCAAATGCTGTCTTTGTACACAGTAGGAGTGCCTGAAATCAGAATATGATCTCACTGCACTCAGTTGAGTGAGCAAATGAGATGGGCCTAGAAGGAGTATCCAAATAAAAATCTACAAGGGGTGGGGAATTTCAAAGCCACCAACATTAACATCAAAACAAGAACAGGGAGGATGAGTGGGGAACTAACTGTAGAGAGACAGCCACAGCTTCAGTTGAGTTAATATTCAGTGAAAAACACAAATAAATAAATTAAATACAGTACTATATGCAAAAGAGCCGATAAAGGTGTACTTAAATTCACTTATACATCCAGCTGATTTCAGGTAGATGTTAGCCGGCCAAAGCTCTGATATTAAGCAGAGATAACTCAAAAAGTACCACTTATATAAGGCAAGACAGAATGTCAGTGATGAGCTGAAACTACCCCCCACTGTTATCAATGGCTACACAGAAATTCTAAAAAGTACTCTGTAGAGAGACAGCCACAAATTCAGTTCAGCAATAACCAATGATGCGGTGTGGTATATTGAAGATTTACCCACAGTTGGTGTGGTTTAATCATGAGTGTGAAACCCGAGTGATTAAACAAATGCGACCGTGGGTAAATCTTCAGTATACCACAACCACGGAGTCAGTTATTGCTATTATACAATGACATTATTTAAGAAAAAAAAATACTTACTTTTCTTAAATAATGTCTTTGTATAACGGCGGATTACTGTTCTTCTGCTGGTTGTAGTATACTGTTTCTTTGTTTTGATGTACTGCGCATGTGTACTTGCATTTTCACGCATACCCAGTACATCTGTGCTTTGAAATGGAAGCAACAGAGAAAAGAAAGTCTCCAGTGCTCTGTTTTCTCTCTTTTTTTTTTTTTTTAATTGTAAAAAAAAAAAAAAAAAAAAGGTTTTGGGGCACTTTATACCAGGCGACCGGATCTTTTTCCATTGGTATATTTTGGGGTTTACAATGGGCACGCTGGTTGGGCTAGCCAATCAGCATGCATGTTTTCGAATGTTAATAGGGAGTCATTGTATAATAGTCAATAGATCATACAGCTTCCACAGCTGTAGTCTTGGAAATTGGCTCTTGCCCTGGGCTTATCTTCTGTTTATATATTTCTTATTTTCTGTTTTACAATGGTGCTGCGGTAGCGTTGCCGCTACACAGTAAGACGTTGTCCTGTTCGATTCTCAGCTAGAGCATCTTCTGTGTGGAGACATGCATGAATGGGCATACCTTCATTGAAGGTTGTGCATCAGAGTCGGCAACTCGGTACGTAAAAATCTACTGCCAATCATTAGCAGACCGGAGTTCTGCTGTGGCGACTCCTAACCGGGAAAAGACGAAAGACACAACAACAACAACAACAACAACTTTCTGTTTTACAAACATATCTATATTTTCTGCATTCTGCTTAATATGGTATGAAACTTCATACTATATTATGTTCTCAATTTAATGACCATTTTCCAGCATGCTTCAACGTACATCTCATACATATTGTAATTATTGTAATTTTAGTTATAACTCTGTCATGTGATTACTTTTGTTACTCGTACTTTTTGGAGCTTTCCTCCTCAGGCCTCCACTGGAAAAGGGCTGCTGCCCAGTCTGACTAACGAGGTCAACAAATGTCAAATAAATAAGCATGTGTGGGATCCTAAAATATAGTATGACACACAGTCTACAGTTGCAACAAATTCAGCATACACAAAGCAATGTAACAAGACTGGTTTGTTTGCTTTGGTTTGCATTCATTGCCAACTATACCTTTGTGAGTAAGGGGAAAATAATTTCTCATTGTAAATGTTATTCCTTCTTTGCTTGAGGTACAAAGCTTTGTGAGCTGAGAATTGTTCACTGCTCATCCTGCATCCATCTACCTACAGCCCCTTTTCCCATTTTATGTCATGCATATTTATTTCAAATAAAAACATGCCATTAAAAATGGGTGGCTAGAAATTATTTTACATTACAAATAGGAAAATGGTAATACACAATATGAAGCTGTAACAGTAATGTCAGTAGCCTAAGCAGCAATTATACTACACATGCATGCATGTACCTATATATCATATTAGTTCTCCAACGAACAGTCATACAAATCATTTATAAGTACATATTCTGGGGGTGCATTACAAGCTTAATAAAACTTAATTGGGTTCAGCCAAAGATACTTCTCAGCTCATGACAAAAAGGCAGTCTTGGTTATTAGACTTAATGTGTTCACAAATGTCACAATCTACCAAGTTAGAGGCTTTATCAATGTCATTGAAAAGAGGAATCTCTACTAGTCTGCCTCTGGTAGACTAGTTAGTGAAACAAAAGTATGACATCATGACATCTCCTACAAATCAGTAATGAGCTATATTATTCATTTCCATCCATATTTCATGAGTGGAGTCCAATAGGAGCCCAGTGAACAGCTGCATTCAGACTCACAGTTTACTAGGCAAGTATGGAACAGAAGTATACTACATTACTCAAACCGCTGAATCACTTACAAATGCCTTCTACCAGCACCTGCAGGGCTGCATGGATCAGGCAATCCCAAGCAAAACAAAGACTCTTTGTACCAAAGGCAAGCGTCCAGTCTGGTGGACCCCAGCCATAAACAAACTCTACAACAAAAGGAGAAAACTACTACAAGACAGAGCAAAATCCTTAAAAGGTAAGACCCTTGATCACTATAAGTAAAAAGCTAAGAGCTCTCATAAAATCATCCAAAGCTAATTTTGAGAGAAAAATAGCTAAGGACTCTAAAGACAACCATAAGGCATTCTTTAGCTATGTCAGAAACCTAGGAGGAAACTCCCAGATATGCTCAGAATTAGTCCAAAATGATGTGAAGATTACTGATCCTACAGACATTGCCAACATACTGGCTGACAGGTTCAGTGCAAACTTCTCCCAAAGGAGAGATATCTATACCAAATGATTGTAGCCCCCCAAACATCTCTAAAGCCCAGGTGAGAACTGCTCTCTCCAAGGCAAAGAACACAGCATCCATGGGACCTGATGGTGTCCCCGGCTGTGTGCTCCACAAACTCAATGAGGAATTAAACCCACAGTTAGGACAGCTGTTTAATCTTAGTCTCACCTCTGGATACGTACCCAGGGAGTGACGCACAGCGACTGTGGTCCCACTTCACAAAGGCGGTGCCTCTACCGACCCTGGAAATTACCGTCCCATTAGCTTGACAAGCCTTATCTGCAAAGCCATGGAGAGGATCATAATGGATCTCATAAATAAAGACATAGGGAATTTGCAGACTTTGGATCCAACCCAGTTTGGCTTTGTCAAAGGCAGATCATGCCTTTTAAACTTGGTTGACTTTCGAAACAGTCACCAAGGCCATTGACGAGGGAAAGGCAGTCCATACAGCCTACCTAGACCTGGCGAAGGCTTTTGATACAATACCCCACTCGGGTAACATTGAAAAACTCATCAACTTAAATGTAAACCCATACATTACAAGATGGGTTGCAAACTGGCTGAGTGATAGAACCCACAGGGTCAGAGTTGCTGGCGCCATGTCAGACTCAAAGCCTGTCACAAGTGGTGTCCCACAGGGCTCAGTCCTGGGCCCACTCTTGTTTGGCATCTACTTTTCTGAAGTGCAAGCAAACATAGGAGGGTTATGGCTGACAAAGTTTGCAGATGACTGCAAATTGGGCGTCGTAGTCGAAAACACATCTGACACAGATATCCTTCAGAAGGGTCTCACAGAAATGGATAACTGGTGCCAGAGCCATGGCCTAAAGTTAAATGCCAAGAAATGCATAGTCATACCCTTCGGGAAAAACAAGGTTACCCCTAGCTACCATATAGGTGGCAATCCACTGATCACAGAAGAAGTTATCAGGGACCTGGGGACCCAGGTTGACAGTAGCCTTTCATTCGACACTCATATTGCTACAGTAGTTAGGAAGACCTTCTACATTGCCCACCTTATCATGAAGGGATTCACATCTAGATCAAGGGAGGTCATAGTCTCCCTATACTCATCACTCATCAGACCAATGATTGAGTACAATGCCCCATTCGGAATGTATCTGACCCGACACTTGCAGCAGCTGGAGAGGCCACAAAAGTTCCTCACCAAAAGGATAAAGGGTCTCAACAATCTGTCTTATGCTGCCTGACTGAAAGAACTCCAGCTATATTCAGTTGCTTACCGCTTGCTCAGAGGTGACCTGTGCCTGACATACAAGGCCATGTCAAACCCAGATTTGATGAACATGCTTCATCTCAAAAAATCTAGATCCCTCAGAGCCACAAGGGCGGGAGACTTAAACCTCGACACGGTTATTAATAGGACATGCTGGAGGGATAGATTCATCACCCAAAGACTCCCTATGCTGTGGAACAAAATCCCGGTATATGTGAGGCAGAGCACCTTGCTCTCCTTGTTCAAGAGGAATCTTGACCAATGGATGGGAGATCGCAGATACACCCCAGGGGTTACCTCAGTGTCACTGCTCGACAGAGGCACAGCAAAATAATGGGCATAGTTTCTCCAAACTAAAGGGGTGGCGTAAGCCACAAAACTATGGGTTAGGCTTGTAAATGCCCTCGGGCAGATAGCCTAGTATGAACCTATGAACCTATGAACCTAAGTAGATTGGCAGATCTTTCTTCTGTATCAAATGCACTACAAAGACATATAGGGACAATTTAAAATTTCCAGTCCAACTAGTGCATATCTTGAGATGTGGGAGAAAAATGTGATCACAGGGAGGACATGCAGTATCCATAAAGAAAACACTACAGGCAAGAACTGAACCAAAGAACTCCTTATTGTGAAGTGAAAATGCTACTCATTTTCCTTCGTCAAATTACATGCTGAATTTTGTTAGATATGATGATGGCCAAGCTGGTTTGCTACCAACATTACAGAGTGGGACACCAACCATAAGGGACAATAATCTTAATGTGTGTTTACAAACTAAGAACAGAGGCAATCCAGCAGTAAGGGCTATTGATTATAAATGACAATTTTCTTTTCCGCAGTATATGCAAAATAGAAAATAGTGGGTGTTATTTTCAAATAGGCATTCTTCTGTCCCAAAGAAAGTGTTATGCCTAATCAGGGGTTTTATTGTTTAATAACAAAGGTAGCATTTTCATGATTGGCAACATATTTTCAGAGCAAATACTTTTTATGCTTGAGTCAGTTATTGAAGACAAAGTGAGGCTATCAGAAACAATTCCAGTTTTACAGTACAAATCTGACAGTATACCAGTTTTAATTGGCAAGTTTCTTTTCTGCAGTTTATGTCAAATAGAAAATTATGAACTTTATTACAGTACATGTTCTCCCCTAACTGGTGCCATTGCTAATCATGGATTTTTATTGTTTGATAACACAAGTTATATGTTTATGCATGGTGATGTATTTTTTGAACAATCTCCGTTTACCCTTCAATCAGACATTCTAGGTAAAGTGATGCTGTGGGATTCAAACCGAATTTTATAAGTATGCTTGATTAAGAAAATGTTAATACAGTAATTAACAGATGCTGGCATATTTTGAATGCCTCTGAACATACTCATAAGTTTATCTCTGCAAAACCTTTGTTTGGCTATATAGGGGCTCAGAATTTGAAGAACTTGCTCTGCTACAAGGAACAGAGCATGCTTAGAAATCTAAGATATAATTCAAGAGCAGACACTTTTCCTTGCCATAAATGTAACTTTTGTAGACATACTTGGAGAAATAGTTATTTTAAACATCCAACATTTAAAATATCTTTAGTTTTAAAGGATATGCTGATTGTATAGTTAGCACAATGTCAAGCATGAATTCACTTCTATTTAGGCAAAACAGATCAAAAATTAAAATAACATACTGGTAACCATCTATTAGAAATTAGGAGAGTCATTGAGACAAATGCACTTTACAAACATATTACTAATAAAGATTCTAGACATAGAATATTTACGTTAAAAATGTATTGTGCTTAAACTGGTTATACCAGATATCAGAGGTGGTGATATTAATTTAAAACAGAGAATAATAAATATAAATTGAGCAATTTACTTTGCGCTGATATTTCCCATGTTTGAATGAATAAACTTATATAAAAAACTATATGTCTTTCATTAGATGTCATGTGACTTTTTAACTTATAAATGGATATATTTCCATTTTAAGTAAAAAGTCTACACCTGATGAAGCAGCAAGTGAAAGCATTTTAGCTTGTGTATTTAATAAATAATTTTGGACTTTATTCTTCCATTCCTGGTAATGTGAGTGCAATTTTGGTGCGTACTTCTAATTTTGTCTACACTTGTCTTTATCTGCACAGCATTTCCCATTTACTTATAATATAAATTTTACCCCAGGATTGCCAGAGTAAACTGCTGAATGCTTTATCCCATGAATGGGTCTCTTCAAAGGTAATATGTAATTATTGACCATGGAATGCATGAGGCCAATCTAACATGGGATGGGTAAGTTTTAAATCTGCTTAGCCAAGGTATGATTGCAAAAGACCAAGTGTAGCCCTATGTCTACCACAGCCTTAATGCTTAGAGAGTTTCCCCTAACATCCAATAACTTCTTTTGACTTGACAGTCTGTACCCTTGACTGTACCATGCCTCCCCTTTAAAGGCATCTCATGCAAATTGTATTTACTCTCATTTGGGAAAGCAGATGCAATATCCGAGGTCAGTGATGCATTTTTATAGGTAGTATGCAATTACTTTTTACAAATCTTTGGAAGCATGCCTGTTTTTCTGTTTCCACCCTGTGAAAGCATGTTGGAAAATAACTATGTTTAATATTACATACATACATGAACATTTTTATTTTGAAATAGGTTTATAGATTCATAAGTGCATACTGGCTAATAACCACTAGGGCCCTTATAATCCTTGCCATGCAACCCACATGTGATCCACAAATTAAATGTATATAGGTGGTGATTTATTGACTGCTTCTGTCCATCAGACATAGGAACCACACCAGGGGTGAATTTCCTATTACCCATCCATTGGACCAAGATGTGCTTAAAAAGGGATAGGGAGGAACTCTGTTTCACATGGATGGGGAGCCTGTTTGAGATCATGGGAATTCTTTGAGAAGCATATCTGTCTCTACAACATGTCCTATTTATATTGCAAGCAACATTTAAGCATTTTAATTTAGTAGTTCTGATGCCATTTGTGGATGTGCAAAAGGTTCATTAAAACAAGGTCCAGGGATGCCCTATATGATAGGCAAAAATCACCTCTCAGAGGTCTGTTGTTGTGTCTTTCGGCTTTTCCCAGTTAGGGGTCGCCACAGCGGAACTCCGGTCCGCTAATGATGGGCAGTAGATTTTTACGTGCCGAGTTGCCGGCCCTGACGTATGATACCCAATAAAGAAACAGGGCTTAGAGATGACCAGAGTAGGACATTGTGTTTACTCCCTATATTCTTTTTTTGTAAAGAACCTTTATGGACGTTCCAGTTGCTGCATGTGTTTGGTCAACTACATACTGAAGGGGTATTATACTCTGTGATGAGTATGATGAGGATGAGGGCTGAATACAGTAGTGTGATGACCTCTCTAGATCTAAATGCCATACCCTTACTTATAAGTTGAGCAACATAGGATTTTCTTACTACCTTGGACATATGGTGGTCAAAGTAAGTTATTATCTACAGGAGTGCCCAACTCCCTGACTAATGAATCAACTTTTAGTGGTGTTTTATTGAGACGTAGTTACCCAGGGTGGTAGAATTCTCAGAAAGTATTATATTGCATTTTTGGTATTAGCACCAAGCACTTGTCTGTATTAGACCTTCCTGTAGGGTTTTCTCATCTAGCAGGATTCAGTGACTGCTCCCAGTTTGCAATCATCTATGAACTTGGTCAGCCAAAGGACTCTGACATTAGCTTTGACATCTGAGATGTAGATGTCAAAGAGGAGTGGGTCCAGGACAGAGCCTTGGGAGACTTCACTGGTGAATGGCCTCTTTGTGGAGGTGGCCTCACCAATTCTAACCTCCTGAGTCCTATCAGTGAGCCAGCTAACAAACCAGCTTGTTATAAAGTGATTTATACCTAGATCTATAATTTTGTTGACAGTGCCCGTGTGGGGTATTGTATTAAATGCTTTAACAAGATGTAATTAGGCAGTATGTACAGTTTTCCCCCTCATTCTCATTGCTTTTCTGACCACTAAATTCAGTAAGCAGGAACTTCCTTTGAAAAAGCCAAACTGGGATGGATCCAGTGTCTGGAGGTCTCCTATGTCCTTGCTGATAATTTCCATGATAATTCTTTCCATGACTTTGCAAATAAGACTAATGAGTCTGTAGTTTCCAGACACTGTTGAAGGTCCTCCTTTACAAAAGGGGATGACAGTTGCAGTCCTCCATTCACAGCACAAAGCCAGTTTTATGACTATAGTTATATAATAACTCCATGGGAGCTGATGTCATATTTTATTCAGGAGGCATTCTGGGATGTTATCAAGGCCCACTGAGGCCATGTTCTTGGTTTTAGTGAGTGTAGCCAGAACATGTTCCCTAACTATAGCTGGAGGGGTTATGTTTGATGGCATTTCTGAGATGATGGTTGGGGTAGGGGCTGGAAGTGAATTTGTCCGCTAACAGCTTTACTATATTATTCGACTTAGTGAATGTGGCACCGTTAACCACCATTTCAGCCTTGTTGTGTGCCGCCCTTGAGATTTCTGGCATAGCTGTAGAAGGTCTTATGATTATCTTTCACCTGGGAGGATATCTTAACCTCAAAGTTGGCTTTGATTACCTAATTAGCCCTCTAAGTTGCCTATTTACTTTAATGAGAGAGTTTCCATTTTTATGGCAATTATCCTTCCTGATTTTTGTCATAATTTTTTTTCCTTTTTATCATATATCCTGTTTAATCTGAAAAGCCACCAGGGGGGGAGGTGTTCGAGGGCTAGTCTTGGGCTTGCATCTAGCAGGTACATCAGCCTCTATGCAGCCATTGGTATGGTTTTATAGAGTTTCTGAGAGCATTTCAGCATAGGCTGCTGTGTTCTCTGGGTTTGGAAGAGCACTGAATTTTGACCCGTCACTTAAGAAAAGGTAATCTGCCTTGGAACAGTTCCTAGCTGCCACTGGTTTTAATGTGACTATGAAGGTGATTTTGATTTTGAAGGAAATGGCTTTATGGTTGGACCTTACCAGGGAGGATGAGACATTGGGGAGGGGTTGTGCAGTGTTCTCCCATATTTGTAAGCATGAGGTCTGGTATGTCGGAGCATCAAGTGGGGTCTATTTACTATTTGGTCAAGGGTGTTTGTATTTATGAAGTCCAGGAATATCTGTGCCTGTAGATTTGAGGCTGTGTAGGATTCCAAGTCTATTGAGGGGCAATTAAAGTCTCCCATGAGCAGGATGTTAGGTTGGATGGTAAGTGTCTCCAGTAGGTCCAAATATGCATTGTGAGTTCTTGGGACATGGAGGGTGACCTATAGCTGGCTAAGATATGGTACAGAATTTCATCTATGTTGATCTGCATGTGCTGGAACTCCAGTCCATCAACCTGCTTGACCACCCTAGAGGTATGCTTATTATTGATGTATACTGTGACATCTCCTCGTTTAACCCTTTCATGTGCAGCTACTGGTGTAAAAGTGTGGAAGGCACTGAAGTCATGCACTGTCAGGGTACTCTCACCCACTTTAAACCATGTATAGGTAACTGCACAGATGTCAGTCAAGTGTGAGGAAGGCTCCTAGCATTGAGTAGTAACATCTTATGGTTCAGTTGAGATGATTTTGCTATGTCAGTAGGTTTTTCAATTTGGCATTCCCTAAAAAAGGAACTTTGGGATGGATAAAGTTTTGGATAGTATTTGAAAGCCTAGAGGAGAGAGGTGCAGACCATCCTTGGCAAAGCAACGAGGTTTGTTAACCATGCCTTCTTAACAAATATTGGATCCCCTTAAAATGACACCAGAAAGACAGACAGTTGTTGAAAGCAATCATTTTTTGCTCATATTATGGCCTCATCCCCAGTGATGGTAATTTGCTGCTCATAGGCTCGTAGCAGCCTGAAATCTCCATAATGTCTTTCTTCATATAGTCCAGGGAGGTATATCTCAGGTCATTCACACCTACATAGACTATGATGGAATCGTATTGGTACCTGTTGCATAATGACTTGAGTTCAGGCATGATTTGGCAGATTCTAGCTCCAGATAAGTAACTAACAGATATTTTCTCCATGTTCAGCCTGACTAAATGGGCATTAATAAATTTTACAAAGGAGTCCCTAAGATGAGAGTACTAGGAATTGTTTGCTTGCCTTAGGGGATTAGTGTTTAGGGCTCAGCTGAGAGTGACAGTATGTGTGGTGTTAGGTGGTGTTTTATTACGAGTGCCTTTGGACGTGGTGAGGCATAACTTTGACAATGGGTAATGTAAGCAATCTGTTGTTTAGAATGATTGCTTTTATGTGCCTCAGCATACATTAGTCTGTGTGTGTTGTGTAGTATGTGAGGTGGATGTTGTGTGGATGCTTTCAACAATCTGATGTGCACTTATATGTGAGATTTTAGCCTCCAGTGTCATTGTGTAAGTACATCACTAGCGTACTGTGTCTGTTTCTTTAAGGATTAATTGGTAGTCAGTACATTGTCTCAAGGTATCCATATCCACCAAGCTGTCTATAAAGAAGTTAAGAAATTACATATCCATACTGTCCAGTCTTTTGATTTGTGAGGTACAAGGGGGCAGTGTATTGTGGTTAAAAGGCTTTTAAGGGTGCTTTATTGGAGTATATTATGCTAAACAGTTTTAAATTCTACTAACTAATATTTACACAATACTGAATGCAACTAAATTTGTAGTTATTGCCACTTGACTCCCAACTAGTTGCTCCAAGCTTGTCAGCGCACAAGGTATTTGTACTACATTACTACTTTACAGCGTACAGTTTTATATAATATTCTTTCCAGGAATTTGCTACTGTACAGGGCATACACTTTCTACTCTACAGAGTTTTCCTTGTTTCAATCAGAAACATTGCAACTTTTTTCAGACCATATTATTTGTACAGCTAGCATAACAACTAACAACAAATACATAGCATGCTTACAGAGAAGATTGAAAATCGAAAAACAGTATCTTTAATAGTTTCAGAGGGAACTGCTGAAAATGACGTATATTTATTAACTGCAAGGAGGTGACATTTTGAAAAGATGTGCCCATTTGCTCAAAATGCCAAGTTGGTCTGGGGCAGTAAAAAGAGTTTGTGAGTACAAAATGGAATTTTTTCTCATTGCCTACACCCCTGCTGCTAACCCATGAAAATGTGTAACATTTCTGGCAGCACAGGAGAAAACAGAAAACTAACTAATGGGCCCTCTGGACAATAACATGAGTGCACTATGAGTTCTTCAGTGTATTTCTCAACTCAGATAGACCAAGCAAACACCTCATGCTATAAGATGAATAAACCAACTCCTGCTGATTTATAAAACACAGTAGACTAGACCCACAAGTGCAATGCCACCACAGACCAGATAAACAACTAGCTTGCTGAATGAAATTTCAAGACAGTCTTACAACTGTAACAGTGGGAGGAAGAACAATTTTTTTGGCACTTACGTATTATCACAACCAAATTTTTACGGAGCCATAACTTTCACTGTTCTTGCGAAATGAGTATATACATAAACAAAGCACAAATATTAACAAGAAGTTTGAAGTAGATAATTATAGAAATAATTCTTTCAGATAAATAATTTCATTTAAGTACAATGTATATAAGCAATGTAAATTGTTCTGTACTGGTAAAAACATTGCTCTGGCATGGCAACCACATTTCACATAGTATGAAATGGTAACGCATGCCACTGCTCACTGACTGCAATGCTTAGTGATTTACATGAGTGACGGCAATGCTCAGTGATTTAGGAAAAATAGTTTTTATGAGGGACAGCACAGGTAAAAAACATGCAGCATGGGGAACGTCCATTTTCGCTGATAGGATTTTACAGTGATACAAACAAGCCACAGTAGAAGAATAACTGCCTTAACGCACCATCACCACTCAACTTACAAACTTTCAAGCCAAAAGTAAGCAAACTTAAAAACAAAGTAAGTAAGCCTAATAGACCTAAAAGTCACAGACCAGTAACTTCAAGTACTGCTGCCTAAACAATATTAAACAATAGTAGTTAGGATTTTGAACACCTGTTTTCAGTATTACACAGACTCGTTTTGCGAGAACAGTGACAGTGATGGCTTCATAATAATCTGATTGCGATAATACGTAAGTACCATTTATTTTTTATTAAAAAAAATCAGTGAAATGACACATAAGCAATAAACAGTAGTGATCACTCAAAATAACTTGTGTGATTTAGCAATCAAAGAACTTAACTTTGTCTGGATGGCACTGGTCCAAGTAAAACAATTTTTGATGTAGGGTAGGACTCCAAGCTTTGTTGAGCTTCTGAAAAATGAGCAGGAGACAATATGCAGTAAAGGAGGTATACTCAAGAGCAATATTGTTTTTGTGGGTAGGTACTCAATGTCATGGATATATGGAAAATCATGGGCAAGAAGAGTTCATAAATAGCTTAAACAACATTATATAGCAATGAAAGAGAGGATAGATGGACTTTGGAAATCAGATTATCTTAAGTGGTGGAAGCCACAGACATACCCTTAGTACAAAACATCATTAAGGGTGAAAGGACTGGGGAAAACCAACCAGGCTAGCTAGAGAGCAATTTAATCAAATAGAGGCAATATTGGAGCTGTTTGAGAAACTTTAGCTTAATGTGTTAGTGGGGATGGGGCAGACACATAATGCAACTTTAAGAATCTTAAAGATAAGCGAAGATAATAGCATTAAAGCACAAACTGGAACAGAGAGAATTCTCTAACTAATGGCTTTCTACTACAGTTTAAGGCACCAGACTGTGAAAAAATTTACCAGTAACAGTTTTTATGGGAAAAATAGTAAATGACTAAGGTTCAAAATCTCACAGGTGTACACAGCTTTGCCACCGCTTAAACTATAAGACTATGCGCTAACATGGTTTAAAATACAGACAGTTTTTACAAAGTGCAGAATAACACAGAAAAAAACAATTTTCCCACAACTGTTAACAAACAAGATTAAGGTCCCAGAACAAACTTAAAAATGCAAATTGGTGGAACAGAGCAGAAAAGTACAAATTATTATTACCACACAGGTCATTAAGTGCAATTCAAATATTTAAGCAGAATTGAAATAATTAAAAGAATTTAATTATCTCTCTTTTCTTTTTTTTTCTTGTTTTTATTTATTTATTTGAAAACCTAGTTACTCAGTGTTCCACACCTCTCCAAGGCTCAGATAAAAGGCACTGAGTGGGGGTAACTCTGTGCCAAGTAGGAGGCTAGCTAGAGAGCAGTCCAATCAAATAAAGGCAATATTGGCACTCTTTCAGAAACTTTACCTTAATGTGTTAGTGGGGGAATGGTGCAGGCACAGAATGCAACTTTAAGCAGGTAAAAAATATGCAGAATATAAAATTAGATAAATTTACAGCTGATTCCAGTTTACCTGGGATGTTTGGCTGATAACAATTCATAAAAAAATGTGAATTTAGGTAAAATGGCTTTTCCCAAAGAATATTTCATGCACCTGGAAAATGATAATTGCACACATTTTTCCCTTGGCAGCAATACTGCTTAAACAAATTGTCTGTGCCCATGCCACATACCTCTCAACCTCCTAGAACAAAAAATCTGGACAAAGCCTAAAATGATGGGGAGACAAAGCCAAAAATAGGGATAGATTTCATATATTGCTTATAAACTTAGGATGTTTCTAGAATAACAGGATTTGTGTTAGCATGCATTTTCTGAGGGATATGAAGGGCAAAACTCAAATGTATGTCCTTATTTTTTTTGTGACTTCAGTTCTCAGTGATTTGCCAGAAAATAACAAATATTATGAGGGTTAGACAAAAAAAAAAAATCTGACATAATATTCTGGATGTTCTGCAAGAATCTGAACAATTGAGAGATATGGCATGCCAAATGGCATAATTTAATATGTTGGTATTTTAAAGCTCACAAATTACCTTTTATTTAACTAAAATGTTTTACTAATGTTTTAGTGTATAACATAACTAGCATGTTAAGTATATCTTTTTAACAAATGCAGTCTGTAAAAAAATCACATTTTACTAGAATACTTTTAGTTTTGTCTTTGTTAGAAATGGAACATATTTTAAGATATTAGGTTGTGCATATTAAGGTCCTTTAGACATGCAAACACAAAGAATGTTAGAGGCTGCTGTTGCTTTACTTAATGTGTATGTGCAATAGGCTGAAGTCTATGCTACTGCTGCTGCTAATAGACAGCAGCCAAAAAGGAGAAGAGTTTTCAGACCCCATTAAACTTATCACAATCCGTACGAGGTGGAAATTGTAGAGTGCTACAGGGTGGACAAAGAGACACTATAGGAACTCTGCAACCTCTGTCATCCTCAACTCAGACACAGGGCAAACTGAAGGTAACCTGTACCATGAGAGAAAAAGGTATGTGTAGCACTTAGTATTTTATCTACAAGAACCTTTCAGAGACAAATTGGGGGGGGGGTGCCACAGGCATCTACATCCAGGATCCTCCATCAATTCTTGAATGTCATACTTCAGTATACCAGTCACCACATATATTTTTCCTGTACTTCTGAGAACGGGGCCACAAATATGGAGGAGTTCTACCCTGTAGCACACTACCCTAAAGTATTGGGTGCCATAGATTCTACACATATAGAAATCAAGGCACCACCTGGAGAACAGGGAAGGGTCTACATAAATAGAAAGGGCTTCTACTCTAATAATTGCCAAGTCATGTGTAATGTTAAGGGAATCATCTTAAATATGTGTGCTTGCAACCCAGACAGTTACCATGACTCACATATCTGGCACACCTCCCAGCTGTATCAAATGTTTTCTAGGGGGTATATCCCACAGGGTCATTTACTGGAGGATGCAAGTTATACACTAGAACCATGATGACGCCCATCAGAAATGCACACCCACCCACTGAAGAATGCCACAATGAGGCACATGCTGAAACCAGAAATATCATAGAGTGTGTGTTTGGGCTGCTGAAGTTATGGTTCCAGTGCCTAGATACATCTGGGGGAGCCCTACAGTACAACCTGTGTGCAAGTACTAAAATCTTCAGTGTGTGTGCCATGCTTCACAACATCATCCTGAAAAAACAGCTTCAGCAGGATCAACAAGGGGAAGGGGCACACATCCCAGCAGCAATGGCAAGATCACCACAGCCACATGCAGGTGAGGAGTGAGAGGGGGAGCCTGCAACTGCTGTAGGTGTAGGCAGATGTAGGCATGTTCAATATGGCCTCACACTGGATAAAAGACAATTCATAACACACACACTTACCATCTAAGTGGCTAAAACCTTCATCCTACACACATACATATAGTAACAGTGATGCCAGGTAATGCTCACAACCTTTACCTACCCATGTAATGGCTGTGAACTCCTAGCAAGACTGGGCATGGTCATATCAGCTAACATCAGATGATATGCCCCTGTGGATGCAGTCCCCCTGTCAGCAAATGTTTCATTACAGACACTACCTGTTCCAATGTGTCATTCATCTGATCCACTGAATTGTTAACACAGTGAAGGCAGTCATATATGTCAGCCTGTGCCACATCTACAACCCTAAGTATTTCTCTGGAGGACCTATTGGAATGTGTCTGCGCCTCCATGATGGCCCTAAACATATGTCACGTGGCATGGGAAGACACACCTGGATCAGGTATAAGATGGACAGCAGACCTGCTCTGAGTACCCAAAACAACCCTCCTGCATGGCATGTTGCCCACACATTGTCTACAGCTATGGTGAACAGGCACTGAAGCTGTGGTAACCACACTATTTATTTATTTATTATTTTATTTTATTTATTTATCATTTGTTGACCGGGAAAGTCCGACTAGGTTCCACAGAGCCTGTTTTCAGTGGAGGCCCGGGGAGAAATGCTCCAGATGCATGTCTTTGGAATGTGGGAGGAAACCGGAGTACCCGGAGGAAACCCACGCGAACACAGGGAGAACATGCAAACTCCACACAGAAGGCACCCCAGCCAAGAATCGAACCGGTGAACCTCTTGCTGTGAGGCAACAACGTTAACCGCTGCACCACTGTGCCACCCTATGCTGATTGAGTGTCTCACCTTCCACCTTCTAATATATGAGGACTCACTGGAATGGGTTGGAGTAGACCTACTGGCTATGTTTGGTAGAATTACACAGGATGGCTGAATGCCAAACTCAGATTCAACCTCTGCACCCCCCCAGCTGTGCCTCTGCTTGCCCACCACCATCAGAGTCTGCTGATACTGTGAATCAGGTGGTTAGAGTCCTACACTTCCACTGTCAGGATCCCCTGTGATGATAAACAACAAATGCAGGACAGAAATTAATGCCTACACTAGTATAGCCCAATATATGCTAACAAACTAACAGTGGTGCCAGTATTACAGACACTACACCAATACAGACAACAGTCCTGACACCCACATTACACATATATATAAAATAAATAATGCTTTGAACTGCTCATCAGTACTGACATCAAAATGTTTGGCTTACTATGTGCCACTATTTTGCAGCCAAATTTACATTCTGCCAGATTATCCCCACATCCCCTCTCAAGCAGAAAGGCACCATGTCACCTAAATGCTTTTGACAATCACTTCATTCTTAGGGTCACTGAAGTGGGGGTTGTGGGAATTGTAATGCCTAGGTGCGATAGTCCTAGGTGACATAAAAGAAGGATAAATCACATAAATAAAAGTCCTGCTTATATATAACACAAAAGGTGTTTTTTTTTTTCAATATTGCACACTGGAGAAACAAAAAAATCTAGATATTTAATATAAAAAAGGATTTATGTAGTTGTAACATATTACAATCACACACAAAGGAAGGTTGGATCCAAAAGAAGGAGAGTAACAATATCAAAACCCTCTGTACAAACAATATTGTTTGTGCCAGTACAGAACTAGAACTTGGCTCCCCCACCCACAAAACAACAGGCAAATGACATCATTTTATTAAGAAACCATCAGTGAGCTGGTAAAACTGATATCAGATAATCTGTCCCAAAAACGTGTACACATTTACCACAGAACATTTCATTTTAAGCAATTTCCAGTCATGTCTACCTGTGGCTATCATTCCCCTAGAGGTGTCTATGCACCATCCTAGAAGGCTAACACCCCTGTGTCATTAACAATAGAGGACATTTACATTTCACTGAAATAACAATAGAAGTGTATAAAGAGAAAAATAGTTGTAACATTAGCAGTTGTGATGACAGTTAATAAGAGTGTGCATCTGAGAAAGTAAATTGCCCTAGCAGACATGCCTATGCCATCAGTACACTAAGTGCATACAGATAAAAGGGTCTATATTACGAATGCGAAAAACCATATGAGTGAATACAAAGATGTTGACCCGTATTGCACAAAGTATGGAAATCCTGAATGTACAAAACTGCAAATTCCGAAATGTTGATTTGTTTTGGTTGGCCCGTCTGTGGTATAGCTCCGTAAGGTAAGTGTGCGATAGATAGGACTTTAGTGTTAGGATTTGAGTTAAGGAAAGTGTATAGATAGGTAATGTATGCAAGGTTTAGTGTAGTGTTAGAAGTAGGGTATTTTAAGTGTATGTATGTGTATTGTTTATTTTGTTTGGATGTATGTCTGTAGGGGAAGTGTGTGGTAATTACGGACTTTAGGGTTAGGGAGGGGTTAAGGATAGTGCATAAATAGTTGTGTATGTGGGGTTTAGTGTAGTGTTGGAGGTAGGGTTTTGTTAAATGTATGTATGTGGATTATTTATTTTGTTTGGGTGTGTGTGTGTAGGGGATGTGTGTGGTAGTTACGGACCTTAGGGTAAGGGAGGGGTTAAGAATAGTGCATAGTTAGTTGTGTATGTGGGGTTTAGTGCAGGGTTAGAGGTAGGGTTTTGGTGCTTTACCTTAGGTTAGAAGTAGGGTTTGGTTAGTGTATGTGTGTGGTTTATTTATTTTCTTTGGGTAGGTAGTATGTAGCAGGTGGTGGGGTTGGCTGACTATGACAGCTCAATATTTTTTTTTTTTGTGGTATAGAGCATTCAGGATTTTTGCGGTTCGCAGTATAAGTGTCGACATTTAGGTATTCGGGAATAGGGTTTTTTGCTTTGGTAATATGGACCCCAGATAAAAGTAGAATTTGTTAATGCATGTAATTGCCCTGACAAATAGGCCTATGCCATCAGTAAACTAAGTGCATACAGATAAAAGTAGAATTTGCTAATGCATATATATATATATATATATATATATATATATATATATATATATATATATATATATATATATATATATATATATATATATATATATATATCTGTTGTTGTTTCTTTCGGCTTTTCCCGGTTAGGGGTCACCACAGCAGAACTCCGGTCTGCTAATGATTGGCAGTAGATTTTTACATGCCAAGTTGCCAGCTCTGACGCACAACCTTCTACAAAGGTACGCCCATTCACACATGTCTCTACAAAGAAGACGCTCTAGCTGAGAAACACACACACACACACACAAACACACAGATCTATACAAAATTCTTCTTAGTGACATGTGAACATATCCAGTATACAACTGAAAAATGCAACCTTATCAAGATCAGTTGTCTTCTGTGCAGATAAATCTGAAAGTAATATCATCTACTGTATTATCCACATAAACAAGTCTCGGCCATTCAGGTTCCCTAGCAACACAGTTCCTTTTTAATGTGTAGATTCATGGCTGTAAGCACAGTGAAGATGCAAATGAGGTGTGAACTCATAAGATTTGCTGAATCGCAAATACTTGGCTCTGTGTATCAAATGTAAACATAGTGCGGGCACTCTCTCAGTGTTTGTTGCTAATGTATTGTAACTGTGAATGATTACTGATAGGAGAAGGAAAACATAACAATTTAGACTCCCTTAACTCCAGTGGGTGTGTCAGCCAGGTTATAGTTAGAAAGTATAGAAGTAATTTTATCAAGGTTTTAAATGTAAGTAAGCAGCATACATTTTAGTTTCTGTTCGGTAACATCCAACCTCCCCTTCATTTCTTGACAATTGTGTATTATTGCCATATAATATCCTCACACATTTTAAGGACAATGATACAGAATGCCTTACAGACTGCATGTCTCAGATTCCTGGTCAAATAAGAGAAGAATGAGAAAGGGAAAAGACAAAACTGCATTTCTGCAAGCAATAGGCATAAATGGTTGCGTGATCACTTAGTGCACTAGATCTGAAATTAGTACATGTACAAAACTTAGAAATGTACAACTGTCATATGTTTTGTTAATAGAGATGATGTTGCAGTGGCTTCAATGCATAATGATTTTCATTCTCTTCTGCAAAGACACCCTTACTGTGTTTTGAAGCTTCATTGGTGTAAGAGTTCAAATCCTGACATGTATAAAAATATTTCACGTGTACCAACATAACATTTTCTAGTGTTGTTTAATAGATTTCTTTTCTTTTTTTTCCCCAATTTTTCTATACTTTTAATGTCTGTATCTGCACAGTGCAAAGCTTAGTACAAACAGGGAAATGGTAAAAACATAATATCATGATTAGCATTGCTTATCTTGTTTGTGTGATGCTTAGCAGTGCACAAACTTGGACTAGTGGCTCACACAAGACGCAGACAGAACACCTGCAGACAGGGTGTAGACATACTAAATGTCAAAAGGATACATTGTTGTAGTTTTTGCTTTTCACCACATAACTCCACTAAGTGACGTTGCATGGTGGTTAACACACAGAAGTTAATAATGAATAGGGAATTATCCAACTGTTATTTAACTATTTCTGTGGCAGCAGGTGTAAGTGTAGGGCTGTAATGCAATGGTCCTGGGTTCTAATACAGGGAATGCAACACATTTTTACTGTTGTGAGAGTTCAGTTTGTAGTAATGAACAGGAACATATCCAAGAGTTCTTTCAATATTCCTGTGGCAACAGGTGTAAATGTAGGTCTGCCATACATGTATGTGGCAATAGGTGTAATTGTAGGGCTGCCATACACATGCTCCTGGGTTCAAATACAGGATATTCCAGACATTTTCACTGTTGTTCCATTTCACATTATATTAGATATCAATTATAAGAATTTAAATATAATTATAAATAACAATAACTATGCATAGCAGTGGAGCTCATATGAATTATATATATGAGGGATAAGACACCCTTCCTGTGTTTTGGAGGGTCAGATGTATGACTGAGGGTATACTGTCTACTATGTTTCTTTAAGTATAATTCTGCTGTCTGGACTTGGGTTGCCTTCACACAATTAAGACACATACACGAATGAATGTATAGACAAGAACTCTATCAGATCACACACATACATGATTAACACCTCAGTCAGCTGTATTTATAAATATTTCATAACTATGTCAGAGAATCACGTCTTCTGTGGCAGTGATGGAAAATCATTGCTGCGGAAGAAAATGCTTTGTCCCTTATGCCCAGATTTGAATCTCACAATATAAAAATTAATTTTAGCAGCGTATAAAGCCAAACATACATGTATCATGTCATGAAATTTATGTCCCCAGTGCATGTCTGCAAAGGTAAATCACCTAAGGGTTACAGCAGCATACACCCCTTAAACTAATGTTGTGTCAATATTAACTTTCCAGTTTCCAAAACTGCTTTCCTCTTTGCTTGGCACTGTTGCTCTCTGCTTAACATCACAGAAATGTGGCTGGCATCATTGCTCACGTTTGCACACTACCAGTAAACAGGATAACAGGAATTGGTGGGAAATCATCATTTGCTATTGCTCTGCTTTGGGATTAGACATGTCTAGTGTTAGAGGGGAAGGTGCCCTATTTAGCATACAGAGATGAGATGGGGTGCTGTGGAATTCAGAATATTTATTGGACTTCTGGTAAAGTGCCACAGCCAAAGCATTTTGTAGGGAGACTTTTCTAGCTTCCAGTACAAATCTGAGGCTTAGGATAGTCTGGCAAAGGCTGTATCCAGTGTGACTGGCATCCACACATATTATAAAACTGTGTAGGCACCACTTCAATGACTAAAAAAAGGTGCAAGAGGGATACACTCAACCAGAGCTTCAAACTAGCAACATTCCATAGTTGTGTAAGTATGCTAATAAAGATAATTTATAATATATAGAAAGCTAAATTTAGCCAACACTGATATGCATAATGCTCTTTTGCTTTTTCTTTTCTTTTCTTTTCTTGTCACAGCTAATTCTGAAACAGAAATGAATACTCAGGCCCATGCTGAACATCTAGAGAGACTGAAGGAAGCAATGGGTATGTAGGCAGAACAAGAGAAGTATTATTATAACTTTAAAATTTAAAGAAAATGTTCTTTTCTGTACAGTAATAGCAAAGTACGCATGCATATCCTAACTGTAAATGCAAGTATGTATGCATGCATCAGTCTGTAGCATAAACCAACTTTAGGAGTCAAGTGTAAGACTGTAGTCAGAGGCTGTGGGTTTAAATACAATGAGGAACAAGTATAAAATATTGCAAAAATTAAATTCTACACAAGTGGCATAAATGCCCTGATTTTAGATTATATCTGTATAATTGGACCAAGCACATGTACAATATCTGCACATTGCAAGAATTACTTTGAGCAATCTGTAATTATAGTTTGTAGTTCTTAGAAAGTATACTTACATGTAAAACTTTAGATAAAATAGTTATATTATTGTCATAATGCATTGTATGTCACACATGATAGAATTAATTTTTTCTCTTTTCGTCTCACTCTAACCATTATCACTTTTTTATTACTTCTTGTCAAAATGTCTTCATGTCATTCATATGTAACAAATCACTAAATGCTTCACAGCACAGTGAGGTAGGCCAACCTCAGTGGCTCAGCCTGCCCCCGCCCCACCTCCTCTTGTATTGATGCCCAGCACATTTGGAACCCAACTTGGTAGTACTGCCTCTGCTGCCCCTGCACCACCTGTGCCCTCAGGTGTGCTGTGGTACCCTCTGGGAGTATTGGCAGAGGTGGGGATTTCATCACCTGCCAGGAGATGCCAGGGTTGGTGTGTAGGATTGTGCACAGCACCACTGGTGTACACCTATGCTGGATGGACAGGCTGTTCTCCTTCATGGTTCATAGAAGGAGATGTCACGCACTGCAGCAGCCAGCAAAGTAAAGGGACAGTGATGACAGTCCTGCAGGTGAAGACTAGATTCTCACTCTCACCATGTTTGATGGGCATAAGCTTGCATTGTCACCTTCATCATCCCAATCATGATGTCCCCCAACCTTTTGTGTCCCTCACCATCACATTGTCTTGTTTTGTTTGTATTTACTTCCTCACCTACCCAACTTACCTGACCCAGAAATATCAATGTCCCTTACCCAGTGATCCTCTCTTACTGAAAAAAAAAAAGGCATATGTCCCACCAAAAAAATATCATCCCATACATAGCTCTCCATTTTGCACATGTCTTCTTGACAAACTTGATTTGGTCCAATTGGCTATACAACATGATTGCTTTGTTGTCCTCCTTGTGAAGGTGACAGTCCAAATTCAGCTAATATTCTGTACATATTTTCATTTTACACGGTTGGAGAAATGGATAGCTATGTTTTTTCCTACCTCCCTTCTGCACATTCCTATATTGCTTTCCCTTTATTCTTTCACCTGGTTGCTCCCCATTTCACCACTTTCCTATCTGTCCCAAGCTGGTCAAAATAGAATACCACATAACACACATTAAGTAATAAACAAAAACAATGGAGTCCTTCACTTTTTGGCCCCTATGTTTGCACGGAGTTTGGCATCATGCACCAATGGCATTGTGCACCAATGCCAAACAATGGTGAATGACTCTTCTGTGGTGAGATCACCTCCACGCAATGCCACTTAAACACACTGCACTACAGCAACACACAGTAATACATGATGAAGGTAGCATAAAGAATAATTTCAATGTATTATCACTACTTATTTAAAAGTATTACAGACACCTGGAATTGAGCCCTATATCATCTGTGCTCCAAACAAAATCTGTCAGTGCATTTACACCTGCAGCCACAGAGTCAGCTAAACAGCAGGTGTGTTTCATCCACTCAATACTGAGAACTCTCTGAAGTTTAGTAATAAGGCTCACATTTGCATACTGCTTAACTACACACAAAAAGGGAAAGCAGTAGAAATGTGTATCTTGCATGTGCACTTTGCCAACCACCATGCAAACCCACTGCTCTGTGGTGCACTACGAAAAAGGACAATAGCATATATTTTTGGTTACTGTCCATTTTGTCTTCATGCCATGAAACTACATGTGGAAACACAAACATAATGAAGGCAATATCTAAGAAAATGACACATATTTACAATGCAGCTGTTACCTCCCCCATGCACTACAACCTTGGTCTCTCAGTACTTGTTCAAACATATATCGACTACACTACATAATTAAATAAATGCTGTCTTATATACTATGCACATTTTTATAATGACAATACACATTCAGATTTTCCAATACTTGTAGTAATGTAGACAACAATTTGCATATAGTTTACAAAGCTTACAGTATACCTGCACATTAGAAACAGAACCACCAAACACAACACATTGTGTACTCATCAATATGGTAACATGCAGAACTTTAATATCTAGACAGTTTGACATGTCTAGCTATCCATTTCATACAGGCCTCCTGATAGCTTTACTCTAGCATCCACTGTTGATGTCATCAACTATAAATTGTCCTGCAGCCTTGTAAAAGACAGACTTGTGCCATGGTGCTTGCTTTAAGTACTGAATTCTCTAGTCAGTGTAGTTAGATAATAGGGATTCTGTTCTTACTGCAATCAGCTGGTGTGTGTGTGTGTGTGTGTGTGTGTGTGTGTGTGTGTGTGTGTGTGTGTGTGTGTGTCTATCTTGTCAGAAGACCATGTGTATCTTGCAATTACTACTTAGCCACATAGATTACCAGTATTTTGACAGTTGCACATACCTACACATCCATTTCATGCAGGCCTCCCAACATCAACTGCAATATCCACTATAAGTTGTCCTGCAGCCTTATAAAACTCAGGCGTGTTCCATGGCACTTGCATAAAATACTGAGTTCTCTTGTTTGTGTACTTATGGAGGATTTCTGTTCTCACTGCAGTTATCTGGGAGGTACAGTAGGTGTGTGTGTGTCTATCTAGTCACAAGAGCATAAGTGTGTATCTTGCAGTTTCCACTCCAATCCCATGGATTGCCAATATTTTGACAGTTGCACATACATACACATCCATTTAATGCAGGACTCCCAACATCTACTCTCTAACATCTACTACTGATGGCATCCACTATAAGTTGTCCTGCAGTCTTGTAAAAGTCAGACTTGTGCTGTGGCACTAATGTTAAATACAAAGTTCTGAAGTTGGTGTACTTAGATGGGTAGGTTCTCTGTTTTCACTGCAGTCAACCGTACTTGGATGATATTAGAGAGAGGATTTTACACCAGTACATGGGACACTGCTATTATCATCTTCTCCTCAACAGACACTACTGATGTCATCAGTTATAAAGTGTTGTCTGACACTCTTCAAGTCAGAATTGTGCTGTGACTCTTGTGTTAAATACACAGTACTCTAGTCAGTGTACATACATAAGTAGGGGTGCTGTTCTCATTGCAGTCATCTGGAGTGTGTGTTTGTTGTGCACTTGCTTAGAGAGAGCATTTTACACCAGCATGTGGGACACTGCTATTACCATCTTGCTCTCGCCAGATTCTGCTGATGTCATCAGCTATAGTTGATTTCTGGATGTGCTGCATTTCCATCAGGGCAGGGTAAGAGACTGTCCTGTAATTCAGGCACAAGTCACCTCATCCTGTACAATACAGATTACAGTTCAGGGCTTTCACTCTATCCATATATGTCATGGCATGGTTTGTAGGCCCTGTGCTTTCTTGTTAAGAAACCCCTGTGGTCTCTCCAGCTGCTGCAGATGTCTGGTGAGGTACATGCAAAAGGGAGCATTGTACTCGATTAGTGTTTTAAGATGGTGGAGTACAGTGCTGTGATAACATCCTCAGGTCTGGATACAATGGCCCAAGTAGCCTTTCCATACCACTTTGGAAACTTGGTTGTCAAAGTTCAGATTGCTATCTAGCTGTGTTTCCAGGTCTTGCACCACTGGGTTTGATCATAGGACGCTGTTGCTAATGCTGTAATTAGCGGGGAATTCTACTTTGAAGAAGGGAAAAATAATGACACATTTTTGCATTTATTTGTAGAGCATGTGGCTTTTTCACCAATTATTTGTCTGTGTTAGCCCCTCTCCTGTAATATGTTAACATCATTGATGGACTCACTGATTGCACCCAATATGCAATAATCAGCAAACATAATAAACCAAAGGCCATATACTTTAGCCTGGACTGCCAAGAAATAGATTCCAAACAGTAAAGGGTCCAGCCCAGATCCTTGTGTTATGCCACTGATGACAGCTCTACTGGTAGAGGTTGATTCACCAACTTTCACAGTATGTGTTCTGTCAGTGAGTCACTTGGCTATCCACCTAGTGATGTAAGGGTTAATCCCCAACTGGGAGAGTTTCTCAGTGATACCTGAGTGGGGGTTTGTGTCAAAACCCTAGGCCAGATCAGATCAAGATTGGCAGTATGCACTATCTTACCTTCATCCAGGCTGATCACATAAAATCAATTTGCTGTGACATCACAGGTCACCTATAGTGTGACTCAAAACATATACCTACCCGATGCAGTTGGATCCCCACTTCACCACGCCCTCCAGGCATTATATGTTCCCATAGAAGGGTATGCATCAACATGCATCCATCTGAGTGGGGGTGGGGAGCACCTGACACATGCAAGTATAACACATCCTAACTCTCTTCATCTGTGCTGTAGACTGACATGTAATTATGGACCTTTTCTAAATGGACACTGGTTATATCCTGGCTGTGTGCAAAAGATATGTGTGAGTTATTAATTGTAGATCCATTTCTATTACATTTGTTAGATGTGCTCAAGGTCATCAAGGGCATGCATGATGAAAACACTGTCATCCTGTAGAACCATACCAGGCTAGGGCATATGACCAAATCTAAACTGTGGTATTAACTCAACGCTGTCACAAGTGGCCATAAACACCTATATCACCAAGTGGCTAGACCACTGGATCACATCCATGGCATCTAAATATGTTGAAGGGAGTGAAGTGACCTATATCTTGAGTTCAGTGATCTGGTCCATACATCAGGGCTGTATGCTAGGCCCTTTCTTGTCCATTACATAAGTCACAGACATCAAGAATGGCTTACACATTGTGTGTCCAAACAGCTGTCTGGAGGACTGCAGACTGTGGGGCATTATCGACTCCAACTTTGATATTAATATAATACAGACAGTATCAACACACACCAAAGATTCTTGCCACAGCCTTGACAATGCATGACATGAAAGAAAAACATGAGTGGATATGTTATGTTATGAAAACAAATGCACAACCCCATGATAATATAGACCTCCATCCCCTATGAGCAGACAAAGTGGCAGGTGACTGGGGTAGATAGTATGTGGAACGTCCACCATCAAGTGGCCACAGTGGTGATTACTCCCTTGTACATAACACAAGTTCCTGAGTGTATGATGGACATCCCCATCAAAGGCCATAATATCTCCATAGTTCACAAACTTCATCCCACCAATGACTGAGTACAATGCACCCTTCTTCATGTACCTCCTTACACATCTTCCAGTGATGTGGAACTGAAGTGTACCACCTATGCCACAATGAGCTCTCACACATCTTATTGGCCATACCTTGGTATTCATTTTCTTGCATAAACATTACTGTCTGATGGTGGGGAAACTCCCATCAGGGTGTTATACCAGATGCATGTATGATGCCTGTTCCAGTGATGCACACAGTACATACATAGCTGTTTGACAAAATTGATGGCATGGGTTACATTCATGACAGAGCAGATTGTGCCATAAATATGCCATGCACACCTATCAACTAGTCTAGATTGAACATAATGTAACATACAGGAATAGCAGTATCCCTCCTAACACCTCCAGCAGATGTTACAGTATCAGGATGGTGTGCTTGATTATCCTCATAAATTGCTGACATGCCATAACAGTTTTACAAGTGTGTTCATGCAGAACTATATGTGATCACTCAGAAACACATATGTTATGTCAGAGACTTGGGATTACTGGTGGTATTATTCTAATATGATCCATGATTGTGTATGTTTCATTTTACTGCTGTCCATGAGCCTCTAACTGTGTCCCACTTGTTGGAGACCTCTGCTGACATTACAGTCATATTCAGGTAAATCAATTTGCACAGATTCATAGATTCATAGATTAGTACTAGGCTAACTGACCTTGCGAGCCATTTTAAGCCTAGCCAATTATCCCCTGTGAGATTCAAACCCTGTACCTTGTGTTTGTAAGGCAAACACCTTAACCATTAGGCCATCCTCCCAACCCCATTAGACCATCCTCCAAACCTCATAATATGCACCCAAACCCGATTGTATATATTGTCCCTGATAAAAGTCATCTCCATTGTTCATATCAGGATGGTTATATCAGAAATACATCTTTTACATTGTTATGTCACCTTGTCTGACAGTCACATAATATACATTTGCACTATGCAGTCCATACTGTATCATGTTGTGTGATTAGTGTTCCTGCTACAACTGTCTTCAATTTACATGCCCTCATCTGCTGTACATTACAATGTTTCATCTGTCCTCATTCCCTGTGTTCATATCTACAATTCTTCTGTGTGTCCCTATTCAATACATACACATTTCTATGACTGTTTATTTTACATAGAAATCCATGTACCATTACAGTTCATTTACACAACTTTTGTTCAGAATGCCTGAAATGGTATTCCACAATACTCTGCACTGTATACACTCCTGTAATGTGTTTGGACCATATACATTGCTACTGTATATTATTAACCCTGGTAATTGTTGTGGCATTCTGCCCAATCCTGCAGACCTAGTTTGCTGTGTGTAAACAGGTCTATGTCTGCTGCTATCCACAATGTTTTACATGGTTTCCTGGCTGGCAACACTGTTGCAGGCCATGAAACTGTATTTGTTTACATTTAAATGCAGTGCGCAGCATGAATATGTAATGCTGCTCAACATGTAAACTATGCATAGGCTTCCTGAGAAGTCTACACAGACTTTATTGAATCCATCTGACTATTGTATCTTTTTGAAGCCTTTACCATTTAAAAATGTTATACGAAATAAACCAAAACATACTTATATAATCTCTTTTAATACATGGAGGGGGGCTCATGTACGCAGAAATATCTTGCAACAGTCTTGTTAAAAATATTTAAACACATCAATTAACCAATTAATCCCATGCAATAAGCATTTTTTTTGTGTTTGAGAAAAACATATTGCTAATAGGTCCTAGTAAGTTGTGCTAAACATTGGTAATAACTTTTAACAGAAACTGTGTATGACAGCTTGAAAATTTTGAAAGTCCACACTGACTTTCTATAATTGTGAGAAATTAAATTTAAAATTTTAGAACGCTACAGTTACCAACCCATGAAATAATTTTTTTAAGATTATGAAAACTTGCTGGTAAAGTACAGTATTACAAATAAATTTTTACATCGGGAAGTCATTAAATTAAACGCTTTTATACTATGTGAATAGCTGGGAACCTGCAAGACAAGATTTTTGTTCTCTCTTATATTTACTTTTGTATCACAACATTTGAAATTAAAACCTGTTTAAATGTGACTATTTTGAAATGCCTCTGTACGTAGAACCCATAAAAACAATAAAACTGAAGTCTTTGTTGTGCAATTTTTCCCTTGCTTAATTAGGCAGTGAAGGTTAGAGGACTAGCATTTACAGCACAAAACTCAGCATCTCCACAAAGGAATTTTGCAATAATCTTTTTCTGTGTAGAACAGATAATATATATGCCTCTGCTTAGAGCAATGGAAACACTGCAGAAAAGGTTAAGCAGAATACTGACTTTTATTTTTAGCTGTAACATATATTTATTGGTCTCTTTTGGGTAATTCAGAATAACAAAGACTGTGTTACAAACTCACATATGCTACTGCTTAGAGATTTTTAACAAGTTCATGGCTAAACTGCAGTGTAAAAAAGTCAAACTTTGAAAAAAATTGGCAATCATTGTAGTGGCAAAAAGGCAATGTTTTTAAAAATGATAGTTTTTCCAAAGCCTGAAGGCTTAACATTTATCAGTCCATTTCTGCATTTTTTGTTTTGGTTTTGCAATACCGACTGGTAGGAATTTTACTATGTGTTGTAATAAACAAGACATGCTACCCAATACTAAAAAACAGTAATTTTTCAGCTTTGTATTTATAAGAAATCTCCCTGTAACAATTGTTTTAGTCATTAGAGAAAAGATAAACTCATGGTCTATGCCTCTGAGAATGAAATGCTAAAGTTAGTACCTGATAGAGTTTTGCTTGGCATAACTCATACGTTTGTGAGTCAGTCTGCTGCCTTTAGCTGCCCATATTTTTTTTTAAATAAAAAATTTCAAATATACTTTAAGATCTATTTTTTGTTCCCTGTTCCTTTCAAGTAGGGGCATATGGAATGGAGGTAAGGAAGGAAAGTGAGTTAGCATAGCAAGGGTGAATGGAGTTTGGCTCACCCTCACTGAGAGAGAGAGACTGTGTTTACAAAAATAAAAAACATCTGCTGTAAACAAATTTATGAAAACAGGTAAGATGTCTTAGATCTGCCAAAAAACAAATTAGGAAGTAAATCTATAGCCAGGATGTATGGGTGATGAGTGGCTGTAAGCTGCCTTTAATAAAATGGACTTTGACTGTGGAGGCAATTTTTTGGGAAACCCTGTGAGATATCTAATAATGTGTCAGGTTCCCTGGACTGCAGAGGGCATATAAGTGCTTACACCAGCCTGGTTATTCCAGCTACTGAACAAATAGACAACTGGTAGTGTTAGAAATCAACATGCACTTATAGCAGTGTTGCTAGATTAATTTGTTTTCTCAATACTATTACTTTGTATTAGTGACTGAACTCTCTTCTATACTTCTTGCATGAAGTTCATGGGTTAGGAATGACATAGTAAGAACATTACCAAATGATATTCTTAACAGGGGAAATCTAATTATATAGCAGTCTTGCTGGCTTAACTTACTAGTTTCTTGATGCTGTTGTTTTCTATTAGTGAATGGGATGTTTTGTATATTTCTAACAAAAAGTTTGGGTAAATCATCTATGCACTATGTGGCTGGAGGAGAAGATGAACACCCACCATTTTCTGTGATCAAGGCTGATGAAATACTGAGTACTGAATTTGTCTACATTCAAATTCTAAAATGCAAGATACCTCAAAATAAAGTAAAGACTTCAGCAGTATGTCTATTTTCCAACAGAATACAACTTGTCTTAATGTTTTAATAATATTAACTTTAATGCATATCATAAATACAGCAATTCATTTTATACAAGCAGCAGGGCTTTCGAGTTTCTGCATTGTACGTATGTTACTGCAATCCCAGGGACTTGTAAGGCATTTGCTATTTGTAACAATTTCTCACAATGACCTTGAGAATGTGGTAAAATCTGTATAATGTGTATAATGCATATCATGTCATCTCGTGTTGGTTCTTCAATTTGTTATAAAATTTCACAGTATTGTCCTTTTAAATGTAAAATGAATTGCAACCTATGAAGTCAAACTGCAGCTTTAACACTTGGTTGCTGAATTGTGCTTCTGTTCACACCTGTTTTCCTCATCATAGTTCTAAATTCAAAATTTGGAAAATTAGCAAAGTGTACCTAAATAAATGAGGGCAAATCTTAAAGAATTTTTTTCTCTGAATTTTCAATTCAGATTCCATTAGAAAACAGAACTGCTAATGGGCCAGTTTAAAAGAGTCACATTATCTGGGTCATCCATAATTCCTGAACCTTTACTTCCTGATTAATCTTTGACCATTGTTTGTTTTGCCATCAGGCACTGAAGTAGTCATGGATCAATGATGCTTTTCAGTGGAGAGAATAGATTAATGGATAAGTTGTCAGTATTCCTTTACATAATGTACCCACAAATGGTCTCATCTCATTAAAGTTCTAGTGCACTTAAGAAGGATCCTCCTGCACTTATCAAGAATACCATATAGCTTTTGCAGTGCCATGGCCAAATGTCTTCTAGTTACTGTGAATTCCACTTCTGGCTTCCCCAGAAATAAGGCCTCAGTCCTAGTGAGAGTTATCTGATTAACAAAAGTTAAATACATAAATTGTCACAATTTAAGTGTTCAAGTTTACTTTCTTGGTTATTATTTAACATTTTGATTAATACCTGGGGTAGATGTTTTAAGGATTATCTGGCCATGAGACAGAAAGAGCATTACTTTATCACACAATTGTACATTAACTATGAGTTACTACAGGACTGATTTAATTGTAAAATACAGCAGAACAAGGGAAATAGGTATGATATGTATGATTCCCTGATCATATGTCTTCAACTGCTATGAATAATTGCACAAGAGAGTAAAACAGGAGCTACTGTTTATAATCTAATGAGATGCCAAGAGTGTTGAGCTCTCATAGCATACGTAATTGCAATAGGGAAACCAGCCTAACGTATGCTGGTTACTCAGATGACATCAGTGACCTTGGCAAAAGGAAAAGTTTAATAATGTGTGATGTTAATGCCAGAGGTGCCTTAATTAGATGTTTTTCATGAAACTAATAGCACAAGTAAATAAAATGGCATGAACTCAGCAGTTTCTGGGCATACTACCTATAAACAGTGACCTTGTCAAACAGCATATACAGTGCAACACATGATGCAGCCTGAGAGGGCACTAAGCAGGAGATATTTATGACAGATCATAATGGTATAATGTAATAGAAAAAGGACCCTGCTAGTGATGTGTTTAATGGCTCAACACTGTGGAACATGATATACCTTAACTATAGGGCATTAATCAGTTATCTATTAAAGGGGTTTTGTGAACCATTTACTGAACCTGTTAAAAGAAGTTCCTCACATGAGTGCAAATGTAATGACAATGAGTGATCCTCTTCTTTGTTTTTACCTACTACAAATATCCATGCACCAAAGGACTAAAATCACATTTACTTTCATATATCCAATTCAAGTGTCTTCTGACGACACATTCCCTAAACTCATTGTTCTCTTGTACACTCTACATCTTCCAACTGTAGTCACTATTTACGCTCTGTACTACCAGAACAACCTTGTAAGTTGTGTTTCTTCATAATCTGTCATGCCACACAATTAGTTACCCACTTTTTCCTTTTTCTATCCTATTTCTATTATTCTCTTTAATTGGTTTTCACTGTTATTACTCAGTAAGAGTCTTCTAGAGTTTTTTTTTCTCTTTGCATACTGCTACATTGTAAATATTGTATATAATGATTTTTTCTTTGCTTTTAAAAGTAATCACTTTATTCTGTATGTCTGTTTAGATAGGTTATTATCTTTCCTATATCTTCATGCCTCTCTACCTCTTAGAACAATAAATCTGGACAAATCCATACATAATGGGGGACAAAGGCCCCAAAATAGAATTTTTTTTTTTAAATATTGCTTTTATAAACTTAAAGAGTTGATGGATTAACAGGTTTTGCTTTAGCATGGATTTTCTGAAGGTTATAAAGTCTGAATCTCAAATGTCTGTCAGTATATTCTGACTTAAAT